>NW_027533334.1:7339067-7498542 GCF_008692635.1 Crocuta crocuta | reverse complement strand
GTTAACTATGGTCCCATAGCACTTAGCACACAGAGTCATTATTCCTTTTACTGTTTATTTATTGTATGAGCTTATCACCAAAGAGCTAACTTGGGAATTCGATGAAGATATGGATCATATCTCATCTAGTGTCATATCTCCAGTAAGTACCTAACACAGAATCTCACACATTACTGTTTAATAAACTTTTGCTTAATAAATAAATGAATACGCGCACCTGGGTGGCTCAGTCGATTAAGCAACTGCTTCAGCTCAGATCATGATCTCGTGGTTCATGGGTTCAAGCCCCAAATCAGGTTCTGTGCTGTCAGCTCACAGACTGAAGCGTGCTTTGTATTCTGTGTCTCCCTCTCTGTCCCTCCCCCGCTCACCCTCTGTCTCACTCTCAAAAATTAATATGCACTAAAAAGTTTTTTAATAAAAATAAATGAATAAACAAACAAACAAAATTTGCTACTACAGACCTTATGGAACTTCAAAACGCCTGTCACTCACACAGCGCCTTTACAGAGAAAAACCTACGTTCCTGTATAAATTGTTATGGTTCAACACATGTTACTTCAAATTAAATCAGCCTTACTATGTGCACACTTCAGCAGCACATATACTAAATCGGCTTTACTATCCCAGCAACAAAAAGTACATATAGCTAGGGGCTCCTGGGTGGCTCAGTCAGTTAAAAAAATGACTTGATTTCTGCTCAGGTCACAATCGCATGGTCCATGAGTTCAAGCCTCACGCTGGTGGCGCTGTCAGTAAGCACTGTCGATGTAGAGACTGCTTGGAATTATCTCTCTTCCTCTCTCTCTCCCTCTACCTCTCTGCTGCCTGTGTGCGCTCACTCGCTCTCACTCTCTCTTAAGATAAATAAATAAACTTAAAAAAAAAAAAGTACATACAGCTAGAAGTTGATCTGGAAGCGAAAACAACCATACAAGGGCTAAAATTCAGGCTGATAGGGACGTTCCAAATATCATGGTTGCAAAATGGCCCAATTAAACCTTAGACTGCGGAAAGTGTAAGTGCTACATGAACGAAGATGACAAAGATCATAGGAGCTCATTTCATTCTTCCAAGTGACTCTAAACTGCTATTCAATCCATTATTAATGGAGCCTATGCAACAAGCCAGTATTAGAGATATTGAATATCATATGGAACAAGCAGCAGACTAGGCACCTTCTCATGCTACCCCATGCACGTTTCTTGAGCATGCTTGCAATAAAATTCTATTACTGAAGATAGTCTGTGTATCTCTCTCCCGTGTGGTCTTAAAGGAGGGAAACCAAGCAGAAGGAAGGCACACACACCAAATGCAAAGTGGCAATTGAGTGACATCACTAATCAGCAGAGGTTAGATGGAAGGTAGGGACTTTGTTTTGTACATATCGTTTCTGAGGAGACAGCAAAGTAGTCCAAGGTTAGGTAATGGACAAAAAGACTGAATAAGACTGAGTACAAAAGTCTGAGTCTCAAAAGTGTGCATTTGTGGGTCATTTTGATCAAAGTTGAAGCCACAAGAGTGGATAAAGTCACCAAGGAAATAACTACACTTAAAAAAAAAAAGAGGGGGAAGACAGAAAGCAGAAAATGTAAGGTCTGTGTCGATTGTGAATTGGAAAGAAGAGCACATAATACAGAGAAAAAGAAGCAATAGAAAAGTCAGAGAGACAGAGAAAGAGAAAGCTTTAAGAAACAGAGATCTGACAGTGATAACAGAAAAAAAAAAAAAAAGTTTCTGATCTCACCAAGCAACGTATGAAAGCCTGTAACCTTAAAGCAATTTTATTAGATGGACAAGGCCTGAGCATGTTTCAAAAGAATGAAGCCTTACAAATAGAGATTTTAAAGATTCTAGAATTGGGGAATAAAAATGTGACTACAGGCGTAAAGTCATAAAAGTGTAAGAAGGGACATGCTCAAAGGTTAGATGAAAGAGGGGAAGAGAAGAAACTATCCTTCTGTAATAGGAGCAAAAATTATGTAAGAACAATAATCAAATGAAATTAAGAAGAAAGTACATTAGGTAGTTCTTCTTCCTGCCAGTCACAGAATCCCAACCTTATCTACAAAGTAGAAGAAATCATCTGCGTAAATAAAATTATGCGAAAATACGAGGGTAGGACAGAAAAAGTGCAAATTTAGAGGACTGGAGCTCGGAAGCTAGTCAGAAGTTACAGCTTTTTCTGAGAAGTCTGTTAACACCAAACTCCCTTCACGCAAGAAACAGGCCAGTCATAAAAGGCTCAAAGTAGGGGAAAAAACCGAAAGGACTATATTTAATCCTCTTCCTTTCTTTTCTCTGCTTCCAAGCTTTTAGCAGCAGTTTACACGTTGTACACAGGCGGTAACTTCTGCTGAGGACATCTCTTTGGCTTTGAAGAGACTTAAATAAACTTCAGGAAAGAGAAGGCACAACCAGCTGCTTAAGACTGCATAAGGTTTTTTGTTTTGTTTTGTTTATTAGTTGTAGTAAAATATACATAATATAAAATTTACTATTTTAACTATTTTTAAGTATACAACTGGGTGGCAATAAGTACATTCACACTGTTGTGTAACCATCACCACTATCCATCTCCGAGACATTTCATTATACCGAACTTAAAACTATCCGTTCAACAACTTCTCATCTTGCCCTTCTCCAGTCCCTAGTAACCACCACAGTACTTGCTGTCTCTGTGAATTTGACTACTGTACATACCTCATATATAAGTGGAATCATATGGTACATGTCCTGTGTCTGGTTTCTCTCACTGAGCATGTTTTTAAGATACATCCATGTTGTATGTAGCCTGTATTACAATTTCATTCATTTTTAAGGTTGAATAACATACCAGAATGTATATACCACATTCTGCTTATCCATTCATCTATTAGTGGAGATCTGGACTGCTTCTACCTTTTAGCTATTGTGAATAATGCTGAAAATAAACTCTGGTGTACAGATATCTCTTTGAGTCCCTGCCTTCAATTCTTTGGGATAGAGACCTAGAAGTGGAATTGTTGGATCATATGGTAATTGTATGTTTAATTTTTTGAGAAACCATCATACTGTTTTCCACAGTGACTGTACTATTTTACATTCCAATGTACAAGGATTTCAACTGCCACACATCCTAGACAACATTTGTTTTCTGGCTTTAAATGAAAATAAGCTGTGACAACACTTATTTTCTGGATATGGATATATACACACATATGTATATACATGTGTATGTCTATATACATTATATGCATAAGTCTGGACATTTATATACATATAAAAAATCATCCTAAACAGTATGAAGTTATTTCACTGTAGTTTTGATTTGCATTTCCCTAATGATTAGTGATATTGAGCTTTTTTTCATAGGTTTATTGTTCATTTGTATATCTTCTTTGGAGAAGTATCTATTCAAGTCCTTTCTCCATTTTTTTACTTGGAATGTTTGTTTTAGCCAAAGACTTTTATTCCCCCCCCCCCAAGTTGGGGGAGGGGCAGAGGAAGAAGGAGAGCAAGAACTCCAAACAGGCTCCAGGCCAGTGCAGAGCCTGATGTGAAGCTTGCTCTCACAACCATGAGATCATGACCTAAGCTGAAATCAAGAGTCAGGATGCTCCACCAACTGAGTCACTCAGGAACCCCTGGCCAAAGACTTTCAAAAAGACACAAGAAGGAAGGCTTTCTACATTGCTAGATCTAGCTCCCTAGTCAAGAATAATTAGAATACGTCTTCTAGATCGCTTGGGAAACTAATCATGGAGAGGAGGTTCTGGTCAGAGTACAAATCAAGCAGAAGAAAAGAACTTCCAACTCTACAAAAACAGAGATTCCTTCCTCTTAAAGGGCCTTCTACCTCATAACTCTGTAATTTTCAATGTGTTTTTCTTTTACAGCAAACTTCCCTATATTTTAGTGATCACACACTACTGGTAGCTTTATTACTAGTGACAGTGGCTATTTAATAAGTCATAACTTTTATTAGCAGTGACACTGTGGTTACTGCTATATGCTAAGCACTATGCTGCATCCTATATGTGATATCTCATTTAAAATTAAGTTCTTAGGGTGCCTGGGTGGCTCAATCAGTTAGCATCTGACTTCGGCTCAAGTCATGATCTCATGGGTTCAAGCCCTCAGTTGGGCTCTCTGCTGGCAGTGTGGAGCCTGCTTGGGATTCTCTCTCTCTCTGCCCCTTCCCCACTTGTGTTCTCTCTCAAAATAAATAAGTAAACTTAAAAAATTAAATTAAATTAAGTTCTCCACTTCAGCCCTAGCAGTTTCATCTTGACTACTGTTAGAAAAGTAAAACATTGGGGCGCCTGGGTGGCTCAGTCGGTTAAGCATCGACTTCGGCTCAGGTCATGGTCTCATGGTTTGTGGGTTCGAGCCCTGCGTCGGGCTCTGTGCTGGCAGCTAGCTCAGAGCCTGGAGCCTATTTCAGATTCTGTGTCTCCCTCTCTCTCTAACCCTCCCCTGCTCACGCTGTCTCTCTCTCTCTCTCAGAAATAAAACATTAAAAATTAAAAAGAAAGAAATAAAGAAAAGTAAAACATCTGGGGCGCCTGGGTGGCTCAGTCAGTTAAGTGTCCAACTTTGGCTCAGGTCATGATCTCACGGTTTGTGGGTTCGAGCCCCGCATCGGGATCTGTGCTGACAGCTAGCTCAGAGCCTGGAGCCTATTTCAGATTCTGTGTCTCCCTCTCTCTCTAACCCTCCCCTGCTCACGCTGTCTCTCTCTCTCTCTCAGAAATAAATAAAACATTAAAAAAAAATTTTTTTTAAAGGAAAAGTAAACCATTTTTAAAACACATGAAAGGTTTTTATCCTTTGGTCCTTCAACGTTCCATTATCAAGCAATGTTAAACAGTCTCAATATTAGCCTTAAATAATATTTTCTAGGTTCCACAACAATGACTCTGTCTTGAATCCACGAAATCAAACATTTTTTTACTTCAAGCATACAAAGTACATTTTACTTCAAACTAATAAAATTCAAGGATCTTTTTTTCTGCTCCCTTTTGCTTTTTAAAGGCCAAACATCTTGTAAATACTTAGATAGCTCTAAAGTAATACAACTGATTCTTTAAACTCAACTAGAGCATATGTATCCAAATTAAAGTTGTCCTTTTATCCCTTTGGAAAGCTATGTGTTTCTTCAAAAGATGTTGACACTGACAGATACATTTCTGAAACGCTTTAGAAAGTGTCTTCACAGACAAATGTTTTACAGTCACTATTTCATTTAATCTTCACAAAACCCAAAGAAAAGGTACTATTACCACCTCCATTTTACAAGTGACTATACTGAGACGTAGAGCAGTTAGGTAACTTACCTATCACAGCATAAGTGGCAGAGCTAAGACAAGAACCAAGGTCCATCTGACTCTAACGCTCTGACTTTTTACTGTTTTGCCATAAGTATCACTGTTTTAATGGAGAAATAGATGTGATTTGATGATCTCATGCTGTATTTACTTAAAATTTATGAGGGTTTAATTCCTGGCACTAGAATGAGATGAAATCCACCTAAGAAAACAGATGCTCTACAATGAATAGAAGACTTTTCAAAATTAAAGTTATTTTTCAGCTCTATCATATCATTTCCTCTCAGGTTGGGCTCTTTGCCCAAAAGTACTCTAAAATTACAATTTCCTGGCAAAGGGCTTTAAAGGAAAAGAAGCTGAGATTTTTCTCCTCCTTTTACCCTTCAGACTCTTTCATTTTTATTTTCTAAGAACTTTTCACTTACCCTAAACTGGGAAGCAATAGGATTCTTTTTCATTTCTTGTAACAAACCTATTTGAAGAAATGCTGCAACACACTCCCTAGCTTTGGATATTACTTTATTAATAATGAGTTTAAGAAAAAAAAAAAAGCCAAAAAGGCAGACAACACAAAACAGAACTTCTGAAAATGTTCTGACATATTCATGTCCTATTAAAATAAAAATTAAAAATAATCTTTTAAGAAATATGCAGAACTATAACTCTCATAACTTTTAATCCAGGTCCTTATAAAGATTTTTAAATAATCAACAACCATACCTAAATTTGAGAACTAAAAAAGGAAAGAAAATCTTTAACTGATTAAAAATAAAAGAGAATACTTCCATATGAAATTACCAAGGTCAACCTATGTACCTGCTATACAGAAAAACCTATGATTTGTGCCAAAGACACTATCTACACTTGAAAACTGTATTTATTCATATATTTTGTCTCTCATTTATTGCCTGCACTTCAAATTTTGAAGATAAAATATAAGGATTAAGTCCTTGTACAATGACAGCTCCTCACTCTCATCCCTAGAATACTAAAATTAACTATTAATAATCCCAACATAAATGCATTAAAGGTGTACCTACATTAATAAAAGTGTAATTTCAAGGAAAGTTTAAACTCTGACAATATTAACATGTGTATCATTCAGTGAGTCGTGTACTCTGCTTTCTGCTTAACTTTTAAAGGCTTCCATAAACAGAGATGAGAACTGTGAACACAGTGGTTCAGTTCTGCTATCTGCGCAGATGGACACTACCTTGCTTGAATTCTCAGGATAGTTTGATTACACAGTAACAGCACACATGAAGCCATTTCTTAGTATTTCTCTGTGGTTCTCTATAAACAAATTAAGAGGATTACGGTGCTTTATGAAAATAATTTTTGCTTTCATTTATTTTTGAGAGAGACAGAGCACAAGCGAGGAAGGGGCAGAGAGAGAAAGAGACACAAAATTCAAAGCAGGCTCCAGGCTCTGAGCTGTCAGCACAAAGTCCAACGCAGGGCTAGAACTCACAAACCGTGAGATCATGACCTGAGCTGAGGTGGGACGCTTAACCAATTGAGCCACCTAGGTGCTCCAGTAATTTTTGCTTTTGTAAACCGGGATGATTTTTACCTGTTTGGTTTTGTTTTTTTAGAAAGAAAAATAAAATTTTAAAATCCCAAGGTTATCTAATAGAAAAAAATTTTGATCATTAGAAGGAAGATAATAGCCTCAATACTTTGCCCATAGAAATTAAGAATAAACAACTCTAAGTGTAATGTTCCTGTTATTTGCACAAGTATAAATATCCTCTGAAATTCCAGTGCATTTTATCATGAGTTACCAAAATCTAGGTAATGTTCCAAAATGACAAAAAAATTTTTAGCTGAATTCTATATGGGCTTAAGGTAATATCCTGTTCCCTTCTGGATGCAAAAAACTTGGTTATTTTCATATTAAAACTTAGAATTCAGGGAAGTTTGGAATAATTTTTTCTCCCCTTCACTGTATATAATGTTCCTCCTCTTGGTCAAAAGATAATTTCAAGATGTACTATCAACCCAGAAGAGAAAAAGACCTCTAGTAGGCAAAAACAGACACAGAGAGCATGTACTTTACTTCCAGAAAGGGAGAGCAGCTGTCAGGTCAGGTCATTATTTCTAAGATAAGTAGCACTTTAAAGAAGGACATAGTCATGAGAATGACAGATAACAGTAAAAGACAAGACTAAGTTCAGGGAAAGTCCAGCTACATACAGCAACAAAGCTTCAAACATACCAAAAGAACACACTTGACTGTTTATATGAACTAACACCATGAACAGTTCTATGAACTATTTCTATGACTGTTTTTATGAACAAGAAAAGCAAGAAGATGATTTGCTTTCTTGAAGTTTCAGAAGACTGAATCAAGTGCCTTCATTTTGGAATAACTTCCATCAACAGTGGGTGTATAAAAGTGTTTGTAAAAGATTTTTAAAATATAATGCTAAAGTGGTTTACTTCATTTATTTGGAAAATCCATTACATGGTACACCATACTTCATGGCAATGTTAACTATAGTTAAAATTATAACCACATCACTATTCTGGCAGGCTCTTTGAAATCACATGTGTTTATGAATATTAATTACAGCCATCTATTCAAGTGCTGAGAGTCTATATAAAAGGTGGGGGGGGGGAATCCCACTGTCTTATCATTAGCCTAGTACTTGAATTCTCTTCTATTAGAAAAACAAAAACAAAAAACCCTGTAAGTATACAATAAGAATCTAGTTCATGGAATGAAAATTCTTTCTGCCAGGGAAAGAAAATCATCAAAACACTTTCTTCTCAAGGGTTAATTTGTATATATATTTTTAATTTCCACTGGAACATTGAGATTCCATTGTTTAATTTGATCTTTATTTCTTATAATTCTTAGAAATAACATAAACTATAATTTTTTTCACAGCAATTATTTATCTATGATCCAAACCTCTATGATCCAAATTCCACTGATTACTAAAAATGTCTGAATAGATGATCACTGGAAAATAATTACTGGTTGCTGTTTAACCGCAAGACAATAGACATATCAATTTATAGATCCAACATATCAACTTATAGATCCAACCTAATGTCTTTTAATACAGTAATTACACCAAAACTAACCCTTTACACAGTTATGTGACACAGCATCAAATGTAAATTACCAACCGCATCACTGAGATAAATACTGTGTATTATTTAATCAAAAGCACAATAAAACTTAACAAGAAGGGCTGATATCAAAACTAAAAAGGAATAACATATGGTATTTAATATCTAATTATACTTCATTGCAATTTATCATACTGTAGTCAGAATTGGATTTATAAAGCAGCCTCAAAAGATGCCTTTGAATTTTGTTTGTGTGTAGATAGATACACTTTTATGTATGCAAGACAAAGCAAGCTAAAAGGTCTACCTTAAAAAAGTAAGGCCTGAAATCTAATATTATCACTAGAGGTGGTTTTTGTCTTGAATTCTTTTATTTTCTATATCTTTTTTGTTTAAGAAAACAAGAAACCAGGTCACCTTAAACACTTAGAGGTGAGAAAGAAGACTGGATATTAGGATAATGGTGGGCCAAAGGGTAACCAAAGTAACAGAAGGGAGAACATGAAGGTAAAAGGCCACTTTTTTTTTTCTACCATGCCCAATTTCTGACTTAAACTTAGAAACATAAAGGTATGGTGGAGATATTATCCAGAGGAAGAAGATCAAAACTTCCAGGACTATCAAATTTTTTGACACAGTATCCCATAGTTGGAAAGAATGAGTCAGTTCTCCTGTCTATGAAAAACCACTATTAAAGTGGCACTAATCACATTTGTGCCCAGGTTAAGGTCCTGAAATACCATTTCTCACTAAAAGTAGTGCTTCTCGAAGAAATGATTGATCTGGATCCAGGACAGGAAATGGACATGATGAACCCTGAATATCTTATCACTGCAGACAAGGAAGCTATAGGTCATGTTGTCCCTGAAGGGACTCCCACTGACCAAAGATGGGGGACACTTTGAGCTTCAGCAACAGTAATGGCAGTGGATTAAAATCCATCAAATATGGGGCACCTGGTGGCTCAGCTGGGTAAGTGTCTAACTCTTGATTTCGGCTTAGGTCATCATCTCAGAGTTTGTGAGTTTGAGCCCCACATCGGGCTCCGTGCTGACACTGCGGAGCCTGCGTGGGATTCTCTCTCTCTGCCCTCTCTCTGTCCCTCCTGTATGTGCTCTCTCTAAAAGTAAATAAACTTTAAAAAATAAAATCCATCAAATATGTTTAAATGCATTAGCTCAAAATGGCACTTAAAAAAAAGAATCGGTTCCCTTTAGAGAAAAATAGGGAATTAATTCATTCTCTTGAAAATGGGTAAATAAAGGGGAAGAATCAAGGATTTTTCCTGTTTTCCTTTATAAACTGTACCACTGGGTAATCAAACAAAAGATGAGGGAAGTGATTCTCTATTAAAAAAAACATTCCAACTAATAAACGAAAACAAAATGATGTATTT
Source organism: Crocuta crocuta (assembly GCF_008692635.1). Taxonomy (NCBI): domain Eukaryota; kingdom Metazoa; phylum Chordata; class Mammalia; order Carnivora; family Hyaenidae; genus Crocuta; species Crocuta crocuta. Next base: position 7,488,756 of record NW_027533334.1, on the reverse strand, counting down.
AGAAATTCACCATTTTGCAACACCCAACGAATTAACAGAAATAAGCACTAACCATCTACAGCTGTTAATATCACAAAAAAGAGACACAACTAAACACTAAGTGACTATGATAGTCTTGCCAAACACCACCTGTAACAATTCCTATGGATTCAAAATTGGACCCATCAGTCTCTGGATCCAGGTAACCATTTGCAGAAAATATGGAGGGCAAACAAACATGCAGAACTGCACCTTGTGTAAGAAATCGGCAAAATCCAGGCTGTGAAAAACTATAAACAGCCTGAGTCCTTCCACAGGATTAAGAAGAGAAAAGGAATAGAGAAACTAGCATAAAGATTAAAAATGACAACTGCGGCACCTGGGTGGCTCAGTCGGTCGAATGTCTGACTTTGGCTCAGGTCACGAGCTCACGGTTTGTGAGTTCGAGCCCCACAACGGGCTCATTGCTGTCAGTGCAAAGCCTGCTTTGGATTCTATGTCCCCCCCTCTCTCTCTGCCCTTCTCCCACTTGTGCACTCTCAAAAATAAACATTAAAAGGGGAGCCTGGGTGGCTCAGTCAGTTAAGCGTCCAACTTCGGCTCAGATCATGATCTCACAGTTTGTGGGTTCGAGCCCCGCATCGGGCTCTGTGCTGACAGCCAGCTCAGAGCCTGGAGCCTGTTTCAGATTCTGTGTCTCTCTCTCTCCCTGACCCTCTCCTGCTCACGCTGTCTCTCTCTCAGAAAGAAATAAAAAACATTAAAATAAATAAATTAAATAAACACTAAAAAATAATAAAATAAAAGTAACAACTCCTATAAAAACTATTTTTTTAATTGGCAAGATGAACCCTAGAGTGTCTAGCAATGAACATTTCGGTTATTACTATAAGAGTCAGGAAGCGTTACTTATGGGGAAAGGCAGCTGTGATGGATGGAACACTAGGAAGGGAGTGTGGCAGAGTTCTTTTTTTAACCAGACTGGTGATTATAAAGGTGTCTGCCTTACAGTAATCAGCAAGCCATACATTTATTTTTTTTTTTTATGTTTTATTTATTTCTAGGAGACAGAGAGACAGCGTGAGCAGGGGAGGGTCAGAGAGAGAGGGAGTCACAGACTGAAACAGGCTCCAGGCTCTGAGCTGGCAGTCAGCACAGAGCCCGACACGGGGCTCGAACCCACGAACCGCGAGATCATGACCTAAGCGAAAGTCAGATGCTTAACCGACTAAGCCACCCAGGCGCCCCGCCATACATTTATTTTTTACTGGTGTTTTATTTTGCAGTAAGGGCATTATTTAATAGCGGGTTACCAGGACACCTGAACATTGCAAACACCTAACAAAGGCTTGGCACATTTTCCATTCTCTAGACTAATACAGTGAAAAAAGAGGTTAAAAAAAGAAGTTACTGCCCATCATTTCCTCCCAATTCACTTCCTCTTCCAAAGGAACCACCTCACATCATATTCGGGGCCCAACACATTCACTTTTCTGGGAGTTAGAAATTCTAAGAAATAGGCTATAAGGTACCCAAACCTGTTCCTCTCCAGGTCTTCCTCCAACTCGCAGGTTGCTCAAACACAAAACCTAAGGGCCAGAATTGACTCTTTCTCAACCCCCACATCTAGTCTATCAGTAAGTTCTTCATTTCCAACTCCAAAATACAATTTAAATCTGTCCACACTTCTCTCCATCTCCACCGACTCCATCATCTAACCATGAACTATTCCAATAGCCTCCTAACTTGTTTCCCTGCTTTTATTCTTTAACCTATACAATTTATTCTACCTTTTAAATCTTTGAAAAACATAACTGCTTAAAAACATAAACTGCTTAAAATTCTGCTTAAAATCCTTTCATGACAGCCCACTGCACTCTTACATCCAAATTCCTTTCCACGGCCTGCATCATTGAATCCCTGCCCATCTCTCTGACCTCATCTCCAACCACTTTCTCCCATTTTACAATCCAGCTACAGTGGCTTCATTTCAGTTCCTCCCACACGCTAAACTCTTTGCCACCTCCAGGCCTTCTCACAGCTTTCCCTCTTCCTGCAATACTCTTTCCAGCTACTCACGAGGATAACTTCTCATAACCCCATGTCACAGCTTTAGATTACCCTCTCAGAGAAGCCCCGTCCAACTGTCCTATTAAACAAGTTCCACCATTCTTCTCTATCAATACGGGTTACTTCTATCCTTCACAGCTGAAGCTCCAACTAGAGTGTATGTTCTTCTATGGGGTCAAAGATCTCAACTGCTTCATTTAACAATGCATCGAGTACCTAGCATTTGAAAGGCACTTAATTAATAATTTCTAAATATATGAATAAATGAGCAAATAAATTAACTCAAGCCTGACAGCCAATTTGTGCCATGAGCAATGATCAATGAGTAAAGAAACCCTATTTGTAGAAAGAAACAGGAGATGAGGCAACTCAGCAGACTCTGAAGAGATCAACTTGCTCCAGAGAGAAAGGGTCAAGGAAATTAAATGCCTATTATCTCTAACTTATGCTTTCCTCTAATATGTAAGAAGTTCACCTAAATTACAAAAATAATTTTAACTTGCATCCCTTTCCAACTACAAGACTCTAGGTCCAATGATCTCACAAAATCAAAAATCCTGAAAATGAAAAATGATCTGGACAGAGAGCAGTAACATTCTATATTCTGAAAATAGAAACTACCTCATCTTTGGAATCACATATGCTCAACAATTTCCTAGTTTCCTAAGTGTGAGAGTGTGTGTATGTGTATACCAAGATACCAATATTTATATCAAGATATCTGCAGCTATCTGAAAATATTACTATTTGACCTCTTTACTAAGATGTCTGGTATCAGATAAATTTTACAGACTAATTCAGAACCCATATATACTATCACATGTACACCTTTATTATCAGCAATATTAACTTTTCTCTGCAATTCTCATTTTGCTATGAAGTCATTTTGTAAGATACGTTCTTTAAGATACTTTTAAGAAGTTCAAGGTAATCTGTACCTTATTATTCGTGGCATACAATCAATGAACTTATTTTTAATCTTTATACATGCCTATTTACATATTTATTGGCATCTATTCAATTTTAGACTGTGGAAAAAGCAGTTGTAATGAGATATGTCAAATGTAGAATCTGTTCTAAGAGCGAAGAATTGAAATTAGAATAATCCTGAAATATGAGGCAATTCAAATAAAATCTCAACAGAAAAGAAGCTTGGGACAAATAAAAAAGAAAGTTTCTATCAGATAGTATAAATTTTCTCCTTAACAGAAAAACTAAAGACCTTTGGTACTGAGAAAAGAGAGAGCCGGTAGGAAGTCAGAAATTGAGGTAATCATAATTATAGCTTTGCATGGGGTCATTCTACACCAGAAGGCAAATGAGCCTTTGCCTAATAGCAATATCTATGTATTACATATTATTTTGTGAACTCTGCCAGACATCATGGATCATGATTTTCCATTTTTGCATACTTTAGTTGGGACCTATATAGAGTGTTCAAAATACTGTGACTTTTAAATAACAGCTTTCTCCCTAACACCTCTATCCTTTTTAGACTCTTAAAGAATATCTCTACCATGTATATAGGTAGTTACCCCAATCTGGATTCCTCTGGCAATACCATCATAGAGCTTTTAAGGGTGAGAATGGAGTCTTAAATGAAATCAGTTTCTTGACTGTCACTACTACATATCATAACAATGTTTTTTCACACTGCAGATCACAGCCGGCTAGTAGGTCATAAAAACAATCTGGTGGATCATGACTAACAGTTTTTCAATGAAACAGAACAGAACAGAAAGTAGAAAAATACCAAAAACATCCTACACAGTACATTGTATGAAACTTCTGTTTTAGTTTGATATGTATGTAGGCCTGTCCTGGGTTTCACCATCAATATTTTTATTTTCATTTTCTGAGAGCCACTAATATACGATGGCCTGAAGTGACAGTGCCTTTAGTTCAACACACACTTCTTTGAAACCAGACAAATTAATTTCAAAGCACTTCCCCCTGCCTCTACAATCCGAACTAGAAGTACTCAATTTAAAGCTTTTATTATTTTTTCAAAGTTTATTTATTTATTTTGAGAGAGAGAGAGACATAGCACATGAGCGGGGGAGGAGCAGAGTGAGAGGGAGAGAGAATCCCCAGCAGGCTCTGTACTACACAGTCAGCGCAGAGCTGTATGTGGGGTTCAAACTCCTGAACTATGAGAACCTGAGCCAAAACCAAGAGTCGGACGCTGAACCGACTGAGCCACCCAGGAGCCCCTAAGCCTTTTATTATTAAAGCTCTACTGATACACACTTTTAGAATGAGCATTTAGATTCCTTCAGAAAAAGAAATTTCAACCTAGCTATGTCGAATATACATTTACCTTTTTCTTTACATCTCTAACTAATTCTTCAGCTACATGCTGAAGAATATATGCTGTCTCTCGGCCCCTTAAAGAACAAAGGATAAATTAATCTTTGCCTCAGGTTGGCTAAAGCCTGAGTTTATCTTCTGTCTTATGGTGCAGCTGAACTTTGCTCACCAGAATCTGCTTCAGATGTTACTGCTCCCCCTCTTTAGGAAGGAAGAGCTAATTAGCTGGCTGGTCCCATCAATGGACCAGGACCTATGTCAATTAGAAAGGGGTTGGTGCTGTCCCCAATTAACCAAGAAAAGCCGAGGGGAGGTCAGATATGCTTTCAGGACCACGTCATTAAAGAAATGCTCCTGTTTGTTTCTTTTCTTCCCCCCTGAACTACTCAGAACCTCCTTCCCTAGCCTGCCTCTAAAGTTGGGAGCTCCCTGCAGGGCCTACCCGAGGCTACTGGCCTTTGTTGTTTTTTTTTCTTAGAGGTCATCTCAAAGAAAACTCCAGTTCCCCACTTAGTGAATCTCTACAGTTATAAGCACAGAAGAATTTTGCTTTGAAACATTCCAAGAGCACATGAGTTAGTAATAATGACATAAAATGAAGCCCATAACTCTTTTTTTTTTTATTTTTTTAATGTTTTATTTAATTCTGGGGGAGAGAGAGAGAGATGGTGTGACCAGGGGAGGGTCAAAGAGACAGGGAGACGCAGAATCTGAAGCAGGCTCCAGGCTCTGAGCTAGCTGTCAGCACAGAGCCTGATGTGGGGCTCAAACCTATGAACCATGAAATCATGACCTGAGCCGAAGTCGGACACTTAACCGACTAAGCCACGCAGGTGCTCCATAAATGAAGCCCATAACTCTTGTCATTGCAATGTCTTCATGACACTACTATCTACCTATCTGGTCTGTTGCTTTGTTCTACACAGCTCAATTCCAAGAGTTGATAGTTCCTGATGTCTGTCTATCTGCATTCCCAATTTCTGGTCTAAGGTCAGGACTATTGATGCTACAGGCTGATATTGGCTTCTCGTGCTGAGCAATCTGTGAATACTTTATGCTGAAGAATCTGTGAATACCTTATACTTTACCCTTCCATATCATCATCCTTTTTTTTTTTATGTTTATTTATATTCGAGAGAGCACAAGTAGGGAGGGGCAGAGAGAAGGGGACAGAGGATCTGAAGCGGGCTCCATGCTGACAGCAGCTAGCCCATGTGGGGCTTGAACTCACAAACCCAGGAGACCATGACCTAAACTAAAGTCAGACACTCAACTGACTGAGGCACTGTGGTGCCCCATCATCCTTTTACTTTCTCTTTTTCATTCCCTACTAATCTATCTTCTGACTGATCCTCCATTTATTCATAGCAATACTTTCACTTATGAAATAATGGTTTTCTTACCTTCACTTTTCATATGTGTGAATGCACTTTATAACCCTAATACTTTACCTCAAGTCTTCAACTGTACTTCCCCCAACTACCCTTACACACTATTAAAAAATAAAAAACGCCAAAAAAATCAAACTGTCGCTTAAATCGAAGAACTCTCCTGATCTGTCTTGAAAGTAAATTTCAGTAGCTTACTCTCTTCTTTGTAACCTTCCAGTGTTTTCACTGTCCCACACCAACTTTTGCTCCCAATATACCTTAACCAATGCATTTTAAAATTTAAATAACTATTAAGTCTATAATCTAACTGAGGACCAAGGCCTGTCTGATACAGCCCATCTCTCCAGCAATGACATTCTGTCCTCTTTAACAACTATATAGGTAGTATATATGACTACCCATCACCTGTCTTTCATAGGGGCACACCTGCCCTTTTCTGAACATTTTACTTGGTGAAGAACCTATGTTCTGATCATTTCCTTTCCTATCTATCAAAACTTATCTATTGTGTGGTCATTTTTCTTTCATCTAGCAATTCCCCTATAGAGAAATCTGAGAAACTCACCTTACCAAAATGCTAGTAATTAATAACCATTTGATAGACTTCCTTCCCAGAGGAGCTTCACTTTAATAAGGACTTATGAAGACCTCTGTGACAGACCTGTTAAGGAAACCTGGGGAATCTAAAAGCTATTCTGATACTCAAGTCAGTGACCATACGTGACCACATCTATTGCCTATATTTAACACAGCCTGTTGGTGAGACCAAATCAGTGATGTGAGGTCAGAGGGGCCTTCCAGATCCCCTAGTCTTGATTCTCAGATCTAGCTGCACAGTGGAAATCTCCAACTCCCAGAGGAAAAGGGTGATACCAAAGAGCAAAGGCAGTTCTAACACCCAGGCCTAACACCAGGCCAGATATATATGAACAACATGCTAAAAATATAAAGACATGTATGGGAATAACACATACCCAATTCATGACAGTGACTACCCTTTGCAGGATAGGAAGGGAATGCAACTGAGAAGAGAGATACTTAGGGAACTTCAACTATATTTGTAATATTTTATTTCTAAAGCTGGATAATGCGACACATAAGTACTTATTAAATTCACTTTTGAGTATCTAAAATTTTGTAAATGAAAAAAGAACAATATGAAGATGGCGTATACTCAAATGGATATAATATCAGGCACACAGAGAAACACCCTAGGCTAGAAAGCACTCAAATAAGATACTTTATGAAGCAGGCCTTGAAGGAAGAATAAAACATAGATTACTAGCAAAAACTAACACAAACTTCTCTAAAAGAAAAGCATGAACAAAGGCAAAGTTGGGAGTACCCAGAGCCTACAACCTAAATTAAAAAAAAAAAAGGGAAACTTCAGGAGGACAGATNAAAAAAAAAAAAAAAAAAAAAAGGAATGGAATGGAATAGCATGGTGGAAGCAATGTTTTAACAAAACAAATCAGAACCCATGTGCAGGATGAACTAAAGTAAACAGAGTCCCAGGATCCTTAGGAGTTTCTGCAGGGCAGCAAAAGGGGAAGAGAGGGAGGTAACGCACTGAGAAGCAGGTCCTAGTGCCCTACCTCTACTCTGAACAGAGCCTTTCTACTGCTAAAAATCTTTGAAAACTACAGCACTAAAGTATCTGGTTGGAAGGCATCGCTGTAAATCAAGTACAACGGTCATAAAACCCAGGAATGGGGTAGCAGTACCAAAAATGAAAAAGGGAAAAGGAGATGAAGGCCAGACTTTTTGACAGAGAATTCAACAGGACCTAGTGATAAACTAGACGGAATAACAAACGAGTAGATCTGCATGAAAAAATAAAAAACGCCAACCAAATAGCAGCTGTTGGTCATACAGACTTGAACACGAGCAATATACATATGAGCATGTAAAGGTGTGTGAGCGTACCCAAGGGAGAAAAGCAAAGTGACGTTCCTACAGAGATCAGGGAAAGAACAAGCAGAGGACTCGCGAGACTGGACCCAGAAATGACCACCACATCATGGAAGGCTAAGAAAACAAGCGAGTTTTAAGAAACAGGTATCACTATACCCGGCGACAGGGTACACAGCGCTGTGCAGCCAATCAGACCCAGGGTTCCGGCATTCCTCCACTTGACCAAATTATTTAACCTGAGTTTTGATTAATAAGGAAAAAATAAACTAACAACATTTTTTTTTTTTTTTATGTTTTATTTATTTCTAGGAGAGAGAGAGAGACAGTGTGAGCAGGGGAGGGTCAGAGAGAGAGGGAGTCACAGACTGAAACAGGCTCCAGGCTCCGAGCTGGCAGTCAGCACAGAGCCCGACGCGGGGCTAGAACCCACGAACCGCGAGATCATGACCTAAGCGAAAGTCGGACGCTTAACCGACTAAGCCACCCAGGCGCCCCTAAACTAACAACATTTAACATCATCAAACACACTGAGAAGCACTGGGTTAAGTACCTGACACACACCCTCACTTAATCCTCACAACACACTTTACCGATGAAGAAATTAAATGGAGAATGAGCAGAGTAAATTACAGAGCCAAGTTCTCGGTTTCTTAGGACAATAAAATAAAGGAATGTGTATATAAAGTTCCTGGCAAATAAAATGACCTTGATGGCAGCTATATTTTATTATTAGAAGGTAATGATCAACAGGGAGAAAAAACTCACTGTCAATAATCACTGTCACAGCCTTCCATGTGGCAAACTCTTAGTGTCCTCAGCTATAAAACAGGAGCAATGCCTGTAATCCAACCTATTTAATAGGGCTGCAATGATGAGACTGTGAAAATGCAAATGCCATGAAAAAATTTTAAACCATATTGGAATATATGGGATTAATGTCACATATCTTGCTCTTCAGAAATGCCTTCCTGGATCAACATAAGTCTCTCCGAAGACAGCTAAAAATAAGTCTGTTAGATGTGCAAGCACCACTTTGCAAAGTATAAATTACCATGGAACGGTTACATACACCACCACCGTCTCCCACCCCCCCACACACACACCCCTCCAGGTTTTCAAATGCCCTACAAGGCCACAGGCTCTCTCACACCTATAAGAAACTCTGATCACTTAGAGCTAACAAATAGAGAGAACCTCTACTTCAATTTGGAGTTAAGTTGGTTTAAGGCATTATGTCACAGGTGCCCCCTTCCCATCTTTTTTCTATGGTATTAAAACTGAGTGCCTAGTCAACACTAGAATTCAATACCTGACAAAATGCCAGATAAGAATCTACCAAGAACTCTGTGATAGCAGGTCTCTTTTGGAAACCCCTCCACAAACCCCCTTTTTTTCACCTGAACAGATGGTTTCCAGGCCTTAAGGCTCACATGTGTAGTTCCACAATTCACAAAAGCTCACCAAGTTCCTACCTTTTCAATTATTCCATGTTCCTGAATATATCACCTTTCATCTAAAGATCTCTAAGCATCAAAACCCAAGAACTCCTTAATCTTCACAACAGCACTCTCTGGGAGAGAGATTAGTACCTTTACCTTATAAATTAAAAATGAAAGACTGAGGTTAAATGTTTTAAACAGTATCAGTTCAATGACGTTGATTCATTCTTGAGGGGAAAATTGCACACTATGAACTATGGACGGCCTTGATTTAGCTAGATCATTTCGAGTCTTAGTTTAAAAGTATCTACTGTGTACTCTTACTTTTCCAATATATTAAAGATGAAATATAAACTAACAGTAAATATCAAAGCATCACTATTTTTATACGCCAAAAGAAATTTTAAAAATATGTCTGAGGGAGGGGTTCTAATTTAAGATTCCCGCTGTCTTGCGTCCATAAATACTTTTGAACTTGAAGGGAATAGGAGGAAGAACACCTGTCAGTGCAGTATCCACAAGTTTTACAGACTGTGTAGCTATTAATACTGAATTCCTTAAACTGTAAATAAATAACCCGCCTTCTCAAATACAACGCAGTATTATGAAAAACATTTGACAAGAACGCCTACATGGGCTGTAAGTTGCCTCATTAATTTCCTAGTTTTGCGTCTCGGGGCTTTGTGAACTTGCAGGGAGGGAAAAGTCCTCCCGGCCCAGGAGTCCGGCCACGGGAAGCCCTGCGCTGCCCAGCGACTTTCCACGCCTCCAGGCCCGGAGGCCGCGGGGGAGGCGACGCTCGGCCTCCCCTCGGGCCCCCTCGGCGTGAGGACAGACGCGGCCCGGCACTCGGACCTGCCTCCGACTCCCGATGGGCCTGGCGAGGGCNCGCGAGCGGAGTCGGGGGCGGAGGGACGCGCCGGCCACATTGCTGGGAGGGGAAAAAAAAGCGCGGGGACTTGAAGAGCTAGAGGCTATGGCCTAGTCGCGACTCAGAACCCGTCTTTTCTGACCCTGGGCACGTTCCTTTGGGCCGGCCAAGAGCTGTCGCTGCACACTTGCCTTCATTGCTTTTGCCCCAATCCGATTTGACTCATTTATCTGGATTTCCCAGGGACACATCCCAAGCATCATGTGCAGCCTTTTGAAGTGTTACTAACTGCCCACGCTTCCCCCTCTAGTTGTTTATAATTATTGGCTATGTTTTCCCCAGCCATAGGACATTTGTAGCTACAGCAGTAGGGATACTTTCTGGAAATTCTTGTTTGATGTTGATTGTAGACAAGCTCCTCACTACAGTTCACTATAATTACGTCTAATTACAAAGAAAATAATTACTGTAGTGAGATCTCTCAGTGCACCAATTTCAGTATGCTGTGGTCTTCCCAGCTGTTCACTTGGGTAACCTGGAAAACCTATCACAAATCATGGTGCATAGAAAAGTACTCAGGAAAGTTTTGTTTTCTTCATGTCAAGCACTCTCTCCCCTACCTGTTCCCAAGGCCCTTTAGCTCATCATAATTTGATCCCTTCACACATTGTTTGTTTACCATTTAACTTTGAATTCCATATGTAAATATCTTTCTTAGGACTATATCCGGGTACTATGTAATGAGTTTTCTTGCTTTTGTTAGAATTATCAAGATTTAGAGTCATTAGCGGTTTTTCGAAGATTAGAACAAAGTCTATGAAGAGAATGTTAAAGGAACTTGGGGAACATTAATCCAAATTAAACTTGTCTATCTGCAGTTTTCCTCTTTTATTTTGTTTTGCTACGTAATGAACTTACATGACTTATTTTCAAACCGTTATATTCCCTCCTAAATTTAGTTATGTTCAGTTTAAGACTATTCATTGTTCAAACCTAAAGTCAAATTCTGCAAGAGAGATTGCAAATTTTATACTCATTTGCATTATTAAAGATCTATAGTCTATTATAGAAGTAACAAGACAACAAAAAACTAAATTGTTAAAATGTAAAATCTAGGAAGAACCTTTGAAATTATTTCATTCTATCCCTCATTCTGATCCACACTTCCATGCCCTAGTCCCATCTTCTTATATTTCATCAGAAAAATGTCCCAGAGAATGTTATTTCATCCTCTAAAAAAATTGTCATATTTTAAAATGGGATCAGTTGTCATATTTTCAAGTGGACTCTCAATCGTTACCAGTCTTAATCGCCAGAAAGCCTTTCCCAGTCAAACCACCAGCACCACCACCTTCCCACTATCTCTGACATTTATGTTCTGAAAGAGATGCCTCTCTTCTATGTGCCCATAACACACCAGCCTGGCCGTTGTATGAGGCTTATTGCACTGAATTAAAGTTGTTTGTTTGACTATCATCCCAACCAACTGAGTCTGCCGAGAATCATCGCATAATGTCTTTACTCTCTCTATCCCTTGCATGGCAAGTACCTTGGATATGGTAAGGTTGGATAGCCAGATTCACTCTCCGTTCTTTTCCATTCTTTTCCATACGGGTTGACCTGTATGGCTGATATCATTGGGCTCTAGGCTCTCTGGCTTACAACTGGGTCTGATGATAGGGAGATGCAGCAGGAGATTAACTGAGGGAGAAAGGAGAAAGCTTATTTATTCTCCTGTTCCCTTTCTGGAAGGTCTCCTTTGTTACCCTCATCCTATTGGACCTATAGGTAGTGATTGCTCTGCTGGTTCCTGGGCCACTCCTCTATCCCCTATGTTCCCTTAGACCTCAACCCTCCTCAAATGTTCTTAATCTGAGTTCCTGTTAGAATGCTGACTGAGATACCCATAAAAAAGTTTTGTGGAAGGAAGAGGAATAGTATCAGAAAATAAATCTCTGAGGCCTTCCCTCAATCTGAAAAGGCCTAAAAATTGTTGTGTAACTCTAACAGGATCAGATGCTTGGCCTACATTATCTCATTACACCCTAAAAACTACCTTGTTAGATAGCTATACCCACGCAAAAAGGGAAGAAAGTGAGGCTCAAAGGGGTGAAGGAAGCTACCCCAGGCCAAGTAGAAAGGCTGCATTCTGATCCAGGGCTTTCTAACTCCAAAGCCAAGCTTTATCCCACTCAGTTAACAAATATTTACTGAGCCTTTATGTATATCAGCCACTGATCTAGGTGCTGGGGATTCCTCAGTGACAAAAAACAAAGAGACAATAATTCCTGTCCTCATGAGGTTTACATTCCGGTTGGGGCAACATAATTACCTAATCAATACTATTAGGCATTGAAACCTGGTAAGGAAGAAAAGTAAAATGGTGAAAGAGGATATAACGTGGAGGGGAAGGGACAAAATTTAGATTGGTTGGCCGGGGAAGGCCTCAGCAAGAGAGTGAGTGAGGAAGTCAGGGGAGCACCTTGCAGACTGAAAAGGGAAGAGAACCGGGAAGCCCAGAGAACAGTAAGTGGTAAGGCCTGGAGGGCAGCCTGCCTGGTGTGCTGTGTTACTAAACAAAAAGAATTGTTTGTCTCCTGAATTAATCAGAAAACAAAACAAAGCAAAAAAATGCCTCAAGTCTTCATTTTAATTTGTCTGTGGAAAGCCGATCTGAAGATTCCAAGAAGGAAAGCATAAAAATTATCATTCAGCCTGCAAATAAAAGGCGGCAGCCTTTATGAACAATTGAAAGCCCTAGGAAAATTGGAGATTTAGATAACAGTTACTCAGCTTTGTGTAACTGTGAAAGTAGGGTAAAATGTTTCTGCTTCCAACCATTCCAGTTGGGGTGGAGATTAAGGGCACACTCTACTTATACTAGCAAACAGCTCACCAGGATTTTTAACTGGGTGTTCTAAGAGAAACGTAAGAGAAATCTGCAATTTGAGACCCAGTTTCTTTTAATAACAAAACTGCATTTGTTGTCATTGGACACATACACCACAATGTTTTACGGGTAGAAAAATATTAACATAAATATTTTTTCCTTGCTATTCCTTACTTTTTATTGCAACTATGTTTATATGACTCTTTTTTATCATTTTTATGTTTATTTGAAAAATAATACTAATTAACAACTGTTAATCTTTTCTACCATTACGGGGAAGTGTCTGGCGCAGAGAGAAGGCTCTGACCAAATATATTACGTTATGTAACTCTTTATTTGCAGGGAAACCTGGAAGTATTTCAAGAGGCAACTTAACAAAACATTTTCCTTTGATAGGTTTCTCTTCTCTAACTTAATTTTATAGTGAGCTGGAACTAGCATGTTCCATTTGACTTCAACTACTGTCTTCTTTTATCAGAGCAATCCTAAACTTTTATTTCACTTATTTGTTTTTCTGGCCAAACTGTAGACCTCTTGGGAATAAGGACAAATCTTATTCACATATGTCATCTCAAAAGTCTGGCATATCCGTTAACTACAAAAAACATCTTAAAATGATTTTTAAAACAAGAAGCCTGGGGGTAGGTGTTTCTAGGTCTGATTAATTCTTTCATTTACTTCCATTTCCTGCTCTGGGGTGCAGAGCAGGCTATCTCCCTCCCCTCAAACAATGGCTGCCAAAGTTCCAGGCATCACTAAGAGACATGACAATGCCCAGCAACAGAAGAGAGTTATTTCTTTCTGAATACCACTTTTCAAAATGGTGGGAAAAGCCATTGTAGAAGCCCCTTTGCAGATTTCCCTTCATGTCTTAATGGCCAGAATTGTGTCACAAACACTTTACTGGCAAAGAAAATGGGATGATGAAAACCTGTTTAGACCAACTGTAATTCACCCCCACAGAGCTGGGTGTGCAGCTGAGACTGGCACTGGCCGTCCCTCAAGCTTATGGCCAAGAAAAGCACAAGAGAAGAACAAAACTGGGATTCCGTCAAGAATTTTAACAGACATAGGTAACTAATACACTACATATTAAGTGAAAGAAGTGAAAGTAAGTATGCCATTTGTCATTTTATTTCCACTCAGTTCCAAATGCATCCTTTTTTCCAAATTTTTATTTAAATTCTAGTTAACATATAGTATTATATTGGTTTCAGGAGTAGAATTTAGTGATTCATCACTTACATATAATGCCCAGTGCTCAACACAGCAAGTGCCCTCCTTGATGCCCCTCGCACATTTAGCCCATGCTCCACCATTTCCCCTCCATCAACCCTCAATTATAGTTATAATTAACAGTTAACAGTCTCTTATGCTTTGCCTCCCTCTCTGTTTTTATCATTTTTCCTTCCTTTCACCTATGTTAATCTGTTTTGTTTCTTAATTTCCACATATGAGTGAAATCATATAATGTTTGTCTTTCTCTGAATGACTAATTTCACTTAGCATAATACACTCTAGCTCCATGCACACTGTTGCAAATGACAAGATTTCATTCTTTTGATGGCTGTAATATTCCATTGTGTATATATACCACTTCTTCTTTATCCATTCATCAGTTGATGCACATTTGGGCACTTTCCATAATTTGGCTATTGTTGATAATGCTGCTATAAACATCAGGGTGCACGTGCCCCTTCATATCAGTAAGTTTGTATCCTTTGGGTAAAAGCCTAGTAGTGCAATTACTGAATGGTAGGGCAGTTCTATTTTTAATTTTTTTGAGGAACCTCCATACTGTTTTCCAGAGGGGCTGCACCAATTTGTATTCCTATCAATAGTGTAAGAGAGTTCCCCTTTCTTTGCATCCTTGCCAACAACAAACACATGTTGTTTCCTGTTATTAGTTTTAGCCATTCTAACAGGTGGGAGGTGGTATCTCATCGTGGTTTTGATTTGTTATTTCCCTGATGATAAGTGATGTTGAGCATCTTTTCACATGTCTGTTAGCCATTTAGATATCTTCTTTGGAAAAGTGTCTATTCGTGTCTTCTGCCCATTTCTTAACTGGGTTGTTCAGTTTTTGCATGTTGAGTTTGATAAGTTCTTTATAGGTTTTGGTTACTAACCCTTTATCGAATGTCATTTGTAAATATCTCCTCCCATTCCGTAGGCTGACTTTAGTTTTGTTGATTGTTTCCTTCACTGTGCAGAAGCTTTTTATCTTGATAAAGTCCCAATAGTTTATTTTTGCTTTTGTTTATCTTACCTCCAGAGATATGTCTACTAAGGATCTGCTATGGCTAAGGTCAAAGAGATTGCTACGTGTGTTCTCCTCTAGGACTTCGTTAGTTTCCTGTCTCACATTTAGGTCTTTCATCCATTTTGAAGTTAATTTTGTGTATGGTGTAAGAAAATGGTCCAATTTCATTCTTTTGCATGTTGCTGTCCAATTTTACCAACACCATTTGTGGAAGAGACTGTTTTTCCCCCTCATTGGATTCTCTTTCCTGCTCTGTTGAAGATTGGTTGAACATACAGTTGTAGGCCCATTTCTGGGTTTTCTATTCTCTTCAATTAATCAACGTGTCTGTTTTTGTGCCAGTACTATACTGTCTTACATTACAGCTTTGTCATCTAGCTTGAAATCCAGCATGGTGATGCGTCCAGGTTTCTCTTTTTTAAGATTGATTTGGCTATTTGGAGTCTTTCGTGGTTCCAAACAAATTTTAGGATTGTTTGTTCTACCTCTGTGAAAAAATGATGGTGTTTTTTTTTAAGTTTATTTATTTATCTTGAGATAGAGAGAGCATGTGCAAGCAAGATTGGGGCAGAAAGAGGGAATCTTAAGCAGGCTCCATACTGTCAGCACAGGGCCTGATGTGGGGCTCCAGCTCATGAACCATGAGATCATAACCTGAGCCAAAATCAAGAGTCAGATACCTAACCAACTGAGCCACCCTGGTGCCCTACTAGTGGTATTTTGATAGGGATTGCATTAAATGTGTAGATTACTTTGTGTAATATAGACATTTCATTTTTTTAAAAATTTTTTAATGTTTATTTAGTTTTGAGAGAGACACAGAGTGTGAGTGGGGGAGGGTCAGGGAGAGAGGGAGACACGGAAACCAAAGCAGGCTCCAGGCTCTGAACTGTCAGCACAGAGCCCGACATGGGGCTCGAACCCACGAACCATGAGATCATGACCTAAGCCGAAGTCGGACGCTTAACCGACTGAGCCACCGCCCCTGTAATGTAGATATTTCAATATAAATATATTTGTTCTTCCAATCCATGAGCATGGAATGTTTTTCCATTTCTTTGTGTCATCTTCTATTTCTTTCATAAATGTTCTATAGTTTTCAGAGTACAGATCTTTTACCTCTTTGGTTAGGTTTATTCCTAGGTATCTTATGGGTTTTGGTGCAATTGTAAATAGGATCGATTCCCTGATTTCTTTTTCTGCTGCTTCATTATTGGTGTACAGAAATGCAAAAGATTTCTCTTGATTTTATATTGTACAACTTCGCTTAATTCGTGTATCAGTTCTAGCAATTTTGTTATCTGCAAAGGGTGGAAGTTTGACTTCTTCCTTGCTAATTTGGATGTCTTTTATTTTTTTTTTGTTGTCTGATTGCTGAAGCTAGGACTTCCAGTACTACGTTAAATAACAATGTTTTGTTCCTGACCTTAGAGGAGAAACTCTCCTCTTTTCCCTATTGAGGATATTAGCTGTGGGTCTTTCGTAATATGGTTTTTATGGTTTTATGATGTTTTATGATGTTGAGGTATGTTCCCTCTATCCCTACATCCCTACTTTGTTGAGAGTTTTTATCAAGAACGGATGCTGTATTTTGTCAAATGCTTTCTCTGCATCTAGTGAGAGGGTTGCATGGTTCTTACTCTTTTTTATTAATGTGATGTATCACGTTGATCTATTTGTGAACATTGACCACCCCTGTAGCCCAGGAATAAATCTCACTCGATCATGGTGAACAATTATAGTAATGTACTGTTGGGTTCAATTTGCTATTATCTAGTTGAGACGTTTTGCATCCATGTCCCTCAGGGATATTGGCCTGTAATTCTCCTTTTTAGCAGAGTCTTTGTCTGTTTTTGGAATCAAGGTAATGCTGGCCTTGTAGAATGAGTTTGGAAGTTTTCTTTCTATTTCTGTTTTTTGGAACAGCTTGAGAAGAATAGGTACAAACTCTTCTTTAAATGGCTGGTAAAATTCCGCTGGGAACCCATTTTGACCTGGACTTTTGTTTGTTAGGACATTTTTGATTTACTGATTCAATTTTTTTTTGCTGGTTATGGGTCTATTCAAATTTTCTATTTCTTCCTGTTTTAGTTTTGGTAGTTTGTATGTTCCTAGAAATGTGTCCATTTCTTTCAGATTGCCCAAATTTATTGGCATATGATTTTTCATAGTATCCTCTTGTAATTTTTTATATTTCTGTGGTATTGGTTGTGATCTCACCTCTTTCATTTGTGATTATATTGATTTGGGTCCTTTCTCTTTTCTTCTTGATAAGTCTGGTTAGAAGTTTACCAATTTTATTAATTCTTTCAAAAAATCAGCTCTTAGTTTTGATGATCTATTCTACTGGGGTTTTTTTTTGTTTTGTTTTGTTTCTATATCATTTATTTCTGTTCTAATATTTATTATTTCCCTTCTTATGCTGGCTTTAAGCTTTATTTACTGCTCCTTTTCTAGCTCCTTTAGTTGTAAGGTTAGGTTGTGTATTTGAGACTTTTCTTGCTTCTTAGGTAGGCTTGTTTTGCTATATACTTACCTCTAATGACTACCTTTGCTATATGCCAAAAATTGTGGACTGTCAAGTTTTCATTTTCATTTACTTTGTTTTTATTTCTTCTTTAATTTTGTGGTTAACCCATTCATTCTTTAGTAGGATATTCTTTAATCTCCACATATTTGTGGTCTTTCCAAATGTTTTCTTGTAGGTGACTGCAAGTTTCATAGAACTGAGGTCTAAAACTATGCATGGTATGATCTTGATCTTTTTGTACTTGTTGAGGCCTGACCTGTGACCTAGTATGTGATCTATTCTGGAGAATGTTCCATGCGCGCTCGAGAAGAATAAGTATTCTGTTACTTTAGGATTAAATGTTCTGAATATATCTGTTAAGTCCATCTGGTCCAGTGTGTTATTCAAAGCCATTGTTTCCTTGGTGATTTTCTGCTTAAATAATCTGTCCATTCCTGTAAGTGGGGTATTAAAGTCCCCTACTATTATTGTATTGTTATCAATGAGTTTCTTTATTTTTTATTAATTGATTTATATATATTGGGGACTTCAAGTTGGGGGCATATATATTTACAATTGTTAGATTTTTCTTGTTGGATAGACAGACCCCTTTATGATTACATAGTGCCCTTCTTCATCTCTTGTTACAGTCTTTGGTTTAAAGTCTAGTTTGTCTGATTTAAGTATGACTACTCTGGTTTTATTTTTGACACCTATTAGCACAATAGATGGTTCTCCATCCCCTCACTTTCCATCTGGAGGTGTCTTTAGGGTTAAAAGGAGTCTCCTATAGGCAGTGTATAAACAGGTCTTGTTTTTGTATTTACCCATTCTGATACCTTACGTCTTTTGACTGGAGCATTTAGTTCATTTACGTTCAGATTGATTATTAATAGATATGAATTTAGTGCCATTGTATTACCTGTAAAGTCATTTTTTCCTGAAGATTTTTTTCTCTGCTCCTTTCTGGTCTTTGTTGCCTTTGGTCTTTCCCACTCAAGGAGTCCCCTTTAGTATTTCCTGCAGGACTGATTTAGTGGTCACAAACTCCTTTAGTTTTTGCTTGTATGGGAAACTCTTTATCTCTCCTTCTATTCTGAATGACAGCCTTTCTGGGTAAAGTATTCTTGGCTGACTATTTTTCCCATTCAGCATGTTGAATACCTCATGTCACTCCCTTCTGGCCTGCCAGGTTTCTGTGGAGAGATCTGTTGCTAACCTGATTTGTCTTCCCTTGTAGGTTAGTGATTTCTTTTCCCTTGCTGCTTTTGGGAGACTTTCCTTATCTTTGTATTCTGCAAATTTTACTGTGATATGTCTTAATATTGGCAAGCTTTTGTTGACTTTGATGGGAGTTCTCTGTGACTCCTGGATTTGGATGTCTGTTTCTTTCTCCAGATTAGGTATCTTTTGAGCTATAATTTGCTCAAATAAACCTTCTGTCCCTTTTCCCTCTTTTCTTCTGGGATTCCTATGATACAAATGTTACTATACTTTATGGAGTTGCTAAGTTCCCTAAGTCTACATTTGTGATCCAATATTTTTCCTTTCCTCTTCTTTTCAGCATCATTATTTTCCATAATTTCATCTTCTAGATCACTTATTCATTTCTTTGATTCTTCTATCCTTGTGGTCATTAGGTTCAGTCATTTTTGCATCTCAATTATAGCATTTTTTTGTTTCACCCTGACTAGCTTTTAGGTCTTTTATCTCTGTGGTAAGGATCCCACTGGTTTCTTCTATACTTTTCTCAAGCTCAGCTAGTATGCATATGATTATTGTTTTAAACTCTGGTTAGGCATATTACTTATATATATTTTTACTAGCTCCCTAGCCATGACCTCTTGTTCATTCTTTTGGGATGAATTCCTCCATCTTGGCATTTTGTCTAACTCTCTGTCTTTTGTGTTTTAGGAGAGCTGTGCCTGGTCCTTTCCACTAGAGTTGAAGCTTTGCAACACACTACGATCAGTAGGCCTGGTGTGTGTTGGGAAAGGGGGGAGTGGGAGTAGGGTTGTGCTGGTTTTCTGGGGGAGGGGCCTGCTGCTTCTCTGGCTCTGAATCACACTTGCCCTATTAAAAAGGTACCTGCAGGAGCACCTGGTTGACTCACCTGGTTAGCATCTAACTTTGGCTCAGATCATGATCTCACAGTTCACAAGTTCAAGTCCCACACCAGGCTCTGTACTGACAGCTCATAGCCTAGAGCCTGCTTCAGATTCTGTGTCTCCCCCCTCTTTCTGCTTCTCCCCTGCTCGCATTCTGTGCCTCTCTCTCTCTCAAAAATAAATAAACATAAAAAAATTAAAAAGGCACCTGCAGTGGCACCTGGATGGTCAATCAGTTAAGCAGCCAACTCTTGATTTCAGCTCAGGTCATGATCTCATGGTCGTGAGACTGAGCCCTCTGTCAGACTCAGTGTGGAGTGCAGAGCCTGCTTGTGATTCTCTCTCTCTCCCTCCGTCTGCCCCTCCCCTTTTTGTGCTTTCTCTCTCTCTTAAAATAAATAAACAAACTTAAAAAAAATAAAGGCACCTGCAGAGCACAGGGGGCCAGGCAGCTCAAGCCTCCACTGTGTGTACTGTGATGCTCACTGAAGTCCATCTGTGCTGATAGTAGTGGTAAAAAATGGCATTGGCTTGCTCTCTTCCCTGGAGAGAGGAGTTTGCACCCACTGCAAACACAGTCTCCTGTGTTTTATCTCAGGTCTGCTGCTGAATTTCAAACTCCAAATTTTAAGGATACAGTGTGGCCCAGAGCCACACTGGTCCTCTGGGGGAGGATGTCACAACACTGTGGCTGGTACCAGTTTGTACCAGAAAAGAGGTTGCAAGACTGCACAGGGGCTTGGATTTTATGGTAAACCATGGCAAGAATCCAGGTTAACTGCCCTCAGCAGGTGTCTCTGCTTGTATGCTAATGAATGGGGCAGCTCAATGGTGCCTGCCAGCTTTTTTGTCCCCTGAGAGGCAGTGCCTCCTCTCCCAAATGCTCTCTAAGAAGGGGAACTATCTCTCCTAGCACAACCCAGGAGATCTCAGACCACACTCTCCACTCCTGGGCCTCTGCTCTCCCTCTCCGCAGAAGCACCACTATAACCACCAGGTTCAATGTGACAATGATGTGGGCTTCTAAAACTTCATACTCTCAGTTCTGCTACTTGTAAAATCTTTCAATAATCAGCCTCCTTCATTTTCCCAGTCAGTAGTTCTGGAGAAGTGTTTTTCTTGTGCAATCCACTGTATGCTGCTTTATCTCTCTCTCTCTCTCTCCTCTCTCTGTGATCAGGGTTCTCCTCCCTTTGCAGCATCTGAGATGATTTTCTCTCCCAAATCACATCTCTGCACCTACTTGCTTCCACAATGTGGTCTCTCTTCTCCCTCTATTTGTGCAGTTTATTCTCTCAGTCCTCAGATTGATTTCCTGGCTGTTCAGAATGATTGGATAATTTTCTAGCTGTGTTTGAGGGACAAGACAGGCAGAAGGTCCTCCTACTAATCCTCCTTCTTAACTCCTCCCTGCCCCCCAGATTCATCCTTCATTGCCTGCTCTCTTAAAATGGAGCTAAGTTCTTTCAATTTTTTTCTCTCTATCAGATAGAATGATGCTAAGCTTGTCAATAGAGAGCCAAGAAGAGACATTGCAGAAGAGTTTTCTTCTCTGGTTTGCACGTTTCCCATTGGTAGTCTTCACCACCAGAGACTGCTTCTCTGGGTCCTGCAAGATGTGCTGCTTCTCCAGTACTTGGCTCTTGCAGTACAAGGCAGCAACAGCGCTCAGTGGGGAACAGTCTCTCTCCCCACCACACCTTGCTTCTCCCTTGAGCAATTTTGAGGCAGAGTGTCTCCAGTAAGAAACCTCACCATGAGCAGTTTTCCCCAGCAACCTAAAAAAATGTTTCCAGAAAGTTCCAGGGGTCAGATTTCCAGCAAGTTCCACCAGCATGGCACCACAGCAACTTCTCTGCCATTCAGTGAAACGTAATTGTGCCCTCTCTAACAAAGTCTGTATCTCAACCCTGGGAGACCTCTGAAGGAGTACTCCTGATTTCTGCTATTCTATATTCTTTAGAGTTCTTTTTGCCTCTTACTGGTCTATCTCTTGTTATTCCAACCCCCTATTATAGTTAATAACTCTTTATATTAAACTTACTCCATTCAAATAACTGTGTGGTCTCTGTCTCTTGTGGTTTCTGTATCAGATTGGACCTTGACCCAAACAGAGAGTAACAGCAGAGAATTTCAGGCCCAGCTGTAAACTCAGGGAAAGAAACGATAAAATCAGATTGATTTCATTTTCAGTTCAATGCATAATTATCTATACCAGCAATTCTCAAACTTCTTGGTCTCAGGATCTCTTTACACTCTTAGAAACTACAGAGGAGGAACCTTAAAGAGCTTTTGTTCATGTGGGTTGTATCTATCTATATTAAGAAATTAAAACGGAGCAATTTTTAAAACATAAGAGTACATAAGTAAACATTCCAATAGTCATCAGAAGAATGATATCATCACATGTCATGTAGCATCTGGAAAATTCTACCATACACTCATGAAAGAATAAAAGTGAAAGGGGCAAATAATATTTTAGTGATGTTTTGTAAATAGGTTTGATTTTGTGAACCCCCTGACGTAGTCTTGGGTGCTCCCAGAAGTACCTAGATCACTCTTTCAGAGTCACTAATTTATGGTAACTTTATGTAAACACACACAGGGGAAAAGATATAGAAGATATGGTCCTTGCTAAGAATACAGTTTACTTGAAAATGTAAAATATATACCATATAAGAGTTAAATGATGATTTAAGTCTTATGTAGTAAACTATCAATAAATTTTGTCACTCAGAAAAGAGCTGTAGTTCAAATTGATATGATTTAGAACTCAGCCAAACAAAAATGCCTTCCATTTTACAAAACCCACCCTGCTTATAACATCACTTTTAAGGAAAAAAAAAAAAAGGAGTTTCTGTTATATACAAAGATAAGTTCCAGAACAAGCTGAAGATATCTCAAATATTCACAACAATGAATTAAGTTAAGGCACCGACAGAACTAAGGGGACAGAACTATGGAAAAGAAAAAAACCAATGCTAAGAACCTGGCAAACTCCATCAGTCAAAGCCTTTCCGTAGCTGGCCCTTGTTACATTAATATAAGGAACTTAAGCTCTAGAAACAAACCTGTTCCATGCATTCATTATTTCCCCTTTTTATATTTTTGTTTTTTAAATTTCTTTTTATACCTGCCTCTGGTCTCTGAATAATTTCTAACTTGGTTTTGACTGAACTAAGCAGAAAGAAGACATGGTTACTTCCAGGCCGAAAAGCTAAGGAAATAAGAATATCCTTAGACATGTGGTAGTGACAGCAGTTAACACTGCTGGAAAACTGGACAATGAGACCTAGAGCAACAGGATAAAAAGGGGCTATAGACATTTAATAGATAGAGAGAAGCTGCTATAAAATTGAGCCATCCTTAAGCCAGCCTTAGCATGTGATACAATCAAATCAAACTCCACTTGATCTTAGCCAAAAAGCCAAGAAGCGATGCCATAAAATCAAACTCAAATCTAATTACGGGGTGCCTGGGTGGCTCAGTAGATTAAGCGTCCAACTTTGGCTCAGGTCATGATCTCACAGTCCATGAGTTTGAGTTCCACGTCCAACTCTGTGCTGAGAGCTCAGAGCCTGGAGCCTGCTTCAGATTCTGTGTTTCCCTCTCTCCACCCCTCCCCTGTTCTCTGTCTTTCTCTATTTTCCTCTCTCTCAATAAATAAACATTAAAAAAAAAATTAAAACCTCAAATCTAATTTCAAGAAGTTTGGAGAGATGTAGATTTTTACTAACAGTCTCATGAAAATGCTGAGGAAAGAAATATATGGCATATTAATACAGCACAACTTCTTAAAAGCCTTTACCCATCGCTCTCCCTTAAGTTTTCATTACAGTCATCCATATTGCTTCTCTCTTGCTCACCAACCTCTTACAGCTTCTCTCTCAGTATGCTCACCTTTCCTCTCCCTCTCTCCGACAGGCAGTTTACCTCCTTTTGTTATTACTTCAGGTCTTTTTTGCTGAGAATAATCTGACCTCCTTCTCTTCAATTCTGTAGCTCTTTTGGCTCTACTTATCTGTGTCAGCACAACATAGTTCTAGGAGACAAGAAATGAAGGATTCCTCCTTAAAAGGACAGGGGAGCAAGAAAGAAAAAGACTATGAATACTCCAATGTTAATATTTTCGTCCCTATCAAACATTCTTTCAATCAGCATTTTTTTGTTAAGTTGCCAGGCACAGACAATGAGGTATGACCTCTACCCTGAACTTAGAGGGTTTTGCTATTACAAGATTCCCCATGCTCCTTCGTTTGGATTCTTTTCCAAAGGGAATGATTACTTTACAAAAGGTAATTTTTTGCTTAATGAAGTGATTACTTTACAAAAATTACCCATGGAAAACCTTTACATGGTTAATTTCCCTCAAGCATTTAAACTATGATTTCAATTTCAGTGTTCACTGAGAAAGAGGCTCAGATGACTGTGGTTTCTATAATTTCTTTTGAAATAAATAGTCAAAAGCATTAAACAAAGTTGTCTTAAGGCCGCCTTCTTAATAAATCACCATTGACAAGGACTGTTAGATTACCACTTTATATTTAGCCACAGATGAAGGGGAGGGAGAGTAACAGAAAAGTTTCTAAACACCACAGGTTTAGGCCAAGTAAACTGAAATTATTTTTTAAAATGTAAATCAAAAGTGAGAGCATTGAAAACACAGGTAAACATAATATTAATTTTTATCCATATTAGTTATCTATTGCTCCATAACAAATTGCCCCCAAAATTACCAACTTAAAACAACACACATTAATTATCTTCTGGTTTCTAGAAGTCAGCAGTTTGGGTGCAGCTTAGTAGGGCCCTCCTACTCAGGGTCTCTCAAAAGACTGTAGTCAAGGTGTTGGCAAGGGCTACAGTCACTTCTAGATTTAATTTGTAAATTTAATGTAATCCCAATTTTTTAAAAATTAAAAAAAACCTTTTAATGGGACTTAAAAGGCAAACTGTCAATTTCAAATAGAAGAGAAATTACATGGAAAGTGCCCATAAGCGTTTGAAAGAAAGAACAATGATGAGAGATTTTCCTTGCCAAGATGGCAAAACATATGATAAAATTATGGTAATTAGGTACATGAAAAGGTATTCAACATCATTATCAATCATCAGTAAAATTCAAATTAAAACCACAATGAGATATCACCTCACACCAGTTAGAATAGCTATTATCAAAAAGACAAGAAATAGCAAGAGGTGGTAAGGATGTGGAGAAAAAGGGTGAGAAGGTAAATTGGTGCTGCCACTATGGAAAATAATATGGAGGTTCCTCAAAATATTAAAAATAGAACTATCATATGATCCCGCAATGCTACTTCTGCATATTCAACTAAAGAAAATGAAAACAGTAACTAGCAAAGATATATGCACACCCACATTCATTGCAGCATTATTTATAATAGCCCAGATATGGAAAAACCTGTGTCCACAATGGATGAATGGATAAAGAAACAGGTAGTATAACTACAACAGAATATTATTCAGTCATAAGAAAGAATGAGATCTTGCCATTTCAACAACATGAGTGGACCTTGAGGTGTTATGCAAAGTGAAATAAGGCAGACAGAGAAAGACAAATACCATATCATATGACTTCACTACTATGTGGAATCCAAAACAAAATGAAACAAAACAAAAACCAAGCTCACAGGTACAGAGAACAGATTGGTAATTGCCAGAGGTGGGTTGAAGGGGAAGGGGATCAAAATATAAGAGCTTTCAGTTATGAAATAAGTAGGTCATGAGGACATAATATACAGCAATGGTGACTATAGCTAATAATACTGAATTGCATATTTGAAAGATGCTAAGAAAAATCTTCAAAGTTCTCATCACAAGAAATTTTTTGTAACTTTTTTTAATGTTTTATTTATTTCTGAGAGAGAGAGACAGCGTGAGCAAGAGAGGGTCAGAGAGAGAGGGAGATACAGAATCTGAAACAGTCTCCGGCTCTGAGCTGTCTGTACAGAGCCCAACGCGGGGCTTGAACCTACAAACCGTGAGATTATGACCTGAGCCGAAGTCAGACGCTTAACCAACTGAGCCACCCAGGCACCCCAAGAAAAATATTTTGTAATTATGTGTGTGCTAGATAAAATAGACTTATTGCGGTGATCATTTCACAATGCATACAAATACTGAATCATTATGTCATACACCTGAAATTAATATGTCAATCATACATCAATAAAAAATATTGGTAATTAAAACAGTGTGTTATTAATTCTAAAAGAGATTAATTATTGTATATAATGAATAATAGGCCTACAACAGAGCCATTTTTATGTAGAAATGTTGTTCATGATAAAATGACATTTTCTATCACAGGGGAAAAAATGAGCCACTCAATAAACTGCATTGCGACAACCGGGTATTTGAAAGAAAAAAAAGGAAATAAATAAATACATACATATGATACATACATACATTAGATCTCTGTTTACATAACTTTATATCAGGCTTTTTCATTTGCAAACAATTGAAGACCCAGCCCAAACTGCTTTATACAACAAAGGACCCATTTAACTAGAAGACCCAGACATGGAGCAGACTGTAGGGTTGCTTGATTTATTGGCTTGAAACCGAATGAAAGACACTGAGGGTTTTTTGTTTATGTGTTTTTCATTTCTTTTTCTGTTTCTGGGTTCTGACTTCTGTAATGTTAGCTTCATCCTAAGGCTAAAAAGCTGCCGAAGTTCCAGGCTTCAAACCTGCACACCAGGCTGCCCCAAAGGAGAAAAAGTACTATCTTTTGGTAGCTCCCATAAAAGAAGGAGAAACCTCTTCTCCCAGAATGCTTCCACAACTCTCCTTCTTGTCACATTGGCTCAACCTGTCAGCTTGACCATTCCTTAACATGCAATGATTTGGCTTCTGCTAGAACAAATGATTGGTTTATCTTACTAAATCAGTGTGGAAAACTGGATGAAAATACAGTTTTGTTTGGTCTAAAATAGCAGGGCCCTCTCTTGGAGCTAGAAGTGGTATCAATTTCCACTATGACTGCCCTAAACAGAAGAAATGACAATTGCACAAAAGAGGGAAGAAAGAAATAGCCTCAATGTCCACTATGATAATATGTTGGAATAAATTCCAGATACATAAGAGATCCAAATGGTTAAAAATGGAAAAACAGGATTCTCCACCCTCAAGGAAATAGAGCAGAACTCCTTATACCTTAAGTGTGGGCTGTACATAGTGGCTTCCTTCCAAAGAGTACGGTATGAAAAGGTGGGTAAAACAAGTTACTTTTCAGGTAAAGAAACAGAACCTCAGCTGAGTGATCAAGGTCAACATCAAGAGCGATAAGTCATATTGGTTGTACATACACTGGATCTGATGTGATGTGAGGGATACTTTACCTCTGTGGTCTTTCTTCCCAAACCACAAAACTCAGTCTCATGAGAAAAACATCAGACGAATCCCAACTGAGGGATAGTCTACAAAATATCTGACCAGTACTCCTCAAAACTGTTAACACGATCATCAAAAGCAATTAAAGTCTGAGAAAACGTCATAGACCAGATGAGCCTAAGGAGATATAGAGGCTAAATGTAATGAGGTATCCTAAATATATATTTGCTAGAACAGAATAAGGACGTTAAGTAAAAACTTAAGGGTATCTGAATAAGGAATAAACTGCAATTAATAATAACACCAATATTGGCTCAACAATTGTGACGAACGTACCATGCTAATATAAGATGTTAATAATAGAGGAGATGGGCTTGGGGTATATGGGAACTGTACTATTTTCACAACGTTTTTATAAATCTAAAATTATTCTAAAATTTAAATTTTATTTTAAAAATAGTTTAAAACACATCAAAGGCCTCCAAGTCATGTTTTAGAAGAGCACATAAGAGAATATTTTTATAATCGTGAGATAGAAAAATCTAATAAGAAAAATGCAACAGTCAGCAAGAAGAAAGGAAAAGTGGGGTGCCTGGGTGACTCAGTCGGTTAAGTGTCCGACTTCGGCTCAGGTCATGATCTCGTGGTTCGTGGGTTCAAGCCTCATGTCAGATTCTGTGTCTCCCTCTCTCTCTCTGACCCTCCCCTGCTCACACTGTCTCTATATCTCTCTCAGAAATAAATAAAAAAAACATTTAAAAATTTTAAAAGAAAGAAGAAAGGAAAAGCTGACCAGATTTGACTGCATAAGAATTCATAAGAAGAAAGATAATAACCAAAGTGAGTAGACACCTAACAGAATGAAACAAAAGTATCTTCATACATATTAGCTGAAGCGTTAATATCTAGAATACAATGAGATATAAAGAAACTTACTAGGGTAGGTCAACTGAAACAGACGAATGGGCAAAACATCTAAACTGACAAATTCACGGAAGAAATTCAAACAGTTAGTAAACATGAAAAGATGTTTAACCCTACTAATAATCAGGAAAATGCAAATAAAGCAGCAGCAGTGTTTGTAAGTCATCAGTTTGGGAAAGGAAAGGGAAGGGAGGAGGAAGGAAAAGGTAGGAAGGTGGAAAAGACGGCAGTAGAGAGAGTGTATGATTGACATTGAGAGCAATTTTACTGTATCAAAAGTGTAGGATTAAAACATTCATTGCTGCTTCAAGATTTTAGGAAGCCTATGAAAGACCAGCTGTAAACTGTGTTGCAAAGCTTAATACAGAACTCAGTGAAGTAGAATGAAAACAATCACTCGCTTTGTTTAGGGAAATATCTTGATAAGCTTCTTTGGGTTGGAAAGGGGACACTGAAAGCCTTGCTCTATAAGAGGCAATATGTAAACAAAGAGAGCTGGAACTGGATTTGGAAATGTATATAAGATCCGAATGTCTCTGGATTCCAGGAAAAGACTTGGCGAAGCATTAAAATGGAAACAGAGTTAGATCTGACTGCCACACCATTGAATGTATTCAGGAAGACACTAACTAGCCTTAAGGTTGGGCCTATTTTAAAAACTTGTGTTAAATTTCATCTTCCCTTAAAATTTAAGTGCCAGTAGTTAGTAGCTCGTTAATATCTATTCTAAGTTTGGGGAGTGATTATATTCCTGCAAAGGAAAAATATAGTTGTGGAAAAGTTTCGGCTGTAAGTCGTAGACGTTCCCAGTTGGAGGAAGCCTAGCTTTTGGAAGGCAGCCATGTCCAAGCTCAACCACTTACCTGGGGGCACCAAATTCTAGGCATGGTGCCTAGAAGGAAATAAATAACCTCATATGTTTTAATTTATAAAGCCATAGCAAGCATCAAATATACGGATAAGGTTAATTTAAATTTACTCCACAAATATAAGAATATTAGCAAGAGAGAAAGCCCCTTTAAACTTCAAGAAGCAATATTAATATTACTAAAAGTAAGTGCTAATGTTTTAGAACGGGAATTCACCAATCCATGCAATCATCTGGTTGAAAATATAAATAGATTTAAGTAAGATTTGAGTATTGTTATGATTGTAGTCATCCCTGGTATTATCACAGACTATGGATACATCATAAATTTTTTTCTTTAAGGAGAAAGAAATTTCAGGTATACTCCAAATAGTTTGAAAGTATCATAATGGAAAATAATCACTCTTTCCCACAAAGCCCCATTTTATTCTTGAAGACTTCTCCATGGTCAGTCGGTATCATCACCCTTATCACTACCATCATCCATCAACACAGACTGAACACTTTCTTCATGCTAAAAGCTCTACATGAATTTTCTTATTTTTAAGTGTCAGCTCTTATAAAAATGCAAATACCTCTGGATGGTATTACTAGTTAACACAGTAGCAGTGATCAAAAGCAAGTTTCTTTGGGAATAGAATACAGAATTTAAAATCTGGGACTTAAAAGGAATGTGGCACTAAAGGTGAAAAACACACTAATTTTCTTTCCTTCACAATTTTGTTTAAGAAGAGAAGTATATACACACATAAAGCCAAGACAAGCCTAAGATGCTTGTTACGTTGTATTTTTAACTGGCTCCTTTTTATAAAATGCTTCAAGGATAGTCATCAGAGAACCTACAGTATACCAACAGGTGCAGAACCCTTTCCTAGGTGTTATGATTAAATATTTTTTTACTTAGAAAAATAAAGTCTTTAATCAAGAAAGCCTGGGAAATAAATAGTAGTAAGGTAGATTGAAAAAAAAGTGGTATCAATAGGTCTACATCTGGGGCACCTGAGTGGCACAGTTGGTTAGGAATCAGAATTTGTCTCAGGTCATGATCTAACAGTTGGGGGGTTCGAGTCCCACGTCGGGCTCTGTGCTGACAGCTCAGAGCCTGGAGCCTCCTTCAGATTCTGTTCTCTCCCTCTCTTTATGCCCCTCCCCCATTGTGGTCTCTTTCTCTCTCTCTCTCTCTGTCTCTGTCTCTCTCTCTCTCTCTCAAAAATAACTAGGTAAACATTTAAAAACTAGGTATGCATCCAAAACACAATCGTTTTGAACATTTTTGTTACATTCTTAATTAAATCTTGCAATTTTTGAATAACATTGTACCATGAGCATTTTCTGTTACTAAATGGTCTTTGTAATTATCATGTAATTGCTGCACAGAACTTCACAGTAATTTACATCGTCTATTTTTTTTAATGTTTTTTTATTTATTTTTGAGAGAGAGAGAGAGATAGCGTGAGCAGGGGAGGATGAGAGAGTAGGGAGTTACAGAATTCGAAGACAGCCTTCAGGCTCTGAGCTGTCAGCACAGAGCTCGACCCAGGGCTCAAACCCACGAACCGTGAGATCATGACCTGAGCTGAAGACCGACCCTTACCCGACTGAGCCACCCAGGCGCCCCTACGTGGCCTATTTTTAAAATTTAGATTGAATCCACATTTTTAGTATTATATATCATGCTACAATGCACATATTTGTATAGATTTTATTCTGTGTTTTAGTACTATTTTCTGAGATAATGTCCACAAACAAAATTAACGGGACAAGAAGCATGAGCAGTTTAAGGCTTTTGGCATATTGCTATCAAAAAAATTCCTTGCCAAAAGACATTTTCATATACTCATTTGGAAATATAAATTATTACAGACTTTTTGGAGTGTAATTTTATAGTATCTTTCAAAATAAAAATGCATGTATGCTTTGAAACATCAATCCCACTTCCAGGAACCTTTCCAACAAAAATAGTTACACATATATTCAAATACGTTTGTACAAGGGTTTCATTTTAGCATTGTTTAAATTAAGAAGAAAATGGGAAATAACCTAGAGCAAAAGGCCAAATAAACTGTGTTATGACTATATTATGGCAAATATAAAGCTGTTGAGAATTACGTGATTTGGCATGCCTGGGTGGCTCAGTCGGTTGAGCATCTGACTCGATTTCAGCCCAGGTCATGGGATCGAGCCCTGCATCTGGCTCCACACTGAGCATGGAGCCTGCTTGAGATTCTCTCTCCCTCTACCCCTCTCTCCCTCTTGCATTCTATCTATCTAAAATAAAAACTAAGATAAATTTTTTTATTGTTTATTTGTTTTTGAGGGAGAGAGAGAGACAGAGTGTGAGCAGGGGAGGAGCAGAGAGAATGGGAGACACAGAATCCAAAGCAGGCTCCAGGCTCTAAGCTGTCAGCACAGAGCCTGATGCAGGGCTTGAACTCATGAACTGCGAGATCATGACCTGAGCTGAAGTCAGACATTTAACCAACCGAGCCACCCAGGCACCCCTTAAGATAAATTTTAAAGAAGGAATTAAGTGATTCTACATTTCTTGACATGGAAAGATCTCTTAGAGAGTTAAGTGGAGAACAAAAGCTGATAGGTAAATAATCAGGATAGAATGGATTTCATTTATAAAAAATAAGTAATTAAATGTTTAAGGTTCATTCAAAAATCAATAGGGAATGGTGGTTGTATGACATTATATATGTATATAATACCACTCAATTATACATTTTAAAATGTTTAAGATGCTAAATTTTATGTTATGTATTCTTGCCACAATTTAAAAAAAAAACAATAGGGATCATACTCCTGTAGCTGAGACTGTTAGTTGTCCCACCAAATCCATTCTCCTCTTCTTATACAGGAATAGATTATCAAATTTAGCTAGACACACTTCCCAGCCCCCTTTGCAGTTTTAGAATTGGCCATGTAGCTAAATTCTGGCCGATAAGGTGTAAGTAGTTGTGTTTATGGCACTTTCTGAGAATCTTAAGAAACCACTAATATATTGTGTTGGATAATTCTCAATAGTTTAAAACAGCAATTATCTATTTTCATCTATTTTCATGGATCTGTGGGGCAATGCAGCCGCTGTGCTCCACATTCTTTTAACCTGGGCCTGGGATGAAGGGGCAGTGGGTCACTAGGGGAAGATCTTCCCCCGGGTGAAGCAGGGGTACATCACAGCCAGCAGAGCAGTGAAGGCTTCTTAAGGCCTGGGCTTGAGACTAAAACACTGTGACTTCCACCTGCAGCCACTGACCAAGTCTTAGGGCCAAGCCAAAAGCCAAGAGGAAAGGAGGTATACACCCTGTCTATGACGAGGGTAGGGGGGATGTGAATGAGGGGGTGGGGTGAAGGAGTAAGACAGTTAGGGTCTATAGCACATACGTTGCTTGAAGATATTAAGTTAATTGCCTAGGATTACATAGCTAGAACGTGTCAAAGGCAGACATTCAAACCTAAGTTTACTGGATCCAAAGCCTATCTTTTCATCTCACCACTGTGCATTTTTGTATTTTTACTCTATTTTAATTCTAACAGGATAAATTACCCCTCATTATTCAACTTTTTCATCTTTGTCTTTACTATTGCAATGTGTTCATCATCTCAAATGAATTTTAAAATCACTTTGTCAAATCCCAGAAATCAAACAAATAAGAAAATAGACTGGAAATGAACCTATACAGTAACTCTGGGAAATGCTAACATTGCTAACTTTCCTAGAAGGGATTTGGTGTATTCATTGTTATCAATTTTTGCTCTTGTAGGTCTATCTATCTTATGAACATTATCCACAATCCTTTTGGGTATCCTAGGTATCCAATCATTTTATTCACAAATACTAACAATGTTGTCACTTTCTAACATTTACAATTCTTATTTCTTTTCTGCCTTTTTATGTTAGAAAGAATTTCCAGAAGGTTACTGGGGCTTTATTCGCCAAAAAGTATATGATGACAGTTTAAAAGATTGTTTTAAAATCACAGTAAATAAGTATCCTTCTATACTTTTTAAAGAGGATTTTTACTTAAAGAAATTAGTATTTAAATGGGCAGAAGACATGAATTGACATTTCACCAAAGAAGACAGGTATCTGGCCAACAGACACATTAAAAGATGCTCATCATCACTTATTATCAGGGAAATGAAAATCAAAAATACAATGAGATGTCACTTCATA
The DNA here is from genome assembly GCF_008692635.1 of Crocuta crocuta. Taxonomy (NCBI): domain Eukaryota; kingdom Metazoa; phylum Chordata; class Mammalia; order Carnivora; family Hyaenidae; genus Crocuta; species Crocuta crocuta. The sequence goes on along the minus strand of NW_027533334.1, from coordinate 7,455,681 downwards.
CTTGTCAGAATGGCTAAAATCAACAACACAGGAAAAAACAGGTGTTGGTAAGGATGTGAAGAAAGGGGAATCCTCTTTACACTCCTGGTGGGAATGCAAACTGGTGCAGCTACTCTGAAGAATAGTATGAATTTTCTCAAAAAGTTAAAACTAGAACTACCCCATGATCCAACAGTTGCACTACTAAATATCTATCCAAAGGACATAAAAATGTTGATTTGAATGGGCACACACCCCCCCAATGTTTATAGCAGCATTATCTACAATAGCCCCGATATTGAAAGAGCCCAAATGTTTATCAACTGATGAATGGATAAAGAAAAAAATATATATAGCAATGGAATTAATTAATTCCATTAATAAGTAATAGAATATTACTCAGCCATAAAAAAGAGTATCTTACCATTTGCCACATCATGGATGGAGCTAAGAATATTTTGTTAAGTGAGATAAGTCAGAGAAAGACAAATACCATATGATTTCACTCATATGTGGAATTTAAGAAACCAAAGAAATGATCAGGGGCACATGGGTGGCTCAGTCGGTTAAGTGTCCGAATCCTGATTTCAGTTCAGGTCATGATCTCGCAGTTCATGAGTTTGAGCCCCACATCAGGGCCACACTGACAGTGCGAAGCCTGCTTGAGATCCTCTCTCTCTCTCTCTCTCTCTCTCAAAACAATATACTTGGCCTTCTAAAGTATATTGAATGAAAGAATAAAATAAAATAAAAATAAACAAATGATCACAGAGGAGGAAACAGAGAGAGGCAAACCAAGAAGCATACTCTTTGTTAATTATTATTATAGTTTATTGTCAAGTTGGTTTCCATAAAACACCCAGTGTTCATCCCAAAACATGCCCTCCTCCATGCCCATCATCCATTTTTCCCCTCTCCCCCACCCCCATCAACCCTCAGTTTGTTCTCAGTATTTAAGAGTCTCTTATGGAAGAGACTTAACTCTTTTTACTATAGAGAACAAACTGACGGTTACCAGAAGGGAGGTGGGTGGGAGATGAGTAAAATAGGTGATGGGGATTAAGGAGGGCACTTGTTGTGATGGGCACTAGATATTATACGTAAGTGTTGAATTACTAAATTCTACACCTGAAACTAATATTACACTGTGTATTAACTAACTGGAATTTAAATAAAAGCTTATTTAAAAAAGAAGAAATTCATATTTAATTTATCAGATGAGATTCAACTATCACTAAGTGATCATTAAATGACCTTATTTCCTTATTATCCTTAGTGTACCTTAATGATTTTCCTAATATTGAAACACTTAGTGTCCTGGGTGGATTATTATTTTAGTATACAGTTAGAATTGATCTACTAACATTTATTTAGGATTTTCAAATCTAGGCTTTAAAAGGATTTTAAAAGGATTTTTAAAAATATTTTTTATTTATTTTTGAGAGAGAGAGAGAGAGACAGCCTGAGCAGTAGAGGGCTAGAGAAAGAAGGAGACACAGAATGTGAAGCAGGCTCCAGGCTCCAAGCTGTCAGCACAGAGCCCGACGTGGGGCTCGAACCCATGAACCATGAGATCATGACCTGAGCCGAAGTCGGATGCTTAACCGACTGAGCCACCCAGGCGCCCCTTTAAAAGGACTTTAAAGCCTAGATTTGAAAATCCAGAAAATATTGTTTCAAATGCACACTACCCGGTTTGTGGGAGTAACATTCTGCTTATAATTTTTACACATTCCCAAGGAGGTTTACATTCCCATGTTCTCCTCAAACTTCAAGTGCCTGCTTTTATTCAATTGGATCCGCTGATGGATGGACCTGGCATATTGTTTCTTACCCCTTCTGTTTTGGAGAGTTAACCCAAATGTGGAATTCAACCCATTTCTTAAATTTCCACCAAAAACACACTCACACGTGGCATGTATATGTAATACACTTAGCTAAAATGAAAACAGTATAAAATACCAAGTTAGACATGTCTGGTCTAAAAGCCCTTTAACAGTTTTTGGATCTTTAGTCTTCTGCTTCATTGCTTAGACCTCTGCTTTCTCTGTTTTATTTCCCTGGTCAGTTTTACCTCTACCAGATAGAACAAAGGTTTTCTGCTTTCTTATACAAAGAAGTTAAGCTCTCTAGTCTACATCCCTAAACTCAAACTTTGGTGTCAGTCTGATCAAACCCATCAAGGTGCTCACCACAACCCTCTGAAAAAAGAAAGAAAAAAATCGTTTCATCTATGTTAGATTCACTAACGTAACAAACAACTCAAAATCTCTATAGCTTCTAAGAATAAGCATTTATATACCGCTCATGGTTTCTGCCAGTGCCTGCAATTCTGTTTTGTGTGTCTTCTGATTCTACAAACCAGCCTAGAGGAACAGCCTCTCCTAAAAACATGCCATTCTTGGGGCACCTGGGTGGGTCAGTTGGCTGAGCATCCAACTTCGACTCAGGTCATGATCTCACAGCTTGTGGGTTCAAGCCCTGCATCAGGCTCTGCACTGACAGTTCAGAGCCTGAAGCCTGCTTCCAATTCTGTGTCTCCCTCTCTGCCCCTCCACCGCTCATGCTCTGTCTCTCAAAAATAAATAAATGTTAAAAAAAAGCGGGGGGCGGGGGGACATGCCATTCTTAGGGTAGAAAGAAAAGCAAATGAGTTGGCAGAAACACAAATTGCCTTTGAAAGTTTCTGCTTAGAACTAAAACATTGTCACTTCCTCTCATCTTCCATTGACCCAAGTCACAGGCTAACTTAGAAAATGTGGTGGGAAAGTATACTTCATCTGTTCTCTTACAGAGAAGAGAATAGCTAGAAACACTAACATAATTCATCACAATGTAAGAAGAGCCACCCTCTTTATAATTAATTGTAAAGAGCAACTCTCTCCCTTTCCTTATACTATATTCACGATGAAGATGGATGTGTAGGAGTGGTTCTGGGGGTCATGAGCTGTGAGCATGGGAGGGTGCCTATCAGAAAATCTAGAGCTTTTCTAATATGCGTGACCTCCCTACCCCAACCTCCATCGCCATTCTGACTCATTTCTGGAGGTAGGAGCAAATATGGACATTTTGCAAAGGTTCCTCAAGTGATATTAACACTTGCCACTCTCATGTCTTTTGAGAACCACTAGAAATGGGTTTGGGGGAGATGTTCTTATCACATTTTCTCCACACCATTCCTGGCACTTTAAATACAATGAGTCCTCCACTTTTTAACACTGTACACAAAAATAAACTCAAAATTGATTAAAGACCTATATGTGAGACCTGAAACCATATACAATCCTAGAAAAGAACATAGGCAGTAATTTCTTTGACATGGGTCAGAGCAACATTTTTCTAAATATGTCTCCTCTGGCAAGGAAACAAAATTTTGAAATAATACTGGGGACTACATCAAGATAAAAGTCTTTTATACAGAAAAGGAAACCATCAAAAAAAAAAAAAAAGAAAAGAAAGAAAAAGAAAAGGAAACCATCAACAAAACACAAAGGCAACCTACTAAGTGGGAAAAGATATTTGCAAATGATATATCTGATAAGGAAATAATACCCAAAATATGTAAAGGACTTTATACAACAAACTCAACTCTACACCAAAACAAACAGAAAGAAATAAATAATCCAATTTTTAAAAAGGGCAGAGAACCTCAATAGACATTTCCAAAGGATACACGCAGATGGCCAACAGACATATGAAAAGGTGTTCAAAATCACTAATTATCAGGGAAATGAAAATCAAAACCACATGAGATATCACTTTACACCTGTCAGAATGACTAAAATCAAAAAGATAAGAAATAAGTGTTGGCAAGGATGTGGAAAAAAAGGAAATTTCATGTACTGTTGATAGGAATGTAAATTTGTACAGCCACTGTGGAAAATGGTATGGAGATTCCTTAAAAAATTAAAAATAGAGATACTGAGTATTTACCCAAAGAAAACAAAAAACATTAATTCAAAAAGGTATACACAGCCCTATGCTTATTGCAGCATTGTTCAGAATAGCCAATCTATGGAAACAACCAACATATCCAACAATAAATGAATGAATAGGATATATATGGTATAATACTTGTGAGATATATATATATATACACATACACACATGGGAGGTATATATATAATGGAATATTACACAGCCATAAAAAGGATGGGATTATACCATTTATGACAACATGGATAGACCTAGTGGGTATAATGTTAAGTGAAATAAGTCAGACTAATAAAGACAAATAGCATATGATTTCACTCATGTATGGAATTTAAAAAGCTAAACAAACAAACAAACACATAAACAAAAAGCAGAATCAGACCTGCAAATACAGAGAACAACTGATCATTGCCGGAGGAAAGGGGAGTTGGAGGGATGAGCAAAATAGGTGAAGAAGAGTGGGCGATAAAAGCTTCCAGGTGTGGAACGAATAAGTCAAGGGAATAAAATGCAGAACATAGGGAATATAGTCAATGATATTATAAGAGTATTGTGTGGTGCTGGATGGCAGCTACACTAATAGCGAACATAGTATAACATATAGAGATGTTGAATGACTATGTCGTATATCTGAAACTAATGTAATATTATGTCAACTATACTCAAATTAAAAAATTTTTACATAGGGGGCTCCTGGGTAGCTCAGTTGGTTAAGTGTCTGACTTCGGCTCAGGTCATGATCCCACAGTTCATGGGTTCAAGCCCCATGACGGGCTCTGTGCTGACTGCTCAGAGCCTAGATCTTGTTTCAGATTCTGTATCTCCCTCTCTCTCTGACCCTCCCCTGCTCACGCTGTCTCTCACTCTCTCGCTTTCTCTCTCTTTCAGAAATAAATAAAAACACTAAAATAAATAATAAAAATAAAAAATAAAAAATTTTTAAATAATATATACAATGACCCCTTCAAAGAACATTGCAGTAAGCACATAAAAGACATGAACAGGCAATCACATCTGCTCCATATATTTGTCCAGGACTCTCCTTTTGCCAAGAGAAGATTTTACATTGCAAGGATTGCAGAGATTTGCTGCTTTATTTTTTTTAATGTATATTTATTTTTGAGAGAGTGTGAGCTGGGGAGGGGCAGCGAGAAGGGGACAGAGGATCTGAAGCAGGCTCTGCACTGTCAGCTAGCCTGATGTGGGGCTTGAACTAATGAACCCGTGTGGGGCTTGAACTCACGAACCATGAGATCATGACCTGAACTGCAAGATCATGACCTGAGCCAAATTCAGATGCTCAACTGACTGAGCCACCCAGGTGCCCTGAGATTTGCTACTCTAAAAAAAAGAAACAACTGTTGCAATTATTGCAGGAATATATTTTTAAAGCACTCAACCAAGAAGAGTGAAATATAATTTTAGATTGGACTGAATTTCAATGTGGATCCACTTCTCAGAAGTGCTGCATCCAAAGTGCTGGTGCAAGGAGTTGGGTGTCTAACTGGGTTGGATAAAGCAAATCAGGCTCTACAATTGGCCTCATTAACAAAATGTGGAGATGCCAAAAATCCCTTGGCATAGATACAGGAAGGAAATGAACGACTCCTTGAGATAGGAATGCTGGAATAGATCTGTTATGAGTGTCCTGCTTATATACCCACAACTGTTGCCCCCAGAAGGACTGGAATGACTATCCCTTCCGCAAGGCCTTGAGACCTGACCTGTTGAAGGAAATTTCAGTATCTTTTTTTAATACTTCACTATTTTCTGACTGTTGAAAATTGCTAGCAAGAAATATTACAATTGAAATGTGTTTCCTGGTTTCATTTGGGAAAGGAGAATCTTGAAATTGCAGAAGTGAGATAGCCTCCAACAACAACCAGGCAAAGTGTGCATGATTACGATAGGCAGGAAGATCAACTTCATAATCAGAATAATTTCACTTTCATAGATTTATGGCTGTGCCTATTTGAACATAGGGTCCTCACTAAAGTCTTACTGGATTTGTATAACCAAAAGACCCTGGGTAAGTTGAATAAGGCCTGATCTGAGCCAAGACCATAGTCATACTCCTCATCCAATTTCCAGAGCTGAATCCACAGGCTTCTTGCTTGAAGGGGAGACTGGGTAATATAATAGCAAACGTTGATTCTTTGACTATTACCCATTGATATTCTTAAAGGCTATTTAAGAGGATAACTAGGATGAGAGAAGTAATTAAGACTTTTAGGGAACTTTCAGATACTTGCTCTAAGCAAGTAGTAATTTCTGGCACACAGAAATTCACTGAGACCTACCTATCAGAATAAGGACATACCTGGGTCAGGTAAAATAAATGAAGTCCGACACAGTCAAGCTCTAAACACATTCATTCTGTAGATTTTTTCCAGTTCCTCTGTTGAATAAAATATTCTCAACAGCTGGCAAAAATTCCCAGATATTTTTCCTATTATGGTAGGAAGAACAAAATGGATGATACTAGAGTTCCCTCTCCCTATTAAAAGAGCAAATCAAAGGCAATGCTATAGCCCTGAGGGAATTTCAGATATTAATGCCACTGTTTGTGGCTTACCCAACAGCTGTTTTTAGTTGCTTTACACAATGCCTTTTTTTATTTTAAAGTTATAAGACAACCATGTGCCTCCAGGAGACTGAACTGCTTCCCAGGACCCATGGGTGAATTTTAATTAGACTAAACCCAAATCTAAATAATTCCATTCTCCTTGCATTAATTGGTTTAGGAATGGGTTTAGGAATTGGTTTAGGAACGTCATTCTGGCCAATGATATGGGAGGGAAAGCCCTCTAGGAGGCCTAAAGTATCCCCACAGTCTTGAAGAATGACAATGGCCAGCATGATTGGACAGTTGGGACAAAATAGTACAATGTCAGGCACTAGGATACCATGACAGAATTAGGAAACGCTCTCTCCTACATTCTAAGTAATTAGAGCATCCCAGCTGCAGTGATTTGAGATTGTCTATTGGTTTCTTCTGGATCCCTGGGCTTGCTCTGGTTCCTATCCTCTCTGAGACCTGATGATTCAGTATTTTGTGTTTTGATTCTGTGGCTACCCCACAGCCCTCTGATAAATCCCTGTGTGTGCTCAGAGTTCATTTCTACTGCTTACAAGAGCTCTAATAGATATACCTTCCTATGTATACTTAAAAAAAAAAACATTTTCTGGGGTGCCTGGGTGGCTCGGTCGGTTGAGCATCCGACTTCAGCTCAGGTCACGATCTCACGGTTCATGGGTTCGAGCTCCGCATCGGGCTCTGTGCTGACTGACAGCTCAGAGCCTGGAGCCTGCTTCAGATTCTGTGTCCCCCTCTCTCTCTGTCCCTCTTCCACTTGTGCTCTACCGTTCGATGTCTCTCAAGTATAAACAAACTTTAAAAAAGAACAAAAAAAAAAAAGGAGGGAGATGCCTACTAAAGATTATTGACTTACTATGGAATGACGGAAAGACTTGTAATAGCAGGCTGCACTTTCAGAACCACCCCGGAAGCCACATCTAACATCTGCCTCAGTGCAGTTGCCGCTCTAGCTGCTTTATCCCTGCTAACTGAAATAAAGACCATGCTGTCTCTGTAACGGTCATGAAAGCTGCCAGATCAGGAAACTGCTGCCATCCTTTCTGATCACACAGAGCTAGGGACTGACTAGACATCAGGGCTCCTGACATAGCTGCTGCGAAAGTGCCAAAATGCCTCCGCCGCTGTGCTGCCGGTATAGCCACTCCACGATACTCATAACTCCCTTTCAAATCTCGTTCAGATGCATGTATTTAGTGGATACACATCACATGCAGAAATCTGCAGTGCATAGGCGTCTGAGTAATGTAGACCTTAGTTTTCCAGCCTGTGGTGTACCTAAAGTCATCCTAGTATAGGCTTGGAGTCTTATTTAATTTAAAAAATAAAGGGACATTTTATTGGCTGATGTACTTGGGAAGTCCAAGGGGTACAGTTGGCTCTAAACAACTGGAACCAGAAGTTCAAACCATGTTACCAGCATTCTCATTCTCTCTCTCTCTTCCTATTTTTCAGTTCTGATTTTATTCATTCAACATTTACTGAGTGCTATGTGCCAAACACTGTTAGTAGTGCTGGGGATGCCATAAAGAACAAAACACTTCGATCTTTGCTTTCTTGCCTTTCTTCTCTAGCAGTTCTGTTCTCTGGCTGATTTTCTGAAAATGGCAGTAAATTGCTCCCAGTTGCTTTAAGCTTAGAGGTTACTTGAGATAATACAAGAAGAAAGGACTTTTTTCCTCCAGAAAGCATATAAATTCCACCCACTCAAAAAAGGATTCTAATTGGCTTTAATATGTGATGCACCTATGGGGCGCCTGGGTTGGCTTAGTAGGTTAAACATCCGACTTCAGCTCAGATCATGATCTCAGGGTTCATGAGTTCAAGTCCCACATCAGGTTCACTGCTGTCAGTGCAGAGCCCACTTCAGATCCTCCATCCTTCTCTTCCTCTGTTCCTCCCCCTTCTCTCTCTCAAAAATAAACATTTAAAAAGCCCTTATAAAAATATGTGATGCTCCTATGGCCAATCAGAGTATGGAGGGGCACACAACACCCGCCAGATGTTGGTCAAACTGTTGTGAAATAGAAAGGGCATGCTCCATCCCTAAACTACCCAACATCACACACACACACACACACACACACACCCCGCACAACCTGATTTCTGTGCGTTCATTTTAAAAAGTGTTCCTCCCTATGACAACACAAGTTCCTCTTCCACAAATGAATACACACTCTCTTCCTCCCCTAAAGAAGAAATTCCAAAATTCACCCAGTCACCATGTAATGATCTTGAAGTCCAAGATTCCAGGTCCAGATAACTCATCATTTAGCAACCTATGGATAAATAAGAAATGTAACTACCCCTCCCCCAACATATTCAGTATTTCCATTCATGAAGTAAAACAGAAAACAGCAACAAAAACACTTATATGAAAATGGGAAACCAGCTTCCGGCCACCAAGTTATGGCGTCCACCTACACTGCGGGCCGGAAGACCAAAGCCCCTGCTCTGGCAGCAGACTTCTTTTGCACTGTTAACTCTGTGGACTAGCAACCAAAACCAGAGATCAGGCAGGATTGTGATTCTTGAACCTAAACCCCTAGCCCAGTGGCTTTTTCTCTTTGCCACAGACTGTGATTGTCTGCCATCCCGCTATCCTTGGTTTAACTGTACTCCTCCCAGCCTCTGTCCCTCAGTGTGACCCAGCACTCCAAACCCATAATCTTTCTCTGGATTACATCCAGTGGTTGTCTTTTAGCAGTGGAATTACTCTTGCTTTTGTGGGGCAGAGAAGTAACAGCAGGAAGCATCTGGGTAAGATCCAGGGGCCAGTCATCTGCCCTTGCCAGTCTTCTCATCCGCCACACTCCTCACCTCCCTGTTTTTACTCTCACTGTTAGCTTCAGGCTCAAGTAGAGAATACTGCTCTTAGACTCCTCCAAATGCATATGAGTTGCTGACTCTTAAGGATCTGAGATTGCAGGCTACAGGCAGAAAGGGCCTCTCAGCAAAGCCGTATGGATGGGATTGCCTTTCTGCTTTCTGTTGAGACCAGAGTGAGCACTTTTCAAAAGAACTTCACTAAGATAAAATTTCCATGCCATGTAATTTGCCCCATTTCAAGTGTACACATCAACAGCTTTTAGTATATTAACAGAGTTGTACATCTATCACTATAATCAATTTTAGAACACTTTCTTCTTTTTAATGCTTATTTATTTATTTTGAGAGAGAAATTGTGTGCATGTGAACACATGTGCAGGGGAGGGGCTGAGAGAGAGAGAGAGAGAGAAGAGAGAGAGAGGATCCCAAGTAAACTCCTAGCTGATGGCACAGAGACCAACTCAAGACTGGATCTCATGAACCTTGAGATCATGACCTAAGCTGAAATCAGGAGTCAGAAGCTCAACCAACTGACCGTCCAGGCATCCCAATTCTAGAACAGTTTCATTACCCCATTTCCTCACCTCTTAACCTTCCCATCCTCCCAGCCCTGAAAACTGGTAATCTACTTTCTGCAGATTTCCATGTTGTAGGCATTTCATATAAATGGAATCATACACGATGTGGTCCTTTGTGATTGACTTCTTTCACTTAGCATAATATTTTCAAGGTTCATCCATGTTGTAGCATATATTAGCACTTCGCTTCTTTTATTGTTGAATATTATTCACTATATGCATGTACATTTTGATTATCCACCCATCAGCCATATCGTTTGGCTATTATGAATAATGTTGTTATAGACATTCATGTACAGGTTTTTATGTGAACATATTTTCATTTCTTTTAGAGTATCTGTGAATGGGAGCTGGAGCTTATGCTGACTCTGTTTATCTGTTTGATGAAGACTATTTTTTCTTGATGTTATTAAAAATCAAAAAGTCACTAACTCATTCCAATATCTTGACATTTTCTGCAAGCCACTAAAACACTAGCCACAGGGGGCATGTGATCAGATTTCCAAATACAGGTGACAGTCTAATCTGTGTCTACCCTATAACCCAGATGTTCAGTACTCAGGTGGGAACAGAAGAATTCTCATTACCACTTACACCTCAGCCCAGAAATTCTATATTTTAGAGCCTGACACTTGAGCTATATTCCACTTCCAATTACCAATCTTTCTCTTATGATTGCAAATGAATAAAAAGTTAGGTCTCACAAGGGCACCTCAATGGCTCAGTTGGTTAAGTGTCTAACTCTTGATTTTGGCTCAGGTCATGATCTCACAGTTTGTGAGTTCAAGCCCTGCTTTGGGCTCCAGGTTGATAGTACAGAGCCCGCTTAGGATTCTCTCTTTCCCTCTTCTCTCTCCCCCTCCTCCACTTGTGTTCTCTCTCTCTCTCTCAAACTAAATAAATAAACTTTAAAAAGAAAAGTTAGGCCTCACATAATTGAGAGTTTGATTGTGAAATCTGATTTTGGATACATCTGGATGCAGCCGTTCAAAACTGCAAATCAAATGCCATCTCTACTTTTCAACAATCTTTTTTTCTATTTTGGCTTAGTTTTCTGGTAGGCTTGCTTAACTTGACAGCAAAAGTGCCCCCTCATGATTTGAGATTCCAAAAGGGACCCATATTGGTCCCTTTGTAAATATGCTAATTGACCCTACTGAGGGTGAGAGACCTGAGGAGGGCAGGGGGAGCCATTCTCACTCTTGATTCACTAGTTCCATTTCCAGGCCCAAGAGGATAGGATGGTCAGCCTGAGTTCCACACCTATTCTCATGGCAGGGATGGTGGGGTCAAATGATTGACAGCCAGGTGTGGCATGAAATATTTCTAAAAGGAAAAATATACCTGGAAGTCAAGAAACAACTGTCTGAGATACTTTCTGTATCTATTATACTCAATTTCATCATTTTCATTTTTATGTCCTTATCAATTTTCTGTGTCCTATGAAATATTTTTTCCATTTTGCCCCGTCCATTATTCATTCAGTTTTCTGAAAGATTGAGTCTGTAATTAGCCTCCTGTGCCTTGGGTTTCTGTGTAGTTTTTAGAATATCATTGATGTTTTAAAAAATATTTATTATGGGAGCTCCTAGGTGACTCAGTCAGTTAAGCATCCTATTTCGGCTCAGGTCATGATCTCACAGTTCCTGAGTTCGAGCTCCACATTGGGCTATTTGCTGTCAGCACAGAGCCCTTCAGATTCTCTGTCCCACTCCCTACCTACCCCTCCCCGACTTGCACTCTGTCTCTCTCAAAATTAACTTTAGAAAATAAATAAAGTAAAATATTTATTATGAATCCATTCTTCCCAGGATATTATGCTAGGACAAGACCCTGTCTTCAGAGAGATTACTCCCGGCTGGAGAAGGACACCAAGAAACAGATAACTACAGTAAAGTGGTATAACTAAAGTAAGCTCAGGGTGCTTGGATGTGCCTAGCACAGACACCCAACCCAGCCTGGGAGGATTCATATGTTTTCTAAAGGGGACAGTCCTTAAAGAATGAGTGTTCACTGGATAGGGAGTTGGGCCAAAAATGAAGGGAATTTCAGGTCAAGGCACAGCATGTGCAAAGGTATGAAGATGTAGGAGTGCATGTCAAGAGAGAGGAACACTGATTAGTTCAGTGTGATCAGTACATGCAGTGCAAGGTGAGCGGCAAGAACGAGGCTGCTGAGGTACCTCGGGGCCCGGTCATAAGTAACACTGCAGCTGTGTTCCTGGGGGGCTGGATTTTGTCCTGCAAGTAACAGAAGGTTTAAACATGAATGTGTCATGTTCAGAGCTGCATTTTAGAAAGGCAATTCTAATGACAATGTGGAGGATGCCCTGCAGAATACAAACTGTTCAAGAGGTTACTACAGCCACAATACTGAGAGATGGTAAGGGTCTCAATTACGATTGTGTGGCACATATATGACCTTCACAGAAGAAGTCAGAGCCAAGAGATGCAAAGAGCAAGAAAGTGCTGGGTAGCCTCCAGCTCCATCTCATCCCTTAGACTTTGCAACTAAATGAACCAACATGCTACCTTTGGAGCTAAGCTCATTGTGTTGGTTTTCCAGACTTTAAACTAACTTAATAACAAATCAGATCATCAATCTATCCCTACCTCTATCAGTTAATATGGTGTTTACTTTAAGGAGATGGTTTACAAATTCACTTGTCTGATTCTTCTCTTTATCTTTTTCTACTCTCCTAGAAGTTCTCGTCTTTTGCTTCAGATGTGAAAAGAGCTGGAGGGTAGAAAAAACTTTGTATGGGTGATTCTCACAGTTTATTTTGGTTGTGTTTCTCTCAAATCTCCTTACATGTTTATGTTAGATACTACTGTGGGTCTCATGCTATCCACAGAATCTTAAAAGGGATTATTAGCATAGCTGTGGCTTTCTTTCTTTAAAATAGACCCCTTCTTACTTGGAATTTGTATTCCTCAAGGGATCGTCTTTTTCCAGATACACAATACTAAATATTTTAATCAAATATGTGATCAGAAATATTTTCCATTTTACTTCTTTTATTTATTTAATGGACTCATGTTACCCATGCTTTTTGGAAGAGAATTATTTGGAATAAAGGCTCAGATTTTGTATTCCAAAATATGAGAAAATGATTTCTTGTTTCTGGGGCATAGAAAATGTCAGTCTAATTGTGCATTGTTTGGTATAGCCATGTACGGTTTGAGAATAGATTTTGAATTATGTACACTAATATTACATTACATTGTTTTCTTTGGTAGCTTTCTGTCACAGTTAAGGGGTTGTGTTCTAGGATATGTCTTGAACAGGTTATATAGATCATTTTAGAATTCTCCCAGTATTTCAGGTCTCCTCTTCCCTCATTCCCTAATGTGGTCAGATAGTTCCACATCTCTGCATCCTTGAATTCCAGGGCACCAAGCTTAGGGAGTGGTTCCCGTCTTCACCACATGCTCAAAAAAGCTCCTGAGTTCGTCTCTATTCTTACTGCTGGGCTCTCATCTGTCTGCCTTTTCTTTTATTGCTTTTTTTTCCCTTCCCAGATTTGCATACTTCATGGTTCTTATCCTCCCCCTAGGGTCTGGTGTCCTACTGGCTCTGTTTCATGACTGGTCCTGACTTCCCTACTAATGCACATTCTGGCTTCTATTGATTCACAGATTGCTGACCCCTGACTGATTTTTTTCCTCTTCCAAGTCTTGCAGCCAGCCACACTCATTGTGGTTCATAATCCTGGTGTAGATTTATCACATCTGCTGCCAATGCTTACAGGCAGTCAAGTGGGAAAGCTCAGACAGACAGTCAGGAAACAAGAAAGACGCATACTACTGAAACTGACTCAAAAAGAAATAGAAAATTGGAATAGAACTATGGCAACTGAAGGGATCAGATCAGTAGCCTCCCCCCAACAAATGCCCACAAAGTAGAATGTAGGGCCTTATGTCTTCACCATTGAATTCTACCAAACATTCAGTGAAGAATAAACCCAAATTCTTCACCAACTCTTCCAAAAAACAGAAGATGAGGGAACACTTCCCAAATTACTCCATGAGGTCAATGTTACCCTGAAAGCAAAAGCAGACAAACACATGGAGAGAAAACTATAGAACAATATCTCTTAAGAATATGAAGGAAACTAGGCAAGAAAAAGAAATAAAAGGCATCCAGAAGAAATAAAACTATATTCATAGTTGACATACTCTTCATACACTAAAAATTACTGGAACTAATGAATGAGTTCCTCAAGGTTGCAAGATACAAGATCAATATGTAAAAATCAATTGGGGTGCCTGGATGGCTCAGTTGGTTGAGCATCTGACTTCAGCTCAGGTCATGATCTCACAGCTCATGAGTTCGAGCCCCACGTCAGGCTCTATGCTGACAGCTCAGAGCCTGGACCCTGCTCAGATTCTGTGTCTCCCTCTCTCTCTCTATCCCCCTCCCACTTGCTTTGTTTCTCTCTCAAAAATAAATAAAAACATTAACAAATTTTAATAAAAAATATGTAAAAATCTATTGTATTTCCATACTTGCAATGATCAACCTAAAAATGAAAATAACAAAACAATCCATTTATGAGAACATCTAAAAGAGTAATATGCTCAGGAATACATTTAACAAAGAACTGCAAAACTAATACTCTAAAAACTAAAAATAGTCTTGAAAGAAATTAAGTAAAAGCTAAATAAATGGGAAAACATTCCCGAATTTATAGATTAGAAAACTTAACATTGTTAAAATGTAAATAATCCCCAAACTGATCTATAGATTCAATGCAATTCCTAACAGAATTCCAGATGACTTCTTTTTTGCAAATAGACAAGCTGATTATAAAATTCAAATGGAATTGCAAGAGACCCACAATAGCCAAAACAATCCTGAAAAGGAAAAATAAAGTAGAACTTACATTTCAATTTCAAGACTTACTACAAAGCAACAATAATCAAGATAATGTGGCCTGGTCACAAGATAGATATAAATCAATGGAATAGAATTAAGAGTCCAGAAATAAATGCATGCATCTATAGTCAACTGATTTTCAGCAAGGTTGCCAAGACCATTCAATGGAGAAAGAATAGTCTTTTAAACAAATGGTTTAGGGGACAACTGGATAGCCACACGCAAAAGACTGAAGTTAGACCTTTACTTTACGCCATATACAAAAATTAACTCAAGATGCATCCAAGATAAATGAGAGCAAAAACTACTCATACTATAAAAAACTGCCACATACTGTATGACTCTACTTACATAAAAGCCTAGGGTAGAGAAATCTATAGAAACAAAAAATAGATTAGTGGTTGCTTATGGCAGGAAGGGACATAAAAAGTAAATTATATCGCATATGAATTATATCTCAATATAACTGTTAAAGAAAAACAAACAAACAACAACCAAATCCACTCAAAGACTATTCAATGACTCTTCAAAACATTAAAAAGCTTTGAACATCTACTACAGATTCCTGAAGGTTTTGCTTCATAGATTTGTTTATTTTGCAATTAATTAAGGGTAAAAGAGCATTCTCCAAAATTGTCGCTTGGAAGCTGAGAGTTTCTAGTTGTGACTCTAAGCACAAGTACAAAACCATCATGTCTTTTAAAGGAGAATTTATTTGCCTTATTAACAAATCAAGAGTACTGAGTTTCTATCAAAGAGAGCAGAATAAAAGGAAAAGATTAAATGTTTTATTTACTCAGATTGTTTAAAGAAGTATGCTAGAGAATAATAGACGGGTTTAAACTTCTTTTAGAGTTACTAGCATTTCAAGTTCTTAAAAAAGGAATAATGCACTAAAGTCCATTTAAAACTTGTAAGAGTGACATCAATGACCATAAAGTAGAGGCTAAATGAGTATTTTAAGTTAAAATTCATCACTATCAACTACTAGCTATAAGCAGTGAAACTAAATACAGAGTTAGTGAGCAAAGGATGAAAGGGGAAAATATACATAAAGCCTAGGGAAGGAGCCATAACAATATTTGGATGAGAGGATGATGACAGAATTATTTAGGACGCAAAACTAGGGAAAAGAGAAAAGGAAAAGAAAAAGAAACCCTGTGGAAAATATTTCAATAAGTTCTGGAAAACTTGAGTTTGATCACATCATTGTTTACTGATTTTGCCACATGATTACCAATGGCTTGAATGTGCATGTGGACAGCAGTTTTTATTATATAGTAAAATAATTTTTAAAAATAATAAAGTCAGCCTGGTGATTTTTTTAGTGTCCTCTTATATCTGCTGTCTATGTTAGCAACAAAGGCTGAAAATTGAGGTATAGACTTAAATCATTATTTGTACAATCTAAAGGAATATGGGAGGGTGTTCAGGTCTGTAAAAGGGAGATATCTACATGTTAGTGGAAACATGAATTAAAAATAGGATTACCAAATATTTGTCAATTAAAGGAAAAAATCAGCTCAGTTTCTGTAAGAATAAATCATGCTTTACTAATCTGCAAAATTCTTTCAGAAGGAAAATAAATAAGTAGAGAAAGGAAAAATCATGAATGTATTTTATTCTTGGAAAAATCTTTGAAATTTTTTTCATACCAATACTGGTTACTTAATTAAGTTACCTAGAATTCAGCAGAGGGTTTTATTATGGATAAAGAATAAAAGCAAGTTAATGGAAAAGGAACATTATTGAATGGAGTAATACACATTGTATTTCCCAAGGAATCAATCCCAGGCCAATCTGATTTAGTGATTTATTATGTTTTGGAAAAGAGAGTGCACAGTAAAATCTCTAAATTTGAAAACGATACTGAATTTTTATAGGGAATGATATGCCAAAATGAGAGGGATAAAGTATGCAAAGTAAAAATGGCAGATGAATTTGGCCTAAGTACAAGTTAACAAACACACTAGTGGGAAAATAATCCAAGCTCTAGTTATAGATGAATTTGATTGCGAAGTCACAGCAGGGCACAGGAGTCAAGGCATCCCTGAGGCTATTCTTTAAAGATATCCTGATGTGTTGTTGAGGTTCAAAATGTCAATACAAGATTATTGGAGACAAGACAATTAACATTATTGATTATTCTACCTACGAACAAATTACCATCATGACTGATCTCAGCATATTTCTAAGACTTAGAAGGGTGACTAGAAGGAGCTGGCCGTGCAGGACACCTTTTCTTCTACCTTGTGCAATGATTATCACATGGCATGAACCAGCTTGGCTGCAAAAGTCCTGAGACGTTGTCTGAGAGACTACAATGTGAAAGGCACTCTACTATGTGCTAGGAAGATACAAAGATATATTTATTTATTTCAGCTCCTAGGCTACCCAGAGAAATAAGACAACTGCAATACAAAGGGGACAATAAATTTTGCTCTATAAAAGGTATGGATGTGAGTGTCCAGAGGAAGGAGAAATCAAACTCCATCATACTTTTTATTCATTCATGCAACTAACATTTATTGAGTATAACTCTCCATTCATGCATTACATCAGAATTTAGTTATTGCTTACTAAGTGCTAGCCACTGTTCTAGGTGGTAGGGGATAGCAGTGAACAAGACAAGATCCTTATTCTCTAAACGTACAATAGATTTTTTTAAGAGACCTAAACCTGATAACATCAGATAGATAAGTTCTAGGAAATAAAAAAAAGCAAATGAGTGTGATGTTGGTGGGATGACAGAACAATTCTTTCAGAGAGGTAACATCTGACTTGAGACCTATTGATGAGAAGGAGCCTATTATGTGTAGAGCTTTCTAAGCAGAGGGGTGGGCAGGTGCAAGGATTCTGATGTGGGAAGAAGCATGGTGTTTGGAAATAGGAAAAAGAGCAGCTATAGTTCAGTGTGCCTGGAGAAACCAGACACATGTGGAGGAAGATCTGGTTCTCCCTGTAGAGGATCCCGCAAGCCCACTGGAATAAAGAGAACACGTCAGCAATTAAGTGATAATGTAAGGAGTATGCAGATATACAATTTTATTTTTAATGTGAAACAGGAGTTAACGGAACTACGTAGTTAAGAACGTAAAGCTGAGGAAGAGGAACTATGGACAAGGATACTACAAACACACAAAAGTCCAGACCTTGAGCTAAGATTGAGCTACACTAAGAAGCAGCATCAAGGGTGGGCAATGGAGGTACTGTCCAGGGCTGGAAGGCTACGCTTCCTGCATAGTTGGATTTGAATGACCCCTGAAAGGTTAATCAAGCCCACCCACACCCTTTTCCACTGAAAACCTCTCAGGACTCACTGAGGTCTCAGAGTTTCATTCACTTGACTTAAACTTTTGTCCAATTAAAATACAAAGAGCCCCAGGAGGGGAAATACTTAATTACCCTGCAGTGTATTATTAGTGCTTCATTTCTTTGGGTACTTAATCTTTAAGAGGTCCCTGTTAAGAGGAGATGGCAGCACCTTGGTATGAATTTGTGTAGATAATTATAGTTCTTCCATCTTTATAACGAGGTGGGAGATAGTAATGAGGCCCTTGCATCTTTTGGATCAGAACAAATTGGGAATTTGGGATAGGCAGTGGAGAAGGCCATATGAAACCAGGTTCAAAGTCCAGAGTCTGGCTTCACCTGTGGGCCTGGGAAAAATTAATTATTTGGAGTCCCAGTTGCCTTATCTGATGGAATGCCAGACCAAGAGATTTGTTGTGGAGATTTAATTGGATAATTTAAGTTAAAGTGCCTGCCAGACTCATAAATGTTTAATGGTCTTTCTTTCCCACTCAAGCCTGTGGCCCAAATTCAGGGGCATGGCTGGGTGTTCAGGGAGGCCAGTCCAAGTGGTGCAAAGGGAGTGCACAGACCCTGAAGAGCAAGGGAGAACAAGTCAAGGTCATGAGGAGAACCTGGTACTTTTTTCTAGACAACAAAGAGAAAATATGTGAAAAATGAAATTCAGCTTAATGCCCAAAAGAATCCTGAGTAAAAGGGATCCTGGAGTAATGAATTTTCTTCCTTCTTAATTCTTCTTTCTTAACGTGCTCTTCATACACAAATGTTGGTTTCAAGGGTGTTAAAATAAATAGGACTAAAATAATTTACTTCCAGGATTTTGATAACAAAATCCAAACATAAGAACCACCGATTCTACTTGCCAGAATTTAAACCAAGTTAACTTCAAATCAATCCACAGTACACCCAAAGAGGGAAAACATTTACATGGCCTGACCTGGAATTCTAGCAAACAAACTCTAACTATGTCAATTCCTAGGCCTCTTTAATATCTCATTAGTCTAGGTCCACATCAATTGTTTCTTGCCAGGAAAATGGGTTTTTAAATGGGTTTCCATTTGGAGATGGCTCAATGCCAGCCTGAACAGGGCTTTTTAGAGGCATTGGAACACTCAAATGTCACCAGTTACAGTCATGCAATTTCTGCTCGTACAATTTTATTTAATGCAATTACTTAAAGAAACAAAAAAGCAGACATAAGAATACTGGTATCAGAGGGAATGCAAAATCCATTGAAATGGCATCTACTAAGGAGTCAGGTGACCTGTGTTAGGCTCTTAGTTCTATTAATAAGCTAAATGTAGAACTTAATTGGATAGAGTGACAGATGTCTAATATTTTTCATTCTTATGTACACGGAACAGGTTCAAACCAGCCTAGCATAGATTCAGGCACTCACCTTGTGGATCGGCCAATTTAGTTTGAGGCAAGGAGGCACTCCCAAACATACCAGACTCCTTGGAAATATGTTAAGTGGTATTGATGATGGCCAGAGCTGCCAAGGGTGTCAAATGCATTTAAAAGTAAGCAGAGCCCAGGCCCGCTGCCTCCTGGGCAGGGACGCAGTTGATTTCAGGAGGGCATGATTTCTTTTCAGTGGTGTGGGCATGAGGCTCCCAGCCAAGGATCTCACACAATACAGAGCACATCAAGATATTATGGAAGATGCTACAATTGTAGCTCTTGTATTTGTGACAATAGTAAGACTGGTGGTGTCATCTTTAGCAGTGTTTGGCTTCTCTTTTTATTCTCTGTTTAATCTCCTCTTAGGAGGGGAAATAGAACATTAAGGTGAAGGACAGACTCAGGTGGATTCCCTGGGTTTGATGGCTCTACCACTTGCTAAATGGATAATGCTGGACAAGTCACTTAACCTCCATGTCCCTCAGTTTCCCCATATATATAATGAGGATAGTAATATGTACCTCAAAGAATTGCTTTGAGGAATTCATAAAATATAGACTGTTTAGGCAGGCCTGGCATGTGGTAGACAAGCAATAAAGTTAGCTATTATCATATTTTGTGTGGGTGATTAGAACAATAACACATTTTTAATATAAAACAATTAGGACACACAAAAAATTTTTTAATGAAAAACACCCATTTCCATCCATATCCCCACTATCCACAACGTAAACATTGTAGGAGGGAAGTTACCAGATAATTATAATTATTTGCCTATAGTATATATAGTCTTCCCTTCCTCCCAATTTTGTTGTGGATAGTAAATTATATTTCCTAACTTCTTTGCATATAAGATTCCTCAGGTGACTAATTTACAACCATTGACATGAAAATACTCCTTAACCTGTAGAATGGATAAATAAGATGTGGAATGGAAAACTATACAGTGATAGGAATGGACAAACTGTAACTAACTCAACAACATGAAAGAATCTCACAAACACACTGTTGAGCAAAAGAAGATAGGCACTACTGAGTACACCCTGGATAATTCCATTTATATAATGAACAAAAGCCAGGCAAAATAATCCCTGCTTTTAGAAATCAGGATAATGGTTACTTCAGGAGGGATAATGAGAGACACAGGAGAGGCTTCTAGGATGCTGGTCATTTTCTGTTTCTTAATTTGAATGATGGCTACTGAGCATGTTCAGTTTGAGGAAATTCATTGGACCGCATACTTATATATACATATCTGCATTTATATTATATTTCAATAAATCTAAAAAATATGCAAAGTCCCGATGATAAAATTGCATACATCAGCCACCAGATGGAGAAGGACTGTTGAAACACCAGTTAACCAAGTGTTTGGAAGTTGCTGCTTCACCTAGGGTTGAGGCTGGGTTGGTACATAGCATAGCTTAAGGATAGTTTATTCAGTAGTCCTGAGGAAAAGCTTTGTGGAAAAGCTTTGCAAAGCAAATGTGCTTCAGAAGGTAACCAAGAGGGATGCTGGGGTGGCTCAGTCATTTAAGCATCTGACTCTTGATTTCAGCTCAGGTCATGATCTCACGGTTTATGGGATCAATCCTTGCATCAGGCTCTATGTTGACAGTGTGGAGCCTGTTTGGGATTCTCTCTCTCTCTCTCTCTCTCTCTGCCCCTCCCCCATGTATACACATGCTTTCCCTTTCTCTCTTAAAATAAATAAACTTAAAGGAAAAGAAGATAACCAGGAATTCAAGATGATATTGACATCTTCCCCAAAGTGAGAAAAAGCTTTATGATGTCAAGAAGCCACATAAGTCCAATAGGGTATCACTGCATCCAATGCAGCATAATGAGCACTTTATGAACTCTGAAGAAGGCATTTTATGTATTCTCCTTGAATCCTCACAAAAGCTTTCAGAAGTAGATATTATTCCCTTCATTTTAGAGGTGAGGAAACAAGTCTCCAACACATTATAGGCTTCCTTGGGAAATGAAAAGTATTATTAATGCCAGTCCCCTAACTTATTATCAACTTCTGTATTATTCAGGACTCTGTTAGTTGCAAGTAATAATAACCCAATTCACAATGACTTAAGAAAAAGGGGGAATGTTTTTGGTTCCCATGCCTGGGAAGTGTAGGAATATAACTCATTTCTAGCATGGCTGAGTACAGGGTCTCAGATTCTTTTAAGTTTAGGTCTTACCACTTCTTTTTAAAAAAAAAAGTTTTTTAATGTTTTATTTATTTCTAGGAGAGAGAGAGAGACAGCATGAGCAGGGGAGGGTCAGAGAGAGAGGGAATCACAGACTCTGAAACAGGCTCCAGGCTCTGAGCTGGTGAAAGTCGGACGCTTAACTGACTAAGCCACCCAGGCGCCCCTAGGTCTTACCACTTCCTCAACGGGTCTACTCCATGTGGGATGATAGCCTCCCCCACCCCCAGCTTTACGTCCTACCAATTTATCAGTCTAGCAAAACCCAACAGCCTTCCCAATACCTCTGGCAGAAAAGTCTGGAGAAGGCTCTGATTGACCCAGCTAGGGTCACATGTTCATTCCTGGACCACCTGATGTGACCAGGGAGAAGGACAATTTTGTAGCTAGAGGAGATAACGGTATTGTCATGCAAATCGCATGAAATGACTTTCACAGCAGGGAAGATGGGTTTTGTCACCCAAAGAACAGGCAAAAACAACGGCCTTCCACTTCAATGCCTAAGGAAGATTTCCTGGGCATCCCAATCATTGCTGACCAGTGACTGTTTAAATACCACTATTTCCATGTAATATATGAACCCCTTTCATTTGGGTAGTATTTGACATCAAAGAGCTTTGACCTGAATATTCTCATTTAAGCCTTACAGTAAATATTGGGAAGAAAAATTGTTCTCCCTTCACAGATGAAGGAACAGGTCCATGAGGTAAAGAACTAACAAGGTTATACCGCTGGTAAGTGGACCCCACTTTGAAACCAGGTCAGTCTTACACCAGAGCTTGCGTTCTTTTCCCCATACCTTTCAGCCTCCCAACATAAGCAAGACTAAGTGGACTTTCTACACCATATTAGGTTGTTTTAAGTTATTTTTATTGAAAGCGTAAACAGGCCACTGTTCAGGGATACTCCCCAATAAAAGGATTTCACAATGCCTTTAAAATAGTAGTAGGCTAATGCCATTGGCTTTACAGCATCTTTCCAGAAACCAAAAGTCATCTTCATATCACCCGGCAATAGAGTGGAGAATCAAGGCTTACTACAGCCCTGTTACAGCTGCACAGTGACCATTAGATGGAACAGCCTGCTGGCTTCTCTGTGAAGCCCAGAGCCTTCCCACCCCCCCCCCCCCACCCCCCGCACAATGTACAGGGCTGCCTCAAGTTGCTTCTCCCTTTGGCCACACAGTCCCCGGCCTGGGGTGGGCAGAGTCCCCACCAGCAGTGTTCCCAGGGTGCAGGACCGTGTGCCTGCTAGACGTGTGTTGCTGCTGCTCCCTGCTCTGTCTGGGCCCTGAAGCTTTTAGGCCATGGGACTTAGATTCCTCAGGCACGCCACTGATGGGGCAGAAATTCCAAGTGCTGTAAAGTTCTCAAAGCACTTACTGTTGAGAGAGTGTCTGCATCTAGTTTGTGAATTCCATCTATTCGGAATTCTGAAAACTGAAGGTTCATTCTTCAAGGTCAGTAGAGGCCTTACATCATCAACAACAAACATTCACTGTAAGCCGTTTATGTCTGGAGCTGTGGGCAGCTACCATATGGTATAACTGGGTCTGCTCTGGAATCAGGCTCATCCTCTGACCGCTTAATGCGCCTAGGAGGCTACACCGTCCACCCAGGTAAAAAGAGACACCGATCCACGACTAATCAGCTTTTAACAAGATGCTCCCCCATTGCATTGAGACATAGGATTGCTAAATGTTGATGAGACAGAGGTTAGTCAGAGGCACAGTAAGCTCTCAGGCGGTGAGACATTGCTGTATGACTCACGTGAGGTGAGTAGGAACCTAGGAAATAATTTACCGAATGTGAACTGTGTGTCAGGTATTGTCCCAACATTAGCTGTTGTAGGTCAGGTTCCCCAGGAAAGAGACTCAGGAGTGAAAGTTCGCTAGGAAGTGATCTCAGCACCAATACCTGAGAGGGATGAGGATGCAGGATTGGGTAGAGGAAGAAGTAGGGTGGTGACGGGGGTGCAGCAGAGGCCTCCACTTCAATGCCTAATGTCGGGCCACTGGAGCCTCGGGAAGAGGGATGGTCCCTCAGAGCTGTCCTAAACTGAGGCGAAGTGGCAGCAGGCCTTTGTGCCCTTCCCACGCACGCAGCTGAGAAGTCACGGGATGCCAGATGGCTGTGGAGAGGGAGCACACTCTGGGGAAGACAGGCTCTGGAAGAGGCTCAGCTGTGAACAGTCAGCAGCAAGGGAGGCCACTATACTGTATTTTTTTAATCCATCTGACAGTCCTAGAAAGTAGTTCTTTTTTTTTTTAATATTTTTATTTATTTCTAGGAGAGAGAGAGAGAGACAGCGTGAGCAGGGGAGGGTCAGAGAGAGGGGTCACAGACTCTGAAACAGGCTCCAGGCTCTGAGCTGGCAGTCAGCACAGAGCCCGATGCGGGGCTCGAACCCACGAACCGCGAGATCATGACCTAAGGGAAAGCCGGATGCTTAACCGACTAAGCCACCCAGGCGCCCCTAGAAAGTAGTTCTTATAATCATCATATTCAAATAAGGAAACTGAACCTTGGAGAAGCTAGCCTGTCTAGGTTCACATACCAGGGATTTGAACATAGGTCAGACTGCATACAAAACCTGTAATCTTTCTACCACACTATCCTGCCTCCGACAGGAAGCAAAAGGCAAGGTGGAGAGAAGACAGAGGAACCCTGGAGGCAACCCACCTACTTCTCAGTTTTGTGAGAAATGGATTAGGAGATGCAGCTACAGTGACTAAGAACAGAGTCTCCAGAACCATCTTGGCTGGCTTTGAATAACAGCTGCACTGCTTACTATTTAACTTCTCTGTTGTAAAGTGGAGATACTATTAGTACATGCCTCAAGGGTTTTAATAAAGTTTAAATAAAATAATAAATTCAGTCCATGCCAAGGGCCCAGCACTGGGCCAGGCCTATAGTAAGCACCTAGTAAATGTTAACTACTCTTATAACTTTCCCACTTATGGTAACTTTTGATAGTGCAGGAAATGTTCTCCTTTGGATTCTGCCCAGTGCTTGCCTACTATTTCCAAAGAATGATGCATCTCTCTGGGTACCATATACATGGCCTTGTTACCAGTGAAGGCTCTAGATTGCTCCACAGACCTGGATATTTTAAGAATCTAGTTTTTAGATGGTCAGGGTAATTCTAGAAATCTGAAAAGGAGCCAGTGCCAACTGTACCTACCCCTTAAATACATAATTCTGGAGGCAGAATAAATAAAAGAGAACTGTGAAAATAGCTCTTTCTTGTCTGCCAAACAAAATATCTTTTATTGAAGTCAGCTTTTTAGAAACCTTGGACAGTGAATGAGTGGAGGCTTCCACTCTCAAAGAAGCCTCAACTGAATTTTGTAATCCAAATCCTGCAGCCCAGGAGAGAGAGATCGTTAACCTGGCTGCTGTGATTTCACCACTACTTCCTCCAGAGAGCACAGCACAGGGAGCAAAACCCTTAGTGCATGTTTCCTAGGTGTGTGGCCAGTATTTTATTACCACATACTCCCCAGGAACCACTCAGTGACTCAAAGTGAGTTCTGACTTTAGCTCAGTCTGCCCACCATGTAGCCAAATAAAAAAGGACCCAGAAAGTTAAGTCAACTACTCCTTTTTAAAAGTAATTTTTAAGGAAAAAGTCATCCATCCAAGTGTAGTGGGTTAAATGGTGCCCCCCCACAATGCTATGTTCACCTGAAACCTGTAAATGGGACTTTATGTGGAAAAGGGGTCTTTGAAGCTATAATTAAGTTAAGGATTCAAGATGAGGTCATCCTGACTCATCTGGGTGGGCCTTATAAAGGCAGGTGTCCTTATAGAGAATGGCAGAGAGGGGCATCTGGGTGATTCAGTCGAATTTGCATCCAACACTTGATTTCAGCTCAGGTCATGATCCCAAGGTCGTGGGACTGAGCCTCACATTGGGCTCCACACTGAGCATGGAGCTTGCTTAAGATTCTTTCTTTCTCCCTCTGCCTCTCTCCCCCATTTGTGCACACTCACTCACTCAAAAAAAAAAAAATGGATAGAGGGAGATTTGAGGCACAGAGAATGCCAGAAAAGACAGAGGTAGAGGTTGGAGTGATGCCCCAACAGCTAAGGAATCCTAGAGCCACCAGAAGCTGGAAGAGGCAAAGGAAGATTTTCCCCTAGAGCCTTCAGAGTGAGTGCAGCCCTGCTAATACCCTGATTTTGGACTTCTGGCCTCCAAAACTGTAAGAGAATAAACTTCTATTGTTTTAAGCCACCTAGTTGGTACTAATTTGTTAAGCAGCCACAGGAAACTAATATGCCAATTGTTTCCTATATAACCTAGGAGTATATCTGTACTACCCATCAATATGTTTGATTCTTTTATACATTTAATAAATAGAAAAATGCCAGTTTAAACAATATGACCTAATTTTTATTAGAAAACAACACATGAAACTTTCATTGCCCAATGAATACACTATATATTTTTCAGAATAAAGACTTAGAAGGCTAGGTAGATGATAGATAGATAGATAGATAGATGGATAGATAGACAGACAGATAGATAGACAGACCCCATATCCTGTCCTCTTATCTAGATTTGAGGATGTCACTTTGGGGATTGGGCCAGTCTCCCTCAAGGATCTGGAAATATCCAGTTTTTTTCCCTTCAATAGACCCAGGCAAGAGATCAAAAATTCAAATGTCCATAGGAGCCAGGCAGATGTGTTTTTCAATGAATTGGGCCTCATAAAAGATATTCAGGCATATCACAGACTGTGACACACTAGGAAGAGCATATTTGTCATAAACAGGAACTCCAATACAGCTCACTGATTACTGTCACAAAGGAGATAGGCTGGCTGTTACCAAATCTCATTTTTCAAGAAATACTGGATTCAAATGTTTCTGTACGAAACCTGTTTTTTAATGTGGGCATCTAGGGGCGCCTGGGTGGTTCAGTTGGTTAAGCATCCAACTTCGGCTCAGGTCATAATCTCACAGTTCATGGGTTTGGGCCCCGCGTCGGGCTCTGTGCTGACAGCTCAGATCCTGGAGCTTGCTTCGGGTTCTGTGTCTCCCTCTCTCTCTGACCCTCCCCTGCTCACACACTCTCTCTCTTTCTCAGAAATAAATTTAAAAGTTAATTAATTAATTAATCTAATCAAAATTCTGTTAAAACATTTTTCACGAGGTGCCTGGGTGGCTTAGTTGGTTAAGCGACAGACTCTTGGTTTCTGCTCAGGTCATGATCTCATAGTTTGAGAGTTGAGCTCTGCATCAGGCTCTGTGCTGACAGCATGGAGCCTGGTTGGGTTTCTCTCTCTCTGTCTCTTTCAATCTCTCTGTCTCTGCCTTTCTCTCTCTTTTTCTCTCTCTCCCCTGTTTGATCTCTCTCTCAAAATAAATAAACTTTAAAAAATTTTTTTGTAAATAATTACATTAAAAAATGTGTTTAAAAAACAAGGCAAAGCATTTTTCAGGCCACACAGAGGCTCAGACCCTTAAGATTCCACTTGTTATTTAGACCTTTTTAAATAAAGTCACTTGACTCTTCCCAGAGAGTAAAAGAAATGTAGGCTTTAGAACACAATGCCTGGGCTCCTTTGTTGGAAGAGATATGGAAAAATTCCTCTCATTCTTTGCTGATAAGCTTACAGCCTTGAACACAAGACATAGTTAATTTTGTAATCAAGTTACTCTGCCACATGAAAATTTTCATAAATTGCCCTGCTAAGCAAGCATTGTGTCAAGGCTCATGGTAAATGCTCAGTGATTGGTAGCTCTCACCTCTGCTTTGATGGGTCTGAATTGTGTCCTCCTCCTTTGGATAGTCTGAGAATAAGGATGGGGTAAAATAAGTGATGCCCAGAAAATGATGGAAGAGCCTCTATTACTCATTGACCAAACCTGCAGGGCCCATTCAAAGACAAGTGGCCCTATTCTCTCCATTGCCTTCAGTGCCAAGCAGAGCCCTAGGGAGCTTCTACTGCGGCACCAAAGTCCACAGCTCTTAGTGTGGTCTGGTCCCCAGCACTGCTTCTCCCTATCCCTATCAAAATTACAGTCCTCTTTGGGACACAACATGGGAGCAGCTGGTACACATACCCCCTGCAACCCTTAGAGTCCTTCTGTGTCTTGGACAACTCAGCTCCAACATTGCTAGAAGCCTGGGGTTTGGGGGATTGGGTGAGGAAAAGGTGATCAATTCCCCTAGGGAACAAAAACACCGCCATCACCCAGGCTGCTTGGAAGAGTAGATCAAGGACCAAGAAAAAGACATTTGTGTCTTTTTCCTTACTGCAGAAACATAAACTAATCTCAGTGGATCAAGCTGCCACAGTATCATATTAGGGAGAAATACTCCTAAATCCTGTGCAGTAATGCCATTAGCAAAGTTGTGCCCAAGAATGTCAACAATAGACCAAAAGCATAGGCAAGAGAGACAAAAAGGCATTTTTATTGGGAATAACTATGGGAACACTCTGCCAGCACTGAGCTCCTCAAAATTTTGGTTTCTTGCACCTAGGGAAAACTCTCTTGGGCCAGGATATATAGCTTCTGGCCCTGGGACAATGACTTATTCCCAGGAGGATTCAGTCAAGTTCGTGGCTAGATAGTCTCTAAGAAACTATGTGAACGAGGGAAAGCCTTGATCTAACTGTTTCAGCTTCTTCTCTAAAATGTGACTAAAATTAGCACGTCTGTTGTGCAGATCAAGAAAAAAAAATACATGCCCTTTTTTAAAAAATTCAAGGTAGTTAACATAGAGTGTAGTTTGGATTTCCAGACTAGAATCCAGTGATTCATCACTTACATGTGACACCCAGTACCATCCCAAGTGCCCTCCTTAATGTCCATCCCCCATTTAGCCCATTCCCCACCTACTTCCCTTCTAGCAACCCTGTTTGTTCTCTGTATTTAAAAGTCTCTTATGGGGGCCCCTGGGTGACTCAGTTGGTTGAGCGTCCAACTTCAGCTCAGGTCATGATCTCATGGCTCATGGGTTCGAGCCCCACATCAGGCTCTGTGCTGACAGCTAGCTCAGAGCCTGGAGCCTGTCTTCAGATTCTGTGTCTCCCTCTCTCTCTGACCCTCCCCTGCTCTCACTGTCTCTCTCTCTCTCTCTCAAAAATAAATTTTAAAAGAATCAAAAAATTTTTAAAAATAAAATAAAAGTCTCTTATGGTTTGCCCCCCCCCCCCCCCCATTTTTATCTTATTTGTCCTTCCCTTCGTCTGTGTTCCTCTCCCATGTACTTTTAAATGCAGGCAACATGCTTAAAATTTTGCATTTTGAAAAGTAAGAAATGCCCTTGAGTAAACTGCCAAGTCCTCACAGAACAGATAAAGGAACTTTTATTCAGCCTGGAACAAAAAGATCCTGGCTACTCTGTTAAAACTCTAACATAGCCTTGTAGTGTTATCTAAGAATTTGTAATGCATTTCGTAAACTTTGTGAGCTAAGATGACTCTGATTAGAGAGACAACTGTGATTTAGGATTATGACATTTATTCTAAGTGGTTTTTGAAACAGCATGCATTACTACATAACCATAGGTTCAAAATAAATGGTTCTTTTAAAGTTTATGTAGACTACGTAATGACCATGCTGCCCATAGTTAAATACAGAAGGGCATTTTGATAACAAAGCAGTATTAGGTCAGCACATAGAGTGCAATTATAATTCTATCAACTGTGGGTCTGGAATTTAAAATAACACCCCAAATGAAACCATCCATACTGCCTCTATTATACTTCAGGGGACTGACTGTACAGTCTACTTTTAAAATTTCAGAGTTTAAGATGGTCGAACAATGCTTTCAATGGACCTTTTAGGCTTTCTATTCTAGGTTCACTTTTTCAAAATTTAGCAATAATACTATGTTAAATTCAGTTATTCCATATTTTATAGAAAAAATAACTTGAAAAGATATTGGAATAATTACTATGTACTGTTGTTTAAGTGTTTTCCAGAACTTTTAAAGACACAGTAATAAAACAAAAGAATTATAGAATTTGAAGGAATCTAAAAGAATTAGTAGATTCTTGAGGCACCTGGGTGGCTCAGTCAGTTGGGCGTCCGACTTTGGCTCAGGTCATGATCTCATGGTTCATGGGTTCGGGCCCCGCGTCGGGCTCTGTGCTGACAGCCCGCTCAGAGCCTGGAGTCTGCTTCTGATTCTGTGTCTCACCCTCTCTCTGACCCTCCCCTGCTCATGCTGTCTGTCTGTCTCTCTCTCAAAAAAATAAATAAATAAATAAATAAAACATTTAAAATAAAAGAATTAGTAGAGTCTTTGATTTTTTACAGATGAAGAAACTGGGACCAGAGATCTGGGTGAACTGACCTGCCCAAATTGGTGTAACTAAATCACAGCCCAAGTTATTGCAAAAAAGTCTATTAATAGAAAATTCTTTCAGAAAGATGGGTATTGTAAATCAGTGTATTTGTGCAAGCACACCCGTCTTCTTACTGTGGATGGGTTGTCATAAGGTCAATATAGTATAATTAAGGAATTTCTACATTTTGAAACTGTAAGAGGAAAACTTAAAGATATGTTCCCTGAGTACATAAAGTGAAACAAAGATAACCTAATTAAAATGGGTCATCATGGAATATCCCAGAAATGGCCAATCTATGTTCATCCATATAAGAATCACCTACAACAGGGGCATCTGGGTAGCTCAGTCAGTTGAGCAACTGACTCTTGGTTTCCCCTGAGGTCATAATCTCATGGTTCATGAGATGGAGTCCTGTGTCAGGTTCTGTACTGTCAGTGTGGAGCCTGCTTGGAATTCTGACTCTCTCTCTCTCTTTCTCTCTCTCTCTCTCTCTGTGCATTGTCCCCTCTCAAAATAAAGAAACTTAAGAAAAATAGAAATACCAACAACAGTGGTATTCAAGGTTTGCCAGTCTGTCTTTTGTTCACAATACATTAAAAGAATTTTTTATCATCAGTTTATATAGTTGAATAGTTGACATACATAATTGCTTACATATTTTAAATATAGACATTCTAAAATAAAATGGTCACATCAAATTTAAATGTATCTAAAATAATATAAATAGGGATGCCTGACTGGCTTAGTGGGTAGAACATGTCACTCTTAATTTCAGTGTTGTGAGTTCAAGCACCACATTGGGTGTAGAGATTACTTAAATAAATCTTAAAAATAAATTAGTAAATAAACAAACAAAATAAATAAATAAAATACCATAATGGTTGGTTGCCATCACACATCATGCATTAAAAGCAAAAACAAAAGCCTTAACAACCCCTTGTTTAACACTTAGAAAGTCTATATCTTTCCTTTCCTCCTAATTCTTACACAAAATTTCATCTTATTGTAATCTTTTATTTCCTGTTTAAAATTTTTTAATTGCTCTATCGTGTTTCTCTGTAACAAAAATATTAATACAAATTGAATTTGTAAATCTGTATCTTGTTTCCTTCCTGTGGCAATTCTCTAAGTGTTAAAATCATTCTTCTGATTTGATTCATTGTTATAATTCCTATTAATATACAACAATATAATGCAATATTTGATTAAAAATCACTAAAACATAAAAACTAATTTTTCATAGAACTATGACTGTCTTAAAGAGATTAATGGGGCTTTCTCTTTTTCAATTAGTTCATGATCCCATGATCCATTGATTAATATTACTTATTGCTGGAATAAAATAGGGTTTTCTATCACTTATATTTCTTTCTTTTTTTAAAGTTTTTATTTATTTATTTTGAGAGAGAGGGAGACGGAGAGAGCAAGTGGGAGAGGAGCAGAGAGAGAGAGAATCCCAAGTTGGCTCCATGCTGTCAGCACAGAGCTCTACGTGAGGTTCAAATCCACAAACCCATGAGAAACCAAGAATTCCACACTTAACCAACCGAGCCACCGAGGTGTCCCATATTCCTTTAGTTTTTTTTTAATAAATGTAAATGCTGAGAAATCTTGTCTCATTTTAAAAGTAGGTAATAACGGAAGGAATTTCATTATTGCAATGCTGATCAAGTTCTGAATTCCTTCTAAGGTAAATTTCAAAAATCATAAAATGATACATCATCAGAACTGTTGCTTAATGACCTATCAGCTGGACTAGATTCTCCTTTAGGTTGATGGAAGCATTGAATTGGAAACCTCCTACTTTACAAAGGAGTTTGTCACTCAATCACTAGAGTCACATGCTTTCTCTGTTTCTGGAAAATCTACCAAAAAGACTTTACCAAGGCTCATTAAATAACCATTCATCATACTTGCTACTCTTTCACTTAGAGGCATCATGTTTAATCCTTTAGAATTGCAGTTAGTAAAACCGTATCAATCTTAATTTCATTGTACTTCAGCCAACTCATTTTTTTTTTAGTAAAGTGTTCTTAATCAACACATGCTTTACATATATTTTTGTCAAAACTTGGAGCTGCAGATATGTCATGTTCAAGTTATGGAAAATATCTACCAAATAACCTAATCCTCTTTGTCAAATCAACCAGCATTTTTTATTTTCAGAAAAAGCTTGCCTTCATGTTTGAATCCAAATTAATATGTTAATTCATAGTTCAACAACATTATAAAAATCACTGAAAAATATGTTCATAAAAGTACCATCTATGAATACTTAGAAAGATAAATTGATATAATTATAATTCAATTAATGTATGCATTTTTTAAAGTTTATTTTTTATTTATTTTGAGAGAGAGAGCACACAGGAGGGAGAGAGAGAAGAAGAGAGAGAGTCCCAAGCAGCTCCACCCTGCCAGCACAGAGCCTGATACAGGGCTCAAACTCACAAACTGTGACATCATGCCCTGGGCCAAAATCAAGTGTTGGATGCTTAATCGACTGAGCCACCCAGGTGCCCCTAATGTATCCATTTTATAGCATGTTATTAAATCATGATAAGCAAGATAAATGAAGTTGATGCTTCTCATTACTTGATTTGTAAAAATGTAACATTACATGTTACTAAATATTTAAGTTACTTGCCTAGGTGAGTGGTATCATGAAAGGCATAAATTCCTTATTAAAGTCTCATGAAAGCAACTATGGGCAGTCAAAACAAGTATTGACCATTACTGGAATGGAGCCAGCCTTTCACAGAAGCCTGACTTCTGCTCCTAACAAGTTTCAGGGCAACCCTAGTAGAATTGGTGAAACAGCCATTTTTATTTATTTATTTAAAAAAAATTTTTTTTTAATGTTTTATGTATTTCTAGGAGACAGAGAGAGAGACAGCGTGAGCAGGGAAGGGTCAGAGAGAGAGGGAGTCACAGACTCTGAAACAGGCTCCAGGCTCTGAGCTGGCAGTCAGCACAGAGCCCGACGCAGGGCTCGAACCCACTAACCGGGAGATCATGACCAAAGTGAAAGTCGGACGCTTAACCGACTAAGCCACCCAGGCGCCCTGAAACAGCCATTTTTAAAGCTGAGTGATTTGACAGTCCAACAGTTCACAGAGTAATCAAAGTTCACAAAAAAGATAATGAAGACATCGGGTTTCTGACTAAAGGAGATAATAATGAAGCTGATGATAGAGGGGCTTATACAAATAAGGCCACAACTAGCTTGAAAAGAAAGATGGGGCGGGGGAGGAGGTACAGGGTTTTTACCATATGTTAGTATGGTCACCATAATAATGAATGACTATCCGAACTTCATGTATGTCCCTTTGGCTCTAATGGTACCTATGTGTCACTAAAACATGAATCCTAAAATGAGAAGCAGTTCCTGGGACCAGATGGAATTGAATTCTGTTGAAAAAGATAAAAACTAATATATTTGAAATATTTCACGTTCTGTATAAAAGGAAACAAATGCGGATATGTGTTTGCCTTGTTCAAATAAATGATTCATCAGTAAAAAAAAAAAAATGATGCTTTTCCCTTTCTATCATTCCTTCTATAGTTATTAATTGTAATTCTACTACATAAAATAGCTTTCTCTTCTCCCTATTAGTTTACTTAATTATGTCAGTATAGAATAATGAATTACTATTGCATTCTATGGAGGATAATCCATGTTTATCTTTATTTTGGTGCTCAAACTGTCCCAGATTTGGCCATTGGGTGTCCCTTCAGGTTTCTTTGGACACACTTCTACCATTTATAAGGGCTTGCTTGCTTTCTGTCATTATAGATGTTCTATATTCACCTTATCCTTCCCTCTCCACTCCTGAGTCAGGGAACTCTTTTAGATTGGAAATTCATGTTCTTCAGTGTTGGCAGATTTTCTTGGATTATTTATTTAATAATTTCTGTCCCTCATTTTTTTCTGCTTTCATCTTCTTAAATTATTAGTCAGATGTTTAAAATGATCCTCTAATTTTTTCTGTTCTATTATAGAAATTACAAAGCTGTGCAAAAGTAGAGAAAACAGGAAAGCAGTATCCCATATGTCCATCACCCAGTTCCAAATAATATGTTTTTAAAAAAACATATTTTAAAGCAAATCCCAGATATTATGCCACTTTACTAATAAATACTTCAGTATGTACCTAAAGTAGATAAGGATCTTTTTTAAGTTTTATTTATTTATGTATATATTTTTTGTAATTTCTACACCCAACACAGGGCTCAAACTCATGATGCCAAGATCAAGAGTCGCATGCTTTTCCAAATGAACCAGCCAAGTGTCCCAGTAAGGAAGGACTTTTTTATTATAACTATGCACACCATTATTACATTCATAATCAAAAATTTTTAACGTCATGTAATACCCAGTCCATATTTATATTTCTCTGATAATTTTTTTAAATGCTTTTTCACAATTGGCTGGAAGTTCAAATCAGGATTCCACCAAGATGCACATTGCAGGTTGTTAGTAGGTCCTTTCATTTATAACATTTCCTTCACCACCACCCTCTAGTTCTGTTTATATCATTTATTTATTGAAAATACTAGAGCCCATGGGTGGCCCTCTAGTTTTCTTATCTCTCTCCAATTTCTTTGTCTCTTTTTTCCATAAGTTTTTCTTATTTTTTAATTTATATATAATTGACATACAATGTTACATGTTTCACCTGTATACCACAAAATGATCACCTCAGTAAGTGTAGATAGCATCCATCACCATACATTGTTACAAATTTCTTTCTTGTGATGAAAACGTTTAAGATCTATTCTCAGCAACTTTCAAATATATATATTTGGGCTGTGAAGTTCAGCTTCCAGTGTTCAGGGAGTTTACTATGTACACTCCAGTCTCTACTTTGGACTCTTGGTTTCAGCATGCACCTCATCCAACCTCAGCTGTGTGCCTGGGACCAAAGTCCCTGAGGGACAAGCTCTCCATCACGTGAACCTTGTACCTTCTGCTAGAAGGTGGGAACAAGAGGCTGTCAGCTGGCTTTTAGGGCTGGGAGGCCATCTGGAGGTCTAGTTCTTTTTCTAAAGATTTTCAACCAATCCCCATGGTTTTTCAAGCTCTCTTTCCCTCCTGCCCTTAGAGGCCTGGTATCTTCTACTTCTGAAATTTTCAGAGGTTTTGTGGACTGAATCTGCCTGTTCCTTATTGGCTTTCTTCTTGTAATCACTTAGGTTCTCTGCTGTCCACCTGCTTTCCAGTTTCCAAGTTTGTTGATGATATCTATTGTTATATATTTGTTGATTTCTGTAGGCTCTTATATATTGTATGTATATGTATATGTGTGTTTACTGTCATCTTTTTGCCTTTTTTATTGTCTTATTATCCATTTAGTGGGATTTCAGAAGAAAGCGAAGGCAAACATGTATGTTGAATCTGTTGTTTCACTAGAAATCCCTTGTACTGCTTTAAAAAAAACTTCTGTTGTTTTAATTGCAATATAATTGACATACAATTTTATATTAGTTTAGGTGTACAACATATTGATTTGACAATTCAGTGCTTACTCATTGGTCACTATGACAAGTGTAGTCACCATCTGTCACTATGCAACATTATTACAGTGTGATTTACCATATTCCTTATGCTGTACTTTTCACCTCTGTGACTTATTTTATAACTGGAAATTTGTACTTCTTAATCCCTTTTATCTATTTCACCCATCCCCTACCCACTTCCCCTCTGGCAACCACCAATTTATTCTTGTATTTAAGAGTCTATTTTTCTGTTTGTTTGTTCATTTTTTTGTTTTCTAGATTTCATGTATAAGTGAAACCATATGGTATTTGTCTTTCTCTGTCTGACTTATTTCACTTAGAATCTTACCCTCTAGGTCCATCCAGCTTGGCCTGGTCTTGGTTCAGTTAATTAGCCAGTGATTTTATACTGTTGGCAAGAACAGGCTCTGGTACATTACAAAAAGTTTGTTAGAGCTCTTAAGGCCATTCTCCAAAATGATGTTTGTGGTCAGTTACAACTGCGTTATAGGTGATTTGTTCAACACATTCCTCATTGTTAATAGGGTAGCTCAATTGTTTGAGATTTATTCAATCTCCTTTACGAGGCCATGCCCAAACCACACAGGGAACTTGGTAGATGGTATTGCAGTATTCTCTGTAGTTTTAGGCCAAAACAATTCTTTTAACAATGGTTCCCAGCATCACAGAACTTTTTTAAAGGATTCATTCATTCACTGGGGTCATAGTATATACCAGACACTATTTTAGGTACTGAGAAAATAATAGTGACCCCCTCAGAGAAAGACATGGTTACAAGCATGAAACTTATGTACTACAATGTCAGGGACAAGTTAATCAAAAAGTCACAGATAAATATGAAGTTAAAACTGGACATGTTCTACACAGGAGATGTACACAGTGCTATGAAATGGTATAGAGAGAGATTTGATCTAGTTGCTATTTGTTGTGAAAAGAGAATGGGAGGTCAGGGAAGGCTTTCCCATGAAAGTAAAAGTTGAGCTGAGATTCAAACAACAAATGGGTATTTTATCAGTCGGGGTTCAGGTAAGAAAACAAAGCCTATATCAAACAGTTCACTAGGGAAATTTAATTCAGGAGATGAGTTATGAATTACTAGGATGGGAAGAGCGAACTGGAGAGTGAAGTAACATCCAGAAGCTGGAGCTACATCAGGGCTTGGAGTGACATAGTAAAGTGCCCGGGAACCATGGCTAGCCATGACAGATGGCAACACAAAGAAAGGGGCTGTCTGCAGTTGCTGGAACCATAGAGGTGATTATGGTCACTGCTAAGAGATGCTTCACAAGTTGGGGAGGTGTGGTTACCTGGCTTTCTACCTTCCTTCTGCCCTCTAATTTTCTGCCAATGATTTCCATTGACCAGATACAGCTAGAAACCAATTGGAAAGGAAGCATTAGAAATGGGGTTTGCAAGGGTCAGCCCTCTACTACACAGAGCAGAAGAAAGGGAGTAAATGGATCTAAGCAAATATCTGGGGCAAAGCCAGTGGGGGAAAGCAGTGGAGGGAACAGGCAGGGGATAGCATTCTAGGCAGAGGGGTGACACGTAGAGGTTCTACGGCTAGCAGGAGCACTACACAGTTGAGAAACATGACAGAGGCAAAGAGCAAGATGAAGTTGAGAGGAAGTAGGGCCAGACCATGCAGGTGCAGCAGGCCATCTTAAACTGTGGCCTTTAATGGAAAAGCAATGATATGCTAATAGTGTTTTTTAAATTAAATGTTTAATGTTTATTTTTGAGAGAGAAAAAAACAAAGCGTGAGTGGGGGAGGGCCAGAGAGAGAGGGGGACAGAATCTGAAGCAGGCTTCAGGCTCCGAGCTGTCAGCACAGAGCCCAGTGTGAGGCTTGAACTCATGACCCACAAGATAATGACCTGAGCCAAAGTCAGACACTCAGCCAACTGGGCCACCCAAGCACCCCATGTCAGTAGTATTTTAAGCAAGGGGTCATTGTAAGCAACTAATGTACTTGAAATGAAAAAATAATTATCAGTTATTCTGCAGAGCTGAGTCTCTATATCATCAGCAGGGAAATGTTATGAACACTAAGGATTGGTAAAACAGAACTCCTGTGAACCCACTGATCACCATAGTGGAAAACCAGATTAATCTGGCATATAGACAGAGTCGGGACCACAAAACATGATTCTCCATGTCTAACTGAAGGCTTCTGTAACAGTCGTATAAAACCTTTGAGCACCTAGTATGTTCTGTGAAAGGGGCTCAAGGAAGAGAGAAGAAAATAAATACCTCTTTAATGCTCCCAAATGCTAAGTGATAGTGGGACAC
The DNA here is from genome assembly GCF_008692635.1 of Crocuta crocuta. Lineage (NCBI taxonomy): Eukaryota > Metazoa > Chordata > Mammalia > Carnivora > Hyaenidae > Crocuta > Crocuta crocuta. The sequence goes on along the minus strand of NW_027533334.1, from coordinate 7,417,845 downwards.
ACACACACACACAGACACACACACACATTTAATTTTTACAACAATCCAATTAGATGGGTATCATCATCCCTGAGTTACAGATGAGCAGTCAGGGGCTCAGGAGTATTCCAGGCCACCAGCTAGGAAGTGATGGAGTCAGGATAAGAACTCAAGTCTTCTTGATTTAGAAGTCTAACTTTTGGCTGTGAATGGCAAACTCAGACCCTTCTCAGATTTTCGGTTTCTCAGGCACTCCGTTGATAGCTCTGAGGAACCATCCTTAATGCCGTCCAGGTTGAAGCGATGAAATGTGGCTTCCTACACTGAAGCTGTGCTTTCTGCTGCACTATTTCCCTGGGCCAGGCACAGCGGGCAATAACAAAGGAAAGGAGGGCACCCCAGTGGTTGCCATTTCCTATTTAAACTGGGACGAGTACAAAACTGGAGGGAGTAAAGCATTCTAAGGACCCAGTGAATCCATTCTGGTAGAAGGCTGGCAAGTGGCTTCTCTAAAAATGTACTAATGCAGATGAATCCAGGGCAAGGGGCAGCCAGCAGGGGTGACTCCATTTTGGACAAGGGCACTAAGAAGAAAACCATATTACAAAGGTCTGGGCAAATTACCACAACGCCAATGCTAGGAAGAATTTATGGCTCAAGAGGCCCCTCTTTCTTTGAGGCAGGTGCTTGACAAGCTCTGACATGCCAGATGGTTGGAGACCAGGGTGAGATGGGGCGGGGAAAGCCTTTCACAGGGTGAGAGAACTGAGCAGTCACACGGGGGAGGGGAGGTGGAGGGGGTGGACCGGAGAGAGTGATGGCTGAATCTGGAGGTAGAGGTGGGTTTGAGGTCTGAGCTGGTAGGCAATAGCAAGTGGAGATGACAAAAGATGGTCCCCAGTGGCTCCAGTGTTTGAGGCTTGTTTTGTAGGACAGCAGGTGGACTGACTTGACTCATAGGGCAAGGGCTGGGCTGGACACTTCTAATCTAAACCAGTGGCTTTCAAACTGGTTAAAGCAGTGAAACATTTTCTCCAAAGGAAATCTTAAGTGGAAGTGTAAATAACTAAAACATAAAGTGGAATTGCTCTGGTGGAAGCCAGTGGTGGGGACCCCAGGTCTTGCCAGGTTAGACCTGCTTCTCCCTTCCCAGACCCCTGATGGTCCCACGCCCAGATGTTGAAGCCAAATGCAGTCAAAATCTTCTCAACTGAGAAGGTAAATGAATCCAGTTCTTAAGTATGTAAATTAACTAGAATGTCTTAGGCCTCTGTTGGATGGAATCCAAAAAGGAAAACCGAATTAGCACACCAATAATTATTTTCAGGCTGCCTTCTCAACAGGCCCCATGGCCCCTGTAATTTAGCTGGTTAAACCTTTTTCTTGGGGCCAAACAGCTAATCTTGAGCCAGGTGGGCTTACCGGCATAAACCAATTCAGAGTTTACTATCCAAACATGAAAGAGAAAAGCCGGCCAGCATCTTCTGCTCATCCATGTAAGGTTTCCAAGAGCAGAACTCGGCCCTCCTCCCCTCCCACTACAAATACACAGAGGAGAGGCCAGTCCACTGGAACTTCAAACAGTGTGACCCTGCAGCCTTCTCAGACAGATTACATGAAAACAAGCCAAAGCGAACACAACGGTCTTTACCAGTTTCATAAAGGAATTGCCTGGGAACCATTCCTTTTCAGACCTAATTATAAAGTCAGTTTTAAATTACAGCACAAGATGGTATGAAAGCCAGTGTTCAACAGGCAGAACAAACAAACACGGAAAGATAAAATGCAGCGGGCTTTTACCCGAGGGTTGATGCCAGTGACAGCAGGAATGGCTCTCTTTCACCAAGTCTGGGGTGCCCTGGAAAACTTCATACCCGGCCAGGAGACAGTTCTCAAAGCCCCCCTTTACAAAGCACTCCTGTAATAAATAAATAAACTACATCTCCCAGAAATCTCTTTGCTCCGGCCCGGGGCTATATTTTCAACCACTCTGTAATTGTCCAAAAAAAATAAGTAGAGACGTTTCGTGACAACCTTTGGACATAGAGTTGACTCAGCTCATTTCAGATCTCTTTTTACTGCCAGTTCCCTTGGGCAAGATTTTAAAGATGAAAATACAAAACTTTTAGACTATGCCAGGATCAGCAGCAGCACTTAACAGAGCAACAGACCAGTGCTTTTTACACTCAATGTATACATCACACTTCATTCAAATATTGGCATGCATCGGAATCTCCTGAAGGGCTTCCTAAAACACAGGTTGTTGGAGCCCAACCCCACATCCTCTGGTTCAGAGGGTCTTCAGGGCATCCTAAGAATGGGCATCTCTACCACGTTCCCAAGAGATGCCAATGCTGCTGGTTCCCGATCGCATTTTAAGAAGCACTGATTTAGATGATCTATGTGGCCTGTGTCAAAATTGTGGAGGAAGCAGACACACCATTACTGATTTCTACTTATTTCTACACATTTTGAACCAGCAGTATCTATGGAAATGAAAACCCTCAGGGCACCTGGGTGGCTCAGTTGGCTAAGCGTCTGACTTCAGCTCAGGTCATGATCTCATAGTTCATGGGTTTGAGCCCCACATCAGGCTCTGTGCTGACAGCTGAGGCTGGAGCCTGCCTGCTTTAGATTCTGTGTCCCCCTCTCTCTCTCTGCTCCTCCCCCATTCATGCTCTGTCTCTCCCTGTCTCTCAAAAATCAATAAAAGTTAAAAAAAAATTTTTTTTTAAGATCCTAGCCTTCCATAGCAGTGCTAGAAAGGGTAAAAAGCGAAGCAACCAGTTCAGGAAGATCCAGAAACTGGCACTGTCTGGCCCAACACTTTCCTTTTCCCAGCAAGGAAATTCAGGCTCAGAGAAAATCCATTTGTGCAAAGTCTCCCCGCGAGTCTGTGGTTGTGCCGGGACAAAGAACCCGATGTCTTGCGGGGCTTCCTCTCCAGTGTTTGTGCCAGCTCTGGAGTGAAAGGAGACGAGAGGACCAGGCAAGGAACAGGGAAGCCGATGTGATTCTGATTCATACCAACTTCTCCACTGGCCCCTACCTTGTCATTGTCTTTGCCCTGGCAGAGGTACGGTTCCTCTGCTCAGATCCCCAAGCCCGGCATTCCTACCCTCCCTTTCTTCTTTATTTAGCTCCTTTATAGCCTAAGATGGGCAGTCAGAGTTGAGCAGCCAAATAGCCACATCAGCCCTTAGTTACAGTACTGGGGGTGGAGGGTGGGGAAGAGGGTGACTTAATGAATGTAGAGCCATTTATTTACTTTCCTATCTACATTGTCTAGGTGACAGCAAGCAATGCAAGAATCTTTGGAAACACCAACCACACCAGGTACATCAATCTGCTACTCTGTTATTACAAAGAAACTAGCTTTTAAGAAAAAGTGTTCAGGTGGGGCACCTGGGTGGCTCAGTTGGCTGAACGTCCAACTTCAGCTCAGATCATGATCTCACGGTTCATGAGTTCGAGCCCCCCACATCTGGCTCACCAGTATCAGCACAAAGGCATCTTCGGATCCTCTGTGCCCCTCTCTTTCTGCCCCTCCTCTGCTCGCGCTCTCTTTAAATAAGTACGTAAATAAATAAGAACAAAACAATTCCTCCCAACTTCCTCCTTCTCCATAAAATGAATTTCCTTCCCTTTGTTTGTAGGACTTGCCCATGTAGGACTTGCCTATGATTTAGAAGAAGGAGAAGAAGAAGGAGAAGCAGCAGCAGCAGAATTGCTCAGGTGCACCAATCACTCCCATCAGCCACCAGGGGTCACATAAATAGAAGTTTTCACTAGACCTTTCTAATTCACAAACCTACCCTCTTCCTCCACGGTCCTTGGCTACAACACATAATTCAGCAACTAAAATCCCTTGAAGAAGAAAAGAAAACATCTATGAAACGAGTCTTTTTCTAATTCCAGAGACATGAAACCATTTAGGAGTTTAGGCCAGGGTTCACAACAATCCATTATCTGAAATGCAGATATTCAGATAAACCGTTATTTTGGTAAAGATAAACACCGTTCAGCTAGGCATTGTGTTTGTCCTTGAATTGAAGTATGATCTCATTTTATTGTCTTAGCCTTGAGCATGGTTATCAATGCCAGTAACTGAGAGGCTTCAATTTGAAAGATGACCATGCTGTCCAGCTTGCAAATGCCTTTGTCAGTTAACATGGTCTACTGAAAGCACACAGGCTTATACACCGTTGCACAAGTGGAAAACCTCCCAATGCTTCTTAAAAGTCCCAGCTAGGACACTCTGGTCAGTCTGCCCGGGCTGGGGCTGCAAATACAGCAGCTCAGCACCATGCGGTGCAGCTGGTGTATTGGCCAGAGAAAGTGCTGGCAGCCCCAGGAAAAACAGACTAATTCACTTACAGGAACTTTCCTGAAAGAGTCTTTTAAAAAGCATTTAAGGCAGACCAGGTGCACTTTTTTTCTTCTTAAATCTCATTGCTGTGTCAGGTATTCTCATTTATGGTGGTAATACTCTTTATGTGCCACATGAAACATTCTTTGCTTGCATCATAAATTATAATACAAACTTATAAAATATATTTAATGCTAATTAATGGTTTCTAGGTAGATTCCTTTAGAAGTATAGCATCTAAATATCTGTGCCACAGTACTCTGGAGACATATACATATACATATCTACATATATATAGACACATATACATATACATAGCTACATATACATATATATGTATATATCTCCACACATATACACACACACCATGGTTGCTATTTAGGCTGTCTGGAATTTTGTTAAAGATTTTGTAAGCCATGAATCCTTTTTTAAAATAAAGCCATTTGTGTATGTGTGTGTGAGATATAAATGGTAGTAATTAATTGATTAGTAATTGAACAGTAGTAACTGCTTTAATTCAGCAACATCATTGCTGTTATGAATTCCAGCTGTCAACTGCTTCCATTATAAAGAGGAGGTGGGAAGATTGGGATTCAGAGGGAAAAGAAACTGCATAAAGGTGGAACTTCATAATGTGAAAGGCAGAAGGTAGCACTCAAGTCATCATTTAGGTGAAAATTGCCAATAATCTGAATAATTCTAGGAAATACTCTGGCCCTTCACCAGACTTTGAAAGCATTCAGGTCACAAACACTGTGTCCTCGCATGACAAAAGACCTCCTGTCAGTGAATAAAATTGAGCTCCAGAGCCATCCTTAAAGGTGAATATATTGGGAGTAGGCAGCTGTTTGCATAATGTGATTTTAAGTGTGACAAGCACACACCCCACCCAAAAAATAGCTCTGCTACAGACCAGCCCAGGTCATGGATGCCTGCAATTCTGCCATTAAGGAGTATTTCCATCCCAGTCAAAACGTAGGAATCATCCTTGACTCCTCTCTCTCGTTCTCTGACCCCATTCAATCAATCACAAATTCCTCCTACAGAGCTCTTGACTCTGCCCCTTTATCTTCATTCCCTGTGACAGTGTGATAGCTCAGGTCACCGTCAACTCCTGCCAGGGTGACTGCCTTGACTCCTGACTCGTCTCTTTCTTCATTCTGTTCTCCACACTGCAACTAAAGTGATCTTTTAAGATGCAAATCTGATTATGACAATCCCCAGCTTAAAAGCATTAGCTGGCTCCTGATAGTCCTCAAGATGAAGTCCAGGTTCCTTAACAGGGTTTACAAGGCCCATGTGATCTGGCCCTTGCTCCTGCTCCAGCCTCAGCTCCTACCCATCAGCGCATTCACCCCTACTGCTCCCTCCTTCTTGTCTCCAGGGCTTTGTAAACATCATCCTTTTTGCTTAGAACACTCCCTCTCACTTTCTACTCTTCTTCCCAAAGACTACATAACCCTAAATTTATCCCTATTTTAGCATTTCCTTCCTGTGTAAGCTTTACCCATCTGACTGATTTTTTTCCCAGTTAGAGTATGTAGTATCATGAAAGCCAGAACTGTTACTTACTCGCTACTATATTTCCAGGAGTCGGCACAATGCTTGTCACATAATAGTTACTCAATAAATATTTGCTGAATAGATGAACAAGTGAATTCTATTAAAGGTCTTATGTCCTGTTAACATATTAATTGGGGGAATTTACACTTTTGTCTCCTTTTCCTTATGCCAGCTTTCTGAAGATATGTTTGAGATATGTTAATGAAATAAAGGCAGATCTGGCTCTGCAATGGGGCGCCTGGGTGGCTCAGTTGGCTAAGCGTCCGACTTCGGCTCAGGTCATGATCTCACTGTTTATGGGTTCGAGCCCGCATCAGGCTCTGTGCTGACAGCTAGCTCGGAGCCTGCTTCCAATTCTGTGTCTCCCTCTCATTCCAACCCTCCCCTGCTCAAGCTGCCTCTCTCTCTCTCTCTCTCTCTCAGAAATAAAAAAAATAAAAAGAACTGGCTCTGCAAAATCAGGGGACAGTAAAAAGACAATACTACCCAAAAGAAAAAGGCACTGGCTAAGGAAAGAAAGGACAGGTACTATTGAAGAGATTAGAGCGGCCTTTCATGGATATAAAGAAAATAGCAACCAAAACCTGAGTTTCGCCCTTGATTTCATCCCTAAGGCCATCACCAATGAAAGGTTGGTTCCACAGAGTGGGCTCAACATCAAGATACCTGCATTTGGCCCAGTGGCTTCACCTGGGGCTGGCCCCATAGCTGTGGCTATTGCTAGGCCTAGATCACGGAGAAGCTATGAGGGCAAAGCATAGAGGAGTAGACAGACAGAATTCTTTCCTCTTGGCCAATTTGGCTGAACTCATCTAGATAGAGTTGGCTACTTTTTGCTTATCACAACCTTTCAAAGAAGTATTCAAATTTCACCAGCCCATACTTTATGTATTTCCATATTCAGCTACACTCTTTTATCTATGATCAGTATAGAAGAGGATAATAAATAAAATTAATAAGTTTATTTTCCTACTGACCTCCATCAAATCACTTAGTGATGTTTCTCAGCAAAAGGGAAAAAATATCTTCTTCCCTTCACCCATTATTAGGAGAATTCCTGAGCCCTTGGCCATGAGTTCCTAATTTTTCCCTCTGGATTCTTTCCTTGGTGGATTAGTTCTATATCATGGCTCTCACTTTTGGATTTAGGTACCATACCGATGATTCCTACATTTAAAACATCCACCCTGATCTTATAAGCAGACTTCAGGCCCACATTTTCCATTGTCTCTGTGACATTTTTTTTTTACACTATCTCAACACAGGCAACAACTTAACATGTCCATAATCTTGCCCCCCCAAGAAAAAAATTGACCCACAGTTACAGTGTTCATATTTTCACCAGTGGTATCACCACTCCCCTTGTGACATGTCGGAATGTTCCATTCCTCCCACTAGAACATAAACTGCCTTCTCAAGAAGGCCCACCTTGACTACTCCATTTAAAACTGCAACTCTACATCCCCAGCATTCTTGATTTTCCCCTTCACCTGTTCCATTTTTTTAGCACTTATCACTATGTACCATACTACATAATTTACTTATTTACTACTTATCAGTCTCTCCACAATACTTAGTAGAATGTAAGGACCATTGAAGATAGGAATCGCGCCTGTTTTTATTCACTGATGTCGTCCCAGTACCTAGAATGGTGCCTAACACCTACTCCATAAATGTTTGTTAAATTAATTCACTCCACAGATATATAGAACAAAGAATGTATTATAAAATATCTCTCCTGTAACTAGAACTCAGGTTCCATGAAGTAGGGGACTTTGTTTTGTTCATTATTCTGTCTTCAAAATCTAGATAGAGCCAGGTATCACAGGTATTCAATAAAAGTCTGTTGAATAAATGAATGAATGGGTAGGAACTCATTGAGTTCCAAGTATGAAGTTAGGAGCTTAGGGATTTAAAGATAATTTAAACAACTAACCTGGGAGGAAGATATGTGAGAAGTAGGAACAAAATGCCGTGGAAGCTGAGGAGTAACAGCACTGAAGTTAATTCTTCACACCTGGGTCTAGAAGACTTAGCTATTCATCTGCTCCATATGCCAGGAAAAGCCCTGGAAGGGATTAAAGTGTATAGTATGGGGTAATGTTTCTCAAGTGTTACTCACGTATGAATCACCTGGGGAATCTTACTAAAATACAGATTCTAGTTCAGTGGACTTGAGGTGAGCCCTAAGACTTTACATTTCTTTTTTTTTTTTTTCAGTTTATTTATTTATTTTCAGAGAGAAAGAAAGCATGAGTAGGGGAGGGGCAGAGAGAGGGAGGAAGAATCCCAAGCAGGCTCTGCACTGTCAGCATAGAGCACAGTGTTGGGCTTGAACCCATAAACCACAAGACCATGACCTGAGCCAAACTCGGAGCTTAACCTACTGAGCCACCCATGCACCCCAGATTTTACATTTCTGACAAGGTCCCAGGTGATTCTGGGGCCGCTGATTCTCAACCTCATGTTGAGTAACAAGGGTACTCGATTTAGCACCCGTTCTCTCTTATTTCTTTTTAGTAGACTCCAGTTTTGTTCATGTATCTAACCATCTCTCCCCCAGAACTCAGAGGAAGTGATCCTCGTGCCACTCCAGGGTTAGGACCAGGGACTGATAAGTGGGTGACAATAAGCAAAGGAACTAAGGATTTACAGTCTATGTTTAGGGGAAATGTTTAGGGAGACATGGGGCTCGATCATTACAGGCAACTATGCTACATGAACAACATCACCTTGCAATAAAGCCAATGTCAAGAGTGCTGGGTGGAGAGGAGAGAAGTGGGGTCCTTAAGGATATCACTTAGCTGCTGACTTCACTGAGCCTGGAAGTTACTTGTGATCTGATCTAATAGATTTCCTTATCATTTAAGTCAATTTGAGGTCAAGACTTCTTTTATTTCCAGCAGAAATCATCCTAATAGTTACATATGATCTTTTTTTAAGGGAATAAATATTTATTGAACACCTACTATGTCCCAGGCACCAACATAAGGAAACAAGACAGATATCTATATCCTCATAAAGCTTATAGTCTATAATTTAAATTAATTTGGCAGAGTCCAGGTTGATGAGATTAACAAAATTTCATTTTATATATTATTTATTTCCTTGGGTGCGAGTGCCTTCCCTGGCTCTGCCTCTGAAATTATTCTTCTTAATCATCTTTTGTCCTGGAACAACTGACCTAATCCTAAGTCAGAGCTTTGTCTCCTCACACTTGAAAATTGCAGCAATACCCTAATACCACCTCAGATTTAATATTACAAACTAGTACCCCATCAATTTTCCTAAATCACTAAATTCACAGGACAAAAATCTCCAGAGATTTTGCTCATAGCAGAGATTTTCAAACTCATTTTTATTAAAGCTAGAAATAATTTCTTCAAAGGCAAAGAAAGTTTCTTACATAAAGTCTCAGTGCATAAAATGAAAAAACCAGTGTTGTGCTGTGGAAGCAGGGAAGGGTGAGGAGCAGCCACAGTCTCCCCACTCTAGCCACCCCTCTATACACCTGCTTCACCCACCCAACATACCCAGCCCCCTGAAGAGTCATGGAGTTCAACTGATCCCTTCATTTCACCCGGTTTCACAAACACTGGTCTTGTGGTAGGGTGAACCCAAACGCTTCCATTTGTCATTCTGTTATCTGCTTCTATTATCTGCCCCCATTCTTGATTCGCTTAGGTCAATCTTCCCACAACATTTCAAGCACACACACTCATTCTCAATCCTTGCTCAGGTTATTTCTTGCATCAGGAGCGGTGTGAGTCCACCTCAATGTAAAACTGATCCACCTGCACAAGAAACCTGACACCACACAACACGCCCTCCCAGCACCCAGACAGACAGCAGGCATTACCAATCAATCCCGATCCATCAGGCATTCTTTCCTCGGAGTCCAGAAGCATTGCAATCCTTCTCCTTGCATCCTTTCAATCGATCACTATAAACCAAAAGACAGCAAAAAAGCAAAAAAAAAGTTATTTAAATAAAAACAAGATTTTTTAATAAAAAAATATTTTTAAAAAAGAAATGTCCCCTCCCTCATCATAAATACAGCTCTTGTTCCATCATTCTATAGGTTCAGATTATCACTTAACCATAAAATAGTTTGATGTATGTCGTTCCTCAGCTAGGTTATAAATGGCTGGAGGGTAAGGACTATATTTTCTTTCTTTCTCTTGAATTCCTGGCTCAGTTCTAGCCTCCTCTTAGATATTAAATGAATACACACTTCATAAATGAATATTAAAGTAAATATTAATTTGTTTCTTCTAAAGCATCCTTATGCAATCACCACAGAGTGTTAAAACGTGAGGCAGCACTAGAGCTTGAAAAACTACATTAGGCATCTGGAAACATGAGCTCTTCTCCCATGAGGATAACTAGGTGACCACGTGCCATACTGTGCTCTGGGCCTCAGTTTTTCTCATCTATAAGAATGGATCTGATTCAGTTATTTCTGAGGAATGATGGTAGGGACAGTGTTGAAGTCTGCTGGGAGAAGCAGCACTCAGGTTACCAGGCTGCCATTCGGAAGTGGGGTCCACAATAGGCAAAGAAGATGGTACAATCCACAAAGGATATATATAGGGCATCCTCCATGTCCCTGGCTGTATTCTGCATCCCTGGACTTCCAAGCCAGGGCCGTATGCCAGGCCTCATTGGAGAACAGGTACAACAGCTCCTGACATAGAGTGTGACTGACTACCCTTCTTTGTGTCAACTCATCATCAGTTTATCCTGACCCAACAGACTCGGCCGCATCACACAGCAAACGGTGTCAAAGGCAGTTAACCTCCCACATATCCAGCTCACACATCATTGTCTTTGGCTTGGACACCAGTCCCTGGTGTAATCAGCTGGGGCCAAGGTGTCAGGGTTGGTTTCACTCAGAGAATACTCTAGCAACTTTATGTAGGAAAAAACGGGTGCAATCCACTGTTTCCAGAAAAAGGGGCAGCAGGTATAGCACAAACCTTGTGCTCTTTCTTCTCTCTCCTTTTTCAAGATGTTTTATGTTATTTGACCAAATACGGCAAACCTTCATAAAAAGCATTAAGCAATATGCATTATGGGGCACCTGGGTGGCTCAATCAGTTAAGTGTCGACTTCGGCTCTGCTGACAGCTCAGAGCCTGGAGCCTGCTTCAGATTTTATGTCTCCCTCTCCTTGCTCATGCTCTCTCTCTCTCTCTCTCCCCCTCTCTCTCAAAAATAAACATTAAAACATTTTAAAGAGACATATGCATTATGAATAAAAGATTAGCAGGATGAAATGTAGCAGTAACTTAATCTTTCTGCTCAGTAGAAAACTATATGGAATGGAAGTAGATCTAGAGAAGAGGGAAACTCTACAAATACATAAAATCAACTCCCTTAAAGACCTTCTGGGATCCAAAGACCTTAAACATAATACAGTGTTCCTTCAGTATTCAAAAAAATTACATTTTAAAGAGGACACAGAGTTAGAGTTTTATAACCTTCTAATGCGTAGCTGATTCAAACGCAGTCTGAAATGCATGCTAATTACAAATAGATGGAACATTTTTCTCCCCACTTCAGTGCCATCAAGAGGGTATAGCATGGTGATGAAAAGTTTGGACTCTCGTGAGGGAGAAGCCTAGGATAGAAGGCTCAGCTTCACCATTTTAGCACCATGTGACGTTAGGAAACTTTCCCAACGCTCTAAGCCTCTGTTTATTTATTTGTAAAATGGGGATAATGATTCCTGCATCAGAGGATTATTGCCAGGATTAAGCGAGATAAAAAATAAATGAAGCCCCTATGCTTTTATTATTCACTATAAGCTTTTATTACCAACTATAACTGCTCTTAACTCTGAGCTTCCTCTCCCTCCCCATTCACATTTTCAGTTAATCAATGGCTTTGCAGAAATATGCTTAGGGATTACCTAGGTTTAAGAGAGAGCGAAGAGAAAAGGGAGAGGAGAGCAGAGCGGAGGGAACACGATTGCAGGCAGGCCTTGCACGCGGCGCCTGCCTCAGCCTCTCCTGCGCGCACAGCGGGAGCAGCAGGGTTCCCAGGCTGAAATTCCGTTCCCAGGTAGCTCGCAGGGCAGATCTGGCCGCTGCTGGGACGGGTGGGCTGTGCCCACCTGCTCCCTCACGGCGGCCTCATTCCACGCCGGCTCCCCCGGGATGCCCGAAGCCGCTGCGGCCCGGGAAGGAGGCAGCTGGGCCGGGCAGGGCGGCTTTATGCGTTCCGTGAGAGCTTCTCAGTTGTCTGAAACCCTCTGCTTTTCAAAGTAGGGCTGATCCCGCGCAGAAATGTGAAACTGCTGCGAGTCAAATAAATCACGAAGAGGCAAGCTGGGAAAGAATGGGCAGTAAAGAGGACAAAGGGTCAACCCTAGGCCTTCTCAGAAGGACTGACTTCACATGTGCTGTCCCCGTCCTTGGGTGGGTCACCCTTCAGCTCGCAAGAGGAGATTTGCTCCTCTGAGGAGGCGCCTGGGGCTGTGCCAGGAAAACTCCAGGAGCACTCCCTGCTTCTTGAAACCCTATTCTCTTGGCTTCCACAACGTCATCCTCTCCTGGGCTTCCTCCTCCTTCTGCAGCTCAGCCTCCTTTGTCAGCCATTTCTCCTCTACTTGACCTCTAAACGTCACAGCTCCTCAGGGCCTGGTGGTAAGCCGTGGCCTCTCTCTGCGCCCTCCTTCTCCCTGGGTGACCTCACCCATTTTCAATCCCGGTGACTTCCAAATCTTTATCTCCAGCTCAGACCTCTCTTGTGACCTCTGCGCCTGTAGATCCAGTGCCCTGGACATAAAATCTCCACGTGTCTTCCATAACTTAACAGGTCCAAACACAACTCCTCCGAACGGCCCTCTCACCCAGTGTTCCTCTCTCAGTAGAGTCTCAGTCACACCCACATCTGCCCAGTCGTTCATATGTACCCACACCTGGGAGTCGTCCTTGACACCTTCCTCCCACACCACCCCCATCCAGTTCATCACAGACCCCTCTCAATTCCTCCTCCAAAATATTTCCTGCGCCCTCCCACGGTCACCATCCTGGGCCAGGCCTTCACTTCTAATAACCTGCCAGCTAATTCCCTGAGCCCTCCGTGTGGCAACCAGGCGTCATTTAGAAACGTAAGAGATGGCATTGTGTCACTTTCCTACAAAAAACACTTCAACAGCTTCCCATTGCACTTAATAGTAAGCAGCGTGTCAGACGCTGTGCAAAGAGCCCTGCGTGCATCATCTCAGTTACTCTCCACAACCCCCACTTACCATCCGATTTGATAGATAAGGAAACAGAGGCCTTGAGAGACGAAGCAATTTTCCCCAAATAGGCAACTGGAACTAGTTAGGATTTGAATTCAGTTAATCTGACCACAGAATCTAATCAGGCTCTTTGATTACTGCTATCCTGCCTTTCACCTCATCCAACCCTTTAATAGCCTAAAAGGCACTGTATGACCAGGATTCTACTCATCTCTCCATTGCTCTTTCTGTTATGTTAGTCATGTCATTCTTCCTTCAGTGACTCTAATACCCTAAGCTCTTTCCTGCCTCAGGGCCTTTGCACATATAGTACCCTCTGTAACATTTTCCCCCATATGGCCTAACTCCTCCTCATCCTTCAGGACTCAGCTTTACTGTTACTTTCTCACCAAGGGAACTTTTCCTAACTCCTTATTATTTTCTCATGTTATGCCTTCTTACTGCATTCTGTATTTTTATTTCATAGTACTTACCAAAGTATGTACATAGCATATAATTGTGTAACATATAATATATATATACAGTATATATTTGTTTAATGTTTATCTCTCCCACAAGCATTAGCTCCATGAGATCAGAGATTATGATCATTTTTTCATCCTGTATCCTGAGCTTAGCATAGTAGTAGATGCTTACTTAATATTAGTTAAATAGTTAAACTTATTTACCTTTATGGGATAATTTATCCCCATCAATAAGAAAAATACTACATTCCCCAAAAGATAAATAGGCAAATGATATAACCGACAATTAACAAAACTGGAATAAAAAACAAACAGGGTGATAACTTATTGAGTAATCGGATAACCTGAAACAGAAATGAGACCTAATTTTTTCATCTATTTAAATAGCTAAATTGAAGCNCAAAACAAAAAATAAATAAATAGCTAAATTGAAAACAAAATAAACATAACTTCTTAATGCTGATGATGAAATTGGCCCATTAATTTTTTTTAATGTTTATTTATCTATTTTTGAGAGAGAGAAAGAGAGAGAGTGGGAAAGGGGCAGGTAGAGACAGGTAGAGAGAGAATCCCAAGTGGGCTCCATGCTGTCAGCACAGAGCCCAATGTGGGGCTCGATCCCATGAACCCTGAGATCATGACCTAGCTGAAATCAAGAGTCATCAAGAATCGGGTGCTTAACCGACTGAGCCACCAAGGCGCACAGGCCCATTAATGTCTTGATGGTGAAAGTGTTAATTGATTTCAAAAAAGAAAGAAAAGAGAATCTTACCAAAAAACAAGTTGACAAACATCAAGAATCTTAAAATATTTATATCCTTTATCCCATCATTCTACTTAGAAACTTCTATTGTAAGAAAATAATATTGAGACAGAAATTGCTTCATACAAAGATATTTTACCTCAGCATCATTTATAATAGTGAAAAACAAGGTACAATCAAATGTCTAACAATAAACTCTAGTATATCCACTGTATTCTGTATTATGCAGTCATTAAAATTACATTTATCACAACTTCATAAAGCCATGGGGAAATGGCAAAACTTCAACACTGAATGCATCAAGTGAAAATGCACAGTTGCTTATATTAAATATGCCTGAATATAAGGCAACTTATATTGGTGTGACTACTACACACCAAATTATCCCAATGAAAATTAAACATTTTTTTAATGTTTGTTTATTTTTTAGAGAGAAGGAGAGAGAGAGAGACAGAGCGTGAGCAGGGGAGGGGCAGAGAGAGAGAGGGAGACACAGAATCAGAAACAGGCTCCAGGCTCCAAGCTGTCAGTACAGAGCCTGACACAGGGTTCAAACTCACAAACTGAGATCCATGACCTGAGCCTAAGTTGAACGCTTAACCAACTGAGCCACCCAAGTGCCCCAGAAAAATTCAAAACAACTGAGTTTTAGGAGCAGAAAACTGGAATATGTAAACTTTTAGCAATGAAAATAATGTATTTAGGTATCTCCTTATAATATTTATTAATTTAGTTGGAAATATATATCCCAAATCACATGTATAGAAAATTTACTGACAAAAAGATTTTTCCACCCTCATATTTAGTGAAAACATTTTATTCTAACTCTTCAGAGGCATACTTAACATCATTGTCTTCAACATCTGTAAAGAGATTATCAATTTTTTAAAGCTTTACTTATAAATATAACCAACATTTACAGTTGTGTAGTCATGACCTCAGTGTATTAGTCAGGCTTCTCCAGAGAAACAGAACCGATAGGA
This sequence comes from Crocuta crocuta, assembly GCF_008692635.1. Classification (NCBI taxonomy): domain Eukaryota; kingdom Metazoa; phylum Chordata; class Mammalia; order Carnivora; family Hyaenidae; genus Crocuta; species Crocuta crocuta. Next base: position 7,402,473 of record NW_027533334.1, on the reverse strand, counting down.
TATAAGCAGAGATGTATCTTAATGAATTGGCTCACATGATTATGGAGGATGGAAAATCTTCCTATCTGCCATGGTGCTGCAAGCCAGAGACCCCAAAACCCAGTGATGTAATGTGGAATACAAAGGCCTGAGACCCTGGGGAGCTAGTCGTGTAAATCCCAATCTGGGCACAGGAGAAAATGAGAAGAGATGTCCAAGCTGAAGGAGAAAGGCAGGAAAAAGAGTGACAAATTCTTCCTTCTTCTACCTTTTGTCTTATTCAGACCCTCAGTGGGCTGGATGATGCCTGTCTACACCAGGGAGGGCAATCTACTTTACTGAGTCTACATTTCAAATGCTAATCTTATCCAGAAACATCCTCACAGACACATCTGGAAACAATGCTTAATCTGGGCACCCCATGGCCAGTCAAATCAACACACAGAATTAACCATCACACTCAGGAATGATTTATTAACTTCGTATTAAGTTCTTTATTAACTTAAAGATTTCAGCAGATAACTTCAATAAATGCAGAAAACTATCATTGACTGAACTTTTTTTAGTTGTTTTTTAAAGTTTACTTATTTAAGAGAGGGAGAGTAGGGGAGGGGCAGAGAGAGAGAGAGAGACAGAGACAGAGAGACAGAGAGAGAATCCCAAGCAGGCTCTGCACTGTCAGCACAGAGTCCTATGTAAGGCTCAAACTCACAAGCTGTGATGTCATGACCTGAGCCACCCAGGCGCCCTTAAAGTTTGTTTTTCAAGCTAACATTTCTTCCCCGAAATAGTAGGTTGTTATTTAAAACAAAATAATTGAGAGAGCTACCTGTGATAGACTTTATAAAGACTTGAACATAGGGTGACTCTCTTTTCTGAGGAATACTTTTCAGGAACCCCTGTCTGTTATTGGATATACATAGTACATAATTTACAACTGAATTTTTAAATAAAGCCTTATCCCTATACAACCTGTATCACTAGATGATTAGTCATTAGTCACTCTCGGTCGTTGCTGAGTTGTAAGAGACTGCAGTGTTAAATGATACTGCACAGGAAGTGTTCCTGAAGTCTATGTCCTGCCTGGGAGGGTAGCCTTCTTCAACTCAAACTTTAGAGGAAATTAGTCTTTCCACCAAAAGGCATTTAAGATGTCCTTAATGGTGCTCAAGAGAAATCCAACTGGGCAGAGAGAAGGCAGCCCCAAGGACAGCCTGAACGCATGGCCCACCAGAAAGAGCTTATTGGTCAGCCAGCACACTCAGCAAGGGAAACAGAGCAGAAGGGTCGCAGGGATCCTGGTGATGCCCACACACAGCAAGGCAAGAAGCAGCCAGCAATTTTTGCACACTGCTGGAAGGAACATTCTGGAAAAGACTGTCACTCCTTCTTGGAAAGGAAGAACTAGGAACCAGAGTTAGATGATGCTGTTCAGCTTTTTATAGATTGTTGCATATAATCCAGTAAGCTCTAGTTCTGTCTTTTTTTAAAGCTTTTTATTTTCATTCCAGTATAGTTGACATACAGTGCTCTTTTAGTTTCAGGTGTACAATGTAGTGATTCAACACTTCCTGTACATTGTTCAGTGCTCATCATGATAAGTGTACTCTTATCTTTAGTTCTCTTTATAAAGTGTGAGTTTGGTTATTCTCAGTAAATTATTTTGTTGATTCCCTGAAGCTCTAAGTTAAAGAAGCTCTCTTGGTATAGACAAATTAGGTGGACCACAGCTAATTGTTAAGTCAAGATTCTGCCCTTGGAGAGATCAATAATCTACCAGCAGCGTCCTTTACAAAGCAACAAAGACAGCTACAAGGGTGTGTGTTACTCATAGAAAATATTCTTAGAGCGCCTGGGTAGCTGAGTCGGTTAAGCGGCTGACTTTGGCTCAGGTTATGATCTCACAGTTTGTGAGGTCGAGTCCTGCCTTGGGCTCTGTGCTGATAGCTCGGAGCCTGCTTCTCGTGTTCTGTCTCCTGCCCAAAAAAGTAAACATTAAAAAAATTTTAAAACCTTTATAAAAATATATACATTATTTTCTTTTAATTTTTTAATGTTTACTTATTTTTGAGAGAGAGAGACAGAACACGAGCAAGGGAGGTGCAGAGAGTGAGGGAGACACAGAATCTGAAGCAGGCTTCAGGGTCTGAGCTGTCAGCACAGAGCCCAACGCAGGGCTCAAATCGATGAACTGTGAAATCATGACCTGAGCCGAAGTCGGATGCATAACCGACTGAGCCACCCAGGTGCCCCAAAAATATATATATTCTTAAGGAAATATTCCAAATAATTGGTTTCAGTATATTTTGAGTGGCAGTCATATAAGAGTAATTATCTTAATTTTTTTCTATTTTCCAAATTATATTATGGAGCATGTACTTTTTAATGAAAACTAATGAAATAAAAATTTTAGAGGCGCCTGGGTGGCTCAGGCAGTTAAACGTCCGACTTCAGCTCAGGTCATGATCTCACAATTTGTGGGTTCGAGCCCCACATCAGGCTCTGTGCTGACAGCTCAGAGCCTGGAGCCTATTTCAGATTCTGTGTCTCCCTCTCTCTCTGCCCCTCCCCCACTCATGCTCTGTCTCTCTCTGTCTCAAAATTAAATAAAACCAAAAATTTTTTTTTAATTTTTAAAAAAGAGCAAAGTTTAATCCTAGATGATTCATATTTGTTACAGTTGATAGCAGTGTTATCTAGCCTTGAAATATTGATTAAAAATTACTGTTGGTTATAGAAAAAAATTAAGAGTTTGCCTATATACAATCTAAAGAGAATGAAATCTTACTATCTGCAACAACGTGGATGGAACTAGAGTGTATTATGCTAAGCTAAATAAGTCAGTCAGAGAAAGACAAATACCATATGATATCACTCATTTGTGGAATTTGAGAAACAAACCAGATGAACGTAGAGGAAGGGAAGGAAAAACAATATAAAAACAGAGAGGGAGGCAACCATAAGAGACTCTTAAATATAGAGAACAAACTGAGGGTTGCTGGAGGGGAGGTGCAAATGGGATGTGTTACACAGGTGATGGGCATTAAAGTGGGGCACTTGGGATGAGCACTGGGTATTATATGTAAGTGACGAATCACTGGATTCTACTCCTGAAATCAACACTATACTGTATGTTAACTAACTTAAATTTAAATAAATAAATAAATAGAGTTTGTCTATACAACATCACATCTCAAGGTTTTAGAGAGCTAAGCCCCTGTTTTCACCTCCTGAGTTTAAAACCAACTGAGAGATGAAAACAAGAGTAAGATAGTTTAGGATCAAAAGCTTGATTTCCATTACCAACTTTTATCTCCCAGAGTGGACTGGAGAATGTGGCTTTAGGTCTGTGACCACAGGGGACTTATTCACACTGTGCTTGCAAATTAAACGTCTCTGCCTGGTCACAGGAAGATATGGAGAACCAATGGCTTTCCTGATGAGGACAGACCATGCCTTGCTAACAGTCCCACATGAAGAGCAGGCCAGAGAACATGCTTTCTGTAGGCAGCTGAGCCAAGAGGAAAGTGAAATCCACAAAGTCTGAGCCATACCTCCTGGGTTCTAAGGCCCACATATAAACCAGCGGGAGAGGAGTAGAGGGAGATCGGGAATATTACTTTAAGGAGTCTTCGGTGTGGAACCATGAGACCAGAGCAGGAAAAGAATCCCTGCAGCATACTAAATGGGGAAAATTTTATTTAGATAACTAAGACTATGTGATCCTAACAAATAGTTTTGACTATGTTTAAAACTAAAAAAAACAAAAAAAACCAAAAAAAACCCAAAACCTAAATGAAGAAAGGGCGCCTGGGTGGCTCAACCGGTTAACTGTCTGACTTCAGATCAGGTCATGATCTCACGGTTTGTGAGTTCAAGCCCAACATCCAGCTCTCTGCTGTCATTGCAGAGCCTGCTTTGGATCCTTTGTCTGCCTTTCTCTCTCTCAAAAATAAACAACAAAAAAACTAAATTAAGAAAAATTTTGGTGTTAGGTAAATACAAAAAAAAGTCACTAAACAGAAGAATCTCTTGTATTTTGAAAAACAAATGTGGGTTTTCCTTAAATTGTGCAATGATATATTTATTTGATTTATGCTTCTTTCATATTCCACAAATTGGAAGTATCTTGTCAATTAAATCTAAAATTGGAAAAACATTGTTGTGCCTAATAGAATTCTCTCTCTCTTCTCTAAACACTACTCAGCCAGAAGCAAAAGAATGAAAACCTCTGGAAAAGAGAGTAGAGAAACTGTTGTTTGTTTTTTAAAAAGTCAATCCAGTGTGTCAAGCTGGAAAGGAAAGCCCATCGTCTTAGCCGGAGTGGCATAACCCTCACAGAACAGTCCCCGGAGAGTCATAACCAGGTATGTTGTTTCAACACCCACACTTGCTGGGCAAGACTCTGGCCTTCATCCAGGCTCCTTGGGAGAAGATGTCCACATGTGTCTCTGTGCCGCCAAGGAGATTCGAGGTAAGATTTTCACATAGGGATTTCAGCATTCAAGCCTCTTGCACCACATTTGCCCACTCAGGCGTTAAACTAAATCCCTTTCCGCAACACAGTGTGACCGAACCAGAGGAAAAGAATCTTCCACAACAGGCACAAAGGAATATCTCTGCTTAGGAGGAAACAGAGGTCTGGGAATGGAAACAGGGTCTCCATGCCAATTGCCGTTGGCAGCCATGGGCTGTTACCTGGGGCATCTCGTGACTGACAGACCTTGAGACTCTTAGCTTCTATTCCCTTCACTCAAAAATACCAAGGCTGGATTTTTCAGGCTGGAACTGCATTAAAATTCTGATTCTTCAGCTTCTTTCTAACCAAATATTCTTATGGTTAATACAATAAATTAAGGTGAAAATTATTTCAGTGTTTAGTCTTAGTTAATGCCAATTTTTTTTCAAGTCTGTAAGGTAGGCTTGTGTGTGTGTGTGTGTGTGTGTGCGCACACACACACACACACCACTCACAAAGAAGCTTGAATTATTTCAATTGTTTGTTCACACAGGCCCAAATTACTCAACCTTGCACTTCGTGTTGCTGCTATTGACATATTAATTGTGCCAGTTGTTTTTAGTACTTTCATACTGTCCTCAGCTCTCTTTAAGTGGAATAGATTTCTAAACAAGGGACCTCAAAACAGGATGGTTGAGCCAGCACCGTATGCGCGGGGACATGTAAGAGCTAAATGTCCTGGTACACTGAACATGTTCTTGAAAGATGGGTCTATCACACAAGGACAGTACAAGTGGTTGATTGAAGGAAAACGTCTTGAAAAATTGAAGTTGAACACATCTTTCATTAAATGGAATCACATTTTATGTGTTGTACGACAATTCCCTATTCAGGACTACATTTTTAAAAGAACACTGGATTTAGGTACCAATTTATTTATTTCTGCCACTAACCATATAACTTTAAGTCCTTAAACCCTCTCTCTAAGCTTTCGTTTCCCCTTGGATAGTGTAGATAAAACACTCATATCAAATGAATGTTGTGAAAATTGAGTAAGAGAGTGTAAAAATGCCTGACAAAACACCTAATAGACTCAAATGTTAATTGGATATAAAAATACTTATTTTAGGGGCGCCTGGATGGCTCAGTCAGTTAAGTGTCCGACTTTGCCTCAGGTCAGGATCTCGTGGTCTTTGGGTTCGAGCCCCACATCTGTCTCTGTGCTGACAGCTTAGAGCCTGGAGCCTACTTCAGATTCTCCTCTCTCTCTCTCTCTCTCTCTTTCTGCTCCTCGCACACTCGTGCTCTGTCTCTCTCAATAATAATAAGTAAACATTTAAAAAATAGTTATTTTACCATTTGAGAAATCCTTTTGAAATGCAAATAATAATCAGCAATGATTATATGTGTGTGTGTGTGTGTGTGTGTGTGTGAGACTTTTAAAACAGAGTCTTATTAAAAAATGTGCTCAGGTAAGGAGTATTTGTCATTTTTGTAAAAGCCACACCATAAGGAATATGGCCACTGACATTGTAATAGCCATATATGGGGTCAGATGGTACCTATGCTTGTAGTGAACATAAAATAATAACCTGTCAAATCACTACATTGTATACCTGAAACTAAGGTAACATTGTGTCAACTATACTCAAATTTTTAAAAAAGTATTTGTTGTTTGGGATGCCTAGGGAGCTCAGTCATTAAATGTCTAACTTTGGCTCAGGTCATGATCTCATGGTTCATGAGTTTGAGCCCTGCATCAGTGCAAAACCCCCTTTGGATCCTCTGTCTCCCTCTCTCTGCCTCTCTCCCACCCTCTCGCTCAAAAATAAACAAGAAGTATTTGTCATTCTGTCACATGGAGTACCCACCACTCAGACAACATCCCCCTCCCCGCTGCACCCATCCAGTCCTTCTGCAAGGAACGGTTCCCTCCCTCCCTCTCCCTCCACTGTCTCTACTTCCATTCCTTTATCCTTCACCACCCCTCACCCATGCCAACATGGTATCTCATACTTCTTTACTAGTGACAGAAACCAAGCATTAAAGCATCATCTTACCCCTCCTTCTACTTTAGGATAACTTTTCCAGGAACCATTAAAGGCAAAAGAAAATCTCTCCTTTTTCAGAGACCTACAAAGTAGCAGCAGACTCAACACCTCCTGCTGAAAGCTCTGAAAAGTCTTCCTTTACTGTTCCAAGTGTACTTCTTTATCACACTGTGGCCTGAGCCCGTACAAGCTCCAGAGGGCAAGTTTCCTCGAGATAAAGGGTATGTTAAACCTCCAGCCTCCAGCCTAGTGCTGAACCCACAGGGAAGGATGCAAAAAAAATTTTAAAGGCAAATAGGGAATAAGCATCAGGACTAAAGTCGGTCTTCACAACTGACACTCAAGTTTCATTTCCTCTAACGTAAGTATAATTGCCCTCCCTCTCTCCCCTGATTATTGGGGGGACCACATGACTATGTGTGGCTGCAAGGCATTATCCAAATAGAATGCATTATTATTAACCATAACGCATGCAACAAATATTAACTGGCATCAATGTTCTAGGCTCCAAGGATACGGCATTAAATTAGCAGATCATGGTCTCTGCTCCTTGTGCAGCTTAGTAATTATAATTTCTGTCAGGGATTAGTCCTCGGTGGGAAATAAACAGGACAACATCATTTAAAAATCAGCGGAGAGGGCGCCTGGGTGGCTTAGTCGGTTAAGCGTCTGACTTTGCTTAGGTCATGATCTCGCGGTTCGTGGGTTCGAGCCCCGCGTCGGGCTCTGTGCTGACTGCCAGCTCAGAGCCTGAAGCCTGTTTCAGTCTGTGACTCCCTCTCTCTCTGACCCTCCCCTGCTCATGCTGTCTCTCTCTCTCTCTCTCTCCTAGAAATAAATAAAACATTAAAAAAAAATCAGCGGAGAGATGGGAGTGGTTCTAGGCTCGTTAGCCCTCGCTGAGGTCAGGGACTTTGTTGATGAGACCTGCGAAATCTAAAGGAGCCAGCCACGAGCAGATCTGGAGGAGGAGCATTCCAGACTGAAAGAGCATCTGCACAGGTTCTGAAATGGACATAAGCTTGATGTGTCACTGGAATAGGAAGACAGCCAGTGTAGCTGGAGCATGGTGAGCAAATGTGAGACAGACAGAAGATGAAATCAGAAAATAGATGGTAACCAGGGCATCTAGGTCACAGCAAGGATGATTTCAGAGACCTGCTGAAATGCACACATTAATGAGAATCTCTTTAATTGCTGCAACACATAATAGGCACTTAATAAATATTTAGATTAACTGATTTCCTATGGATAAGCTTTGGATAAATCTGTGATTAATAGCCTTCCAATTGACCAGGACTCTGAGCAACTGGGAGATGTACCAGCATAGTTTTTCCAAAGAGGACAGCAATGCAGATTGCATTCCAGGAAGCAAAACCCAGAGACGGGCTTCTCATCCATCTTGGCAGAAACCTTTCCTTCCTGATGTAGATTCCAGACCCCAGCAACCCCTTGCCAAATACTAGGAACTGAACCCAAGTTTAGGGCCATGTCTTCTGGGTCTGAAGACTCAGAAACCATTCCTGTCAGTAAGGTAGGGGAAAGACCACGAGCTCATGACCCCTCCTTTGCTTCTTACTAGCTATGCAACCTCGAGTAAGTTACCTAATAAAAATCGAAGTAAATGCTTATGTAGTGCTTTCTATGGGCCAGGCACTGTTCTAAGGACCTTGCTTGTATTAACTCATTTAACCTTCAGTTGTACATCTGTAAAGAGGTGATAATAATGATGCTTACTTGGGGTGCCTGGGTGGCTTAGTCAGTTAAGCGTCCGACTTTCGCTTAGGTCATGATCTCGCGGTTCGTGGGTTCGAGCCCTGCGTCGGGCTCTGTGCTGACTGCCAGCTCAGAGCCTGGAGCCTATTTCAGAGTCTGTGTCTCCCTCTCTCTCTGACCCTCCCCTGCTCACGCTGTCTCTCTCTCTCTCCTAGAAATAAATTAAAAATTTAAAAAAAAAAAAAATGATGCTTACTTGATAGGCTAAGATATCAGGTGTAAAATTGGTATACAATAAATGTTTCCTTGCCTTCCCCTTTTCCTTTAAAGACTCAGATAACTACCTTCAAAAGCACTAGTAGAGATAAGGTATGTTAAGTGCTTGGCCCATAGTTGGTGCCCAACATATCACAGCTATAATGGCAGAAATATTGTCAAGTCTTCCCCAGTGAAGCTAAACCTTGGTTTCTCTAAAGGGTCAAAGTCCTGCTGAATGACTTACAGAGACAAGCTATTTGAGGTACATCTTACTGCTAACTTATTTTAGAAGCTGTTTGAGAACCTGACACATAATAGGTGCTCAATAAATATTCTTTCCTCTCTATTGAGGTACAGTTTTACTGTCAACCAGGGACTACATTAAAACGTAGCTGTCTTACCTCAGAGAACACTGTTATCACAGTATTATCAACTTTATAGAAAAAAAATCTAAATCTTCATTTTAGGTGGTGATTTCCAATGTTTGAACTCATACCTCAGCAGAGAGGTTGACAACTGGGACATGGGGACGGGGCTTGGTGCCTTTGTCAGCCACATCAGGACTGGCCTCACAGAAAGGCAGAGCAGAGTAGCAGTGTGACAGCCAAGCAGAAGAAAAGGTCAGGGGAGCTCGGCTCAAACAGATGGGCCCAAAGCAGTGAGAATAAACCCTGGTAATGATGGAAGGAAGTAGGGAGAGTTCACAAGCAAAGATTTCTCAAGCAAGATGCAACTGTATATCAGTGTACAAATCTTATATCCTACCCTGGTTAGCACCACACACACAAGGCCCTAGGGGATAAGAGTTGAGGGGTCCCCACTATGCCCCCCCACCCTAGCTGGCCACGAGACCTCACCTTGGAAGAGGGACCCTTTGGATCTAATGTCTGTATCTCCAGGACCTTTGTGAAATGCCAAGATTTGACTTGAAAGGGTAACACATCCGTCCATTAGCACCTACCCATAGATGAGAGTGTATTGTCTCAGCAGATAAGCTGACTCTTGTCTTAGGAAACTGAGAGTAGAGTTCAGAGATAGGACACAGGTCAGAAAAATCTTTGTCAGTTCTAAAACAGGCAACACACACACACACACATACACACACACATATACACACCCCTGAGATTTTTAAAAAAAATCAGAACAATGGTTGCCTGTGGGGATTGACCAGGAAGGTACGTGAGGGAACTTTCTGGGGACATGAAAATTCTATATTTTGACGCAGTGCATATTACATGGGTGGTGTATCCATTTGTCAAACTTGTACAGCTAAGAGCTGTGATTTCAACAAATGTGAATTTTGCCTTAACAAGCTGTGAGGAAAATAAGAATGGGGTAGGGAGGGAAAGTTGAGGTAGAGATGACATTGAAATGGCAGCATGTGATGGATACATTAGGGTTTATCATACTATCTGGTTTTCTTTGTATATATTTAGAACTTTCTATAATAGAAAAAAAAAAAAAGTCTTTGTCAGGAGCAAAGGAAGGTATGGCCAGAGGCCAGAAAAGGGCTATGCGGAATGAGGTCCCACACAGTCAAAGGGCAGCATGGGAAATGGACTAAGTCCTGGGGAGGGAGCCTTCTGTCTCCCGCACACTGCTTGTCCAATTTAATTCTACATGTTACTTTTTTTGTGTGGGGGGAGAAGGATGGCCTTATCAATCTGATCCTTTTCCATTGATTTTTCTAACTGTACGAGAGAAAGCTAATACTTTTATGTACTTGTATAGCCACTGTTTCAATAGGTACACGCACAGGAAAGGGAGGGGAAGTAGAAAGAAAACCTGGTTTAAATGTATCCTAGGACAGTCCTGCTCATTTCCACCGAGAGACTGCAGAGGAGAGGGACCCACAAGCCCAAACTCAAACTGTGTAAGAAACTTCCACATGAAGATTGTTGTTTTCCCAGAAATGACTCTCCTCAAACAAAAAACCGGGGGTGGGGATAGGGTAGTGACTAGCCTTCATGTGTAGATGGATCTCTCCACCAGAGATGCAAACTCATGGAAATTAGCAGTAATGAGACATAAACAGTCAAACCTCAAAATAACATCTTTGGCCTTTAGAATCAACACAGCTCTCCTGTCAGCCTGCACCTGGCCTGTCCGGCTGGGTCCAGGAGCCAGTGGGGTTTTAGGCCCCTTTTAACAGCTGCCAAGAGCACATTACTCATGGCCGGGATGTCGGCCTTTTATGTTGCCACAAGTGGCCCAGCCGTTGTTGGGGCCTGGCAGAGTCCATTGACGGTTTTTCCCAGGGCCGGGGCTTTGCTCTCTGATTTTTCCAGCAGCTCCAATTTGTTCAAATGCTACCAGTGTACACTGAGTAAGCCCCCCGGACTCCTGTGCTGGCTTACAGCCATGCTTCCTTCCAGGCCACATCCTCTGGTCCCTGGAGACACAGGGCGAGAGGCTGAAGTTAGAACAGCAAAGGGCTACAACCTCACTGGACAAACTGTTTGATCTGCCTTGTCAATGCCTGGATTCCTCCCACAATGTAAATAGTTAGGAGGAGCCAGTTAAATACAGAAAGTCTACCAAGAACATAACTGTGAAACTGCACACACACATACACACACACACACACACACACACACACACAAGCCTAATTGTAATACTTGTGCTTGAAATACATCCTTGAAATGGGTTGGTCGGTTGCATGGATGGGTGGGTGTATCAAGAGTTCCATCTACAGCAAATTAGTAAGGGTCCTCCTGGAACAGTGAGGCCTGGTGAGATTGAATTTGAAGTTAAATCCTAATAGGGTCATTAGTATCTGATGATATAAACTCATTCTTTTTACTGCAGTTATTCGTTTACCATCTATTTTTCCTTCTAGACTTTAAGTTCTTCAAGGGCAAGAGTAGTGTCTTTTATTCACTGCTATATCATCATGGTCTGGCCGAGAGAAAACCATAAAAAAAAGAATAAAGAAAATCTACTGAATGAAGGAATACGTTGAACAATGAATCTTCAAGTTGCTACCACGCCCGAGGGCCTGGAGGTATTTCCTTCTGTACTAGGTTCCTTGTTGACAGACATTGTTAGCTGGGAATGCAGCAGCCATTCCCTATCCCCTTCTCTCTCCCACTGTGGAGCTTGGAAAGTCTCCCTTGTAGCTTTGGGTCTAGCCCAGAAGGCATAAAGGGACTCTGCTGGGGTACGTCTGGGATAGATTTTGCTTCCTGATCAAAAAAAGAAAAAGGTCAGACAATAGAGAAGTTGCCGCTGTTGCCCTCCTTCCTTTCTTTCTGCTCTGCATGTAGACTGTAAAGCCTACACTGACAATCATCTTGCAACCAACAGTGACATGCAACATCTAAGGATCATCGAGCAGAAACACAGAAATAACCTGGATCCTTGGGCTTCCCTGAGTCACTGAATCATCCCTGGGACCACCTGCCTCTTGCCTTCTGGTTAAGTGAGATAATACAAACATTTATACTGTTTGAGCCACAATTAGTCCCATTTTGTTTTCTATCAGCTACATTCAAATACTTCATAGTAACCACCATCTTAGAGAGATAGGACAGACACTGTGTTTTTACTCAATCTGTTATTCCCAAGTACATAGTTCAGAACATTGTAATAGTAAGGGCTCAATATTTATTGAATAATGAATGAATGAATGGAGTGAGTGAACTAACAAATCAGGAAATGAATAAAAAGTGATTCAAGAATTCATTTGTTGAGCTTCTACTATATAAGGCATTGCTGGTTGCTGAATGAGGGCTGTTAGATTTTATTATTTAGTTGGGTACTTTAGAACTCTAGTATTTATACAGTATTGCTTACAAACTATTGTCATTCTTGGTTCTTACTTTCTGATTTATATAAACTATGGTTTATTAAAGTGCATGCTGTTTATTTTCTTTGTTTTGGTTTTCTTTATTTTTTTTAACATTTATTCATTTTTGAGAGACAGAGTCAGAGTGTGAGTGGGGGAGGGGGAGAGAGGGAAGGAGACACAGAATCCAAAGCAGACTCCAGGCTCTGAGTTGTGAGCACAGAGTCCAACCCTGGGCTTGAATTCACAGGCTATGAGATCATGACCTGACCGAAGTTGGACACTTAACCGACTGAGACACACAGGTGCCCCTATTTTCTTTGTTGTTGTTTTTTTAAGATTTTATTTTTAAGTAATCTCTCCACCTGGTGTGGGGCTCCAACTCACAACCCTGAGATCAAGAGTTGCATGCTCTACCGACGGATCTAACCAGGAACCCCTGTTTGATCATTTCCTTAATGCATACATACTCATTTGTTCTCAAAGACTGAAGAAAAATAACTATTCCCCTATAATGTTTATTAATGGAAACCTTTCTATAAAATATGGAAACTATTTTTCTTTTTTGAAATTAGCTACAGTTGGTTCCACTGAGGATTGACAAACTCTGGCTGTCTGCTAACATCATTTCATTTAGAGCACTAGGATGTGTACTATCCATGGTTTTTCAAAATGTTTGATGTTTGGAGCTTCTAATTAAAAAAAAATGTGGAGCCTTGATCAAATGGAAAGGTTTTAAATATATCTGTTGCAAATTGTAATGAGGCAAAATTTATACTAGTTGACAGCCAATGACCCACGTTAGAAGAAGTTCTAAAATAACAAAAAGAACAGAAAAAAATGCAAATATTATGTTAATAAGTCTGGGGATTCAGTTCTTGGGCATTATAATAAAATTTCACTTTGCCTTTCATGCTATTCTCTAACAAGGCCCAAGCAGAACAAGTGTAATAAACTTTCCATCAACAGGTGACAACCCTTGATTTTTTTAAAGATGGGCCTTAACTGCATTTCAGAACAGATGCATCAATAGCTGGTGAAAATGAATATGTATATTTTAAAGCAACTGCAACCAGAAAGAATATCCTCATGCAAACAAAATGAGAACTATGGCAGAAGAAATCACAAAACCACAACCAACAAGCCTGCAGCCTAGCACTACTTGCAAAAGTGGCCTGCGAAACTCCAGGCACATTTCCTCCAAGATGGATCCTCCCGGGGCCGAAATTACCTACAGTCTCACAGTAGAAGGATGAATGGTCATGCAGCCTGAGGTTGATGAACAAGATGGAACACTCTACAGTCATTAAAAATCTTACATCTACAATACCAGCCAAGACATGGAAATGCATAGATGGAATAAAATGAAAAAAGCAAAGCATAGAACTATATATACACACAGATCACTCTGCTTTGCAGAAACATGTGTGTTTGTGTTGACAGTGATGGGAGAGAATTTGGAGGTGTGTCAATGGTTTTATGCCAAGCCAGCCAAGTCTTTATTTTTGTTTTTCCTTTTCCTTTGGAAGCTGTTTAGATTCGCAATACAAGAAAAAACGAAGGCCTGAGCGCTAAAACTGTCCGTGGTTCCCTGAAAGAGTTGTCAGGCCTTCTTAAGTGGTTCATGGAAGTTTGAGGGCCCAGAGAGTTCATGTCAGGAAAGTAAGGAAGCATGAACACAAGGACGCCGTTGTTGCCCCTGAAAACTTCGAGGAGGGTGCCAAGGAAGGGGCAGGCCCACCTACCTCTTGTTTCTTCCAACTGTAGTTTGGACAGTAGGGAGAAGCCTTGTCTGTTTAGTAAGTTTGTGAACAAAGGCTGATTACTTCCCTTGTCAAGAAACAAACATTATCTGCTTCTGTTTCTCTGCTAAATTGAATTTCCGCTTACCCTGACTGGTTATATAAAGACTTTATGTACATGGGGAAAAGAAATGACAAGGGTATATAAGCAGGCAGTCCTGGGTAGAGTTGTGAAGTCCATACAGTTTATTTCTTGGGGATCCTTGCTCCTCTTTTATGCATACCTTTCCTTCTTTCAAACTTTCAGATAGCTCACAAAGCCACTATTTCCATTGTGCATCAACCTGAGTGACCAATGGATTATTTCTGTCCAGAATTATTTTAATAAATTAAAAAAAAAAAAGACCATGACAAAGGGTGTAGACAAAGGGATGAGTCACTATAGACTGAATTTTGGCCATGGAAGTAGGTTTGATTGAGAACCTTAAATCATACTGCCCGGGCAACAGTCTTTATGAAAGCTTGAACTGAGGGACAAAGAGTCTCAAAGTCCAACAACTAAAAAGAGGGAAAGTCAGGAGTGGAAGTCAGGTCTTCAGAAAGCAATAAGTACAATGAAAGGCTGTGAGAGTTCCCAGGAATGGGGACAGACCCAGCTTTCTCTTCCCATAGTTGAGTGGAATTGGGGACAAACCCTCCCCCCACCCCACCAAGGTTGGGTCCTATGGTCATAAAATGCATTGGGATTATCGCTGGTGTGTGATACAGTAAGTAGGATGCCAATTAGAAGGAAGAAGACGAAATCCTCTTTTTCTTTTCTTTTCTTTTCTTTCTTTCTTTCTTTCTTTTTTTTATATGGTGGGAAAGGGCAAAGGATGTCCCTTATTCAAAACTAGATTCCCCCTGGAAGGTTGTCCTGTGATGAGAGTAGTGTTGCCAAGTCTGAACCCTCTCTAGGGTCACCCCTAGAAAGCCAGATTGTCTGAGCAGAGTGGGTGCTCTCCAAAGTCATCCCCAGATTTTGACTGCCCCCTCTCTCTCTGCATCAGGCTGCCAAAATTCTCCTGACAACCCCTAAGACAAAGTTGGCACCCAGTTTTTTGCTCAGTCATCCTAATTTTTCTGATTGCCTTAGGGATAGTGGCAATTTGTCTTTCAATTAAAAATGACAAAATATGGTATCAGACTCGCAGTATCACAAGGCGTGAAAAGACACTCATTGAGAAGTTAAAGAGAGATAGACGGAGGCACCTGGGTGGCTTAGTCAGTTAAGCGTCCAATTTTGGCTCAGGTCACTATCTCACAGTTTGTGGGCTTGAGCCCCACGTCGGGTTCTCTGCTGTCAGCGCGGAATCTGCTTGGGATCCTGTGTCTCCCTCTCTCTCTGTCCGTCCCCCACTCTCACGCATTCCCTCTCCCTCTCTCTTTCTCTCAAAATGAATAAACTGGGGCCCCTGGGTGGCTCAGTCAGTTAAATGTCTGACTTTATTTCCTGTCATGATCTTGCAGTTTGTGGGTTCAAGCTCTGTATTGGGTTCTGTGCTGACAGCTCAGAGCCTGGAGCTTGCTTCAGATTCTCTGTCTCCCTCTCTCTGTCTCTCTCTCTCTCTGTGTCTCCCTGTCTCTGTCTGTCTCTCTCAAAAATAAAATTAAAAACTTCATTAAAATTCATTAAAATATTTAATGAATAAATAACATTAAAAATAATAAAATAAGGAGAGATACACAAATATTCTGCAAAAGAAAAGCATTAGCACTTTCAAGGTCAGAGAGCAGATTGGTGGGAGAACTGGAAAGAGACTATTTTCTGTACTGTACACTTCACTCACACGTTTATCTGAGGGACCAGGATTTTGAGGAAATAGTGATACAAAAGCCTTTATGGTATAGAAGGCAGCTCCATGTCAAAACTATAAACTCACTCAAATGCCTGTAATTTTCATTTTTTTCAGTCCCTCTTTCCTTCCATCTGAAATCTGTATTGTTTTTGGCTCAAGCACCACTTTTTGATTGTCCTTGCTGCTTGCTGAGAATGCGATCTCTAAAGCACTCTGTTTAATCTTTGAATCAGCTCAGGAAGATGGAATTACCATCTCTGGAAAACTGCAGTTTCGTGACAAGGAACTCACTGCAGCTGCAACAATAAGATGGAAATGTGGCTGGCTTGGAGGAGGCGAGGATAAAGGTATGAACAGGATTAAGAAAGCCCTGCTTGCCCCAGTGAGTAGAGTGATCACATAAATCACAGGCTAACCTTGGCTCCACTCAGCTCACATTAAAGTATGTGGTGTCACAGCCTCTTCTTAATTAGAAATTGTCATCTTGAACATCAGGATGGAAGCCACAGGTGCCAAAGAGGGGCCAGGGAGAGAACAGAGGATGAGGAGAATAGTGAATAGTTCTGGGGACAGTGGCTGCTATTTTGAAAGGAACCAGAACGTCTGTAATATTTCAAAAACCATGTATAAGGGCAAGAGCTCTTGGAAAAGTGCCTTCCGACTTCAAAATGTGCCTGACAATAAGAATGCTGATAAGCATGGGGGGAGAGCAGCTGGAAGGCTGTGGTCTGCTTGTGTTTCCTTTCTTGATATTTTTTCCGCGATCACATTTGCAGCTGCTTTTATCTGCTCTTTAGAAGTTCTTGTATTTAGGGAATCTTTAATTGTAAAATAAATACCTACTCACTGACATGGAAATGTAACTTATTAGCCAGCTACACAACTAGTTATTACATTTTTAGAGAATCTGGAACTTTCCACCAAACTCAAGATGCCATTTATGGAGACTTAAGTTTTCCACACTTCATGTGACCTCCACATGAGTGTCCTGGGCTAAGACATTAAAAATAATGCTCTCTTCAAGAAAAAAAAAAAATTATGTTACCCAGGGGCTCCTAGGTGGCTCAGTCAGTTGGGCATCCGACTTCGGAGGTCATGATCTCATAGTTCGTGGGTTCAAGCCCTGCGTCGGGCTCTGTGCTGACAGCTCAGAGCCTGGAGCCTGCTTCAGATTCTGTGTCTCCCCCACCTCTCTGTGTCCCTCCCCTGCTTGCACTCTGTCTCTCGAAAATAAATAAACGTTAAAAAAAATTTTATTACATTACCTGGTAACATGGACGGGGACATGGGAAGAGGTTTTAGAGTAAGAGACAGAGCCCTAAAAGAATGACTATCCAAGAAGAGACAGTGTAAAATGCAGTTGTAAAGGCAAGGCTATTGAGAAACAACACAGAGCCTCATCTTGTTAAAATGGGACTCACATGTGTTGGGATTTGGGGCCACACAAGAAGTTAGGGTAGGGCAGAGGTGACCATGAGAAAACTGACCCTGGGATATCTAAGGCACAGTATCTTCATTTTCAACAAGCTTAGGCATGGCCAGTATCAGCTGGTCCAAACCAGTAGGTAAAGTCAAGTCCCAAGAGGTTTGCAGCAGCAGCAGTGGGTAGTAGTGTGGGTGTCAGTTCAAACCCCAGGGTTCATGAGACGAGAATCCAGACCAGGCTGTTTAAAGGCCACGGCCAAGCAAAATGAAGTTCACACTGTGTCCCAGTTCTACACAGGGTCAGGCATTCGAGGCTGGGTAACCAAGCAGCTATGGAGCTGAAATCAAAACATACAGATAAGCCCAGTCCTGCGAGTGAGGGAGGCTTCCAGTTTAAGGCTCCATTAGGCCCAGGCTTTAGCCTCTGAATGTGAGATCATGCTGGCAATCCAACTTCATTCCAAATCATACAAGAGAGCAGGGCTGAGGCTACCTGTTTCTTTCCTGTCTTGCTCAGGATTGTACCAGGCATTAGCCCAAGAGTGGACATATGTTATTTGTCTGCCCAACAGCCCTTCCTTTCAGAATGATGTCTCTATGATTCAATGTGATTTGGGTATACTGCCCTCCCAGTACACAAAGGTGGGAATGTGACTTAAGTCTGGCCAATCAGAGTATGTTATCGCCCCTCCCACGGCGATTTATCTAGAGATAGGCATATGCACAAGCCGAGCCAAATCTTCTATTCTTCTCCAACTACCAGCATTTACTGAGTGCTTACTAAGTGCCAGGAACTGTTCTAAATGCTTCAGATGCATTATCTTGTTTAATCCTCCTATCAATTCAATAAGGTAATGCTACGATTACCTCCTCCTTACAGATAAAGGACTTGGAACAAAGATAGAGTACTTTGTCTAAGATCAGACAACTAGGTGGTAGAGACAGACTGTATAACCGGGCAGTTTTATATCAAGGCTCAGGCTACTAATGTGCATGGAGACATATTAGCTTCCTCCAGGATTGTAAACTATAAAGATTATGTTCATGGCCTCAAGGTAGGAGTTGTTTTCAGTAGAGGAGAGTGAGGTCGCATATGGTGAAAAGCAAAGGAAGAGAGAGAGAGAGTGAGAGAGAGAAAGAGAGAATCTCATAACATGGCTTGAATTCCTAAATCCAGGTGTGCCTGAAGTTATTCAATCCATTGACTTGTCAGTTACATGGATCAGTGAACTCCTTTTATGGCTTAAACTAGTCAGTATTGGGTTTTTGTCATTTGCAAAGAGTCCTGGCTAACATAGGCTTGTCTATAGGGTACGTCAGTATGCACGGGAGAGGGGTATTGGGGAAGGTCAGAGCAGAAAAAATGAGTCAGGATGTTAAAAGCAGGCTGGCATCCTATCACATGTCTACAATTGTGGCATTGCACAGTTCCAATTGTCCTAACATTATCAGTGTGCCCTGCTCCCATCTACTCAGTGATGCTCTGTAGACATCCTGACTGTCCCTCTGCAGACATAGTCAGTCCATGGCCCCTGGAGAGAACTCTAAAGATAAAGCAATGCAGGGCTATCACCTCACTAGGATAAAATGTTTGATCTGTCTTATCAATACCTGGGTTTATAGCACACTGCAAATAACCTGTAGAATGCTGGCTGAACACACACACACACAACCTTGGAAGCTGTGAAAAGCAAGATAATCGCAATGCTTGTGCTTTGAAATACACCTTTTTCAAAGACTGGGGGAATGAGGGATTGGATGGTTTGTTGGTCAGACCCTTAGGAACAGCTAGATAGAGTTAATATCTGTTCCACCTTTGATGAGTTAAAAGTGGCCTTCCTAGGCTCCTAGACTTACAGAGCAGAGCAGTTTGGTGTGGTTTGGCCTTGGGCTAATAATACAAGTGAAGCTCTTAGCACAGTGTCTGGCATGTAGTAAGTACTCGTTAACCAAACCCCACTGTTTTTTTCCCTCTTCTATGGTTTTCCAAAGGTTGTTCAGTAACTGGCATTACTTTTCTAATTAACAAATTCTGTAGTGGAATGAGTGGGGAAGGGCTTAATAACTGCATGGGCTATTGGAAAAAGAATCTCTAATCAATATTCCTGCACATTGATGAGTGTTAGAGCCAGAAAAGATTTTTAATTCAAACATCAAAACTGGAGAAACTGAGGTTAAGTGAATACCCAGGGTCACACAGTTTATGAGTAACAGCACTGCAATGAAAAGATCAGGTTGGTACAAATTGTGCTGGCCTCAGTCTGCATTGATGATGAGAATAATCAAATCGTTATGCTTTTTGAGTGTATTATAATCTGAGTTTTTTAAAATAAACACCTTTTTAATGTTTGTTTATTTTTGAGAGACAGAGTGTGAATGGGGGAAGGGCAGAGAGAGAGACACACACACAGAATCCAAAGCAGGCTCCAGGCTCTAAGCTGTCAGCACAGAGCCTGACATGGAGCTTGAACCCACAAACTGCTAGATCATGAATGGAGACAAGGTCAGACGATTAACCAACAGATATAATATATCCATGTATTATATAATCTGAGTTTTAAATATTTTTATGTTTTTTTCAAATTTATTTCTGAGAGAGAGACACACAGTGTGAGCACGGGAGGGTGAGAGAGAGAGGGAGATAACAGAATCTGAAGAGGCTCCAGGCTCTGAGCTGGCTGTCAGCACAGAGCCTGACGCGGGGTTCGAACCCACGAACCATGAGATCATGACCTGAGCCAAAGTCAGGCACTTAACTGACTGAGCCACCCAGGTGGCCCTATAATCTGAGTTTTAAAATCTGAATTAGGGCGCCTGGGTGGCTCCATCAGTTGAACATCCAACTTTGGCTAAAGTCATAATCTCACAGTTCATTAATTCAAGCCCTGCATCAGACTTGCTGCTGTCAGCCTGTAAGCACAGAGCCTACTTCAGATCCTCTGCCCCCCTCTCTCTCTGCCCCATCGCCTGCTCCCACACTCTCTCTCTCTCAAAAACTAAATAATAAATACACGTTTAAAATCTGAATTAATTATCACAAATATCTCTGTCATCAAATGAGCTAGCTTAAAAAGTAGAACTTGCTTGGGACGCCTGGGTGGCTTAGTCGGTTAAGCGTCCGACTTTCGCTTAGGTCATGTTCTCTCGGTTCGTGGGTTCGAGCCCCGCGTCGGGCTCTGCGCTGACTGCCAGCTCAGAGCCTGAAGCCTATTTCAGAGTCTGTGTCTCCCTCTCTCTCTGACCCTCCTCTGCTCATGCTGTCTCTCTCTCTCTCCCAGAAATAAATAAAAAAATATTTTAAAAAAAAAGTAGAACTTGCTCGCTCAACGGGACTTTTAGAACTTTGTAGCTGAAAGGAACCTTAGAAATCAAATAGAGATGAGGAAGACTGCATTAAACAGATATCTTTAACTGTAGGACTGACATCTCAGAGCTTTGGTTCTGCAAACACCAGTTTTGACTCTCCACTAGGAAATCTAGTATACAACTTCTCTCAAGTTATTTTTTATGTTTATTTATTTTAAGAGAGAAAAATAGACACCAAGTGGAGGAAGGGCAGAAAGAGGGGAGTGAGAATCCCAAGCAGGCTCCACACTGTCAGCGCTCAGCCTGACTTGGGGCTCGATCCCACAAATGGTGAGATGATGACCTGCGCCCAAACCAAGAGTAGGCAGCTTAACCAACTGAGCCACCCAAGCTTATGTGATAACAGAATCTTGGTCTTCAGCAAAATTGTTAAAATCCTGAGATGTCCTGAACACCATCTAGGAAATGGTAGAGTAAATCTCCAGAGTTCCTGTATAGGCACTCATTTTCTTCTATAATTCCTCATTATCTTCCTGCTAGCTGAGGCCCAGAGTGACGGATCCTTCATTTTTCTGCTTAGTGCACCTCAACTCCCCCCACTACCAGGGTTCCTGTTGGGGTCTCCAGGTTCCTGTTCTCTCGTGCCCTCAGCCCCTGAGCTTGTGAGAGGGAAGCCAGAAGCTGCAGCTGCCGGCCCAGGCCCCCAAACTCGCTCCTGACACTGCAGTTCTGAATTCCCCCTGCGTGTAATTATAAAGTATGTGTTCAGCTATTTACTTTCCCTGTTCCATACAGTGTGTAACTGAATAATACAGCTCTCAAGTAAGCCCAGCTTTTCTGCTGCAAGGTCTGAATTAAAAAGATTACAACTCTCTATCATTCTAGCTTAAAAAGAAACCACTACTTACGTAGCTTTAAAAAAAATGGAAACAATGATTCTCTGTCTTCTCAGAGATACAAGCAAAATGGTAGAATTAAGACACTTACATGCTCACACGGGTTTTTTTTCTGACGGCCCTAAGCTGCCTCATTTAGAAAGGTAGAAAATAAAAATGCCTGCGTTTCTTGAATTTCCAGGAACCGAGTTTGGCAGCTGGTTCCCTGTTGTCTTTTAGAGTTTGGAGCAAGAAAAATTACAACCAAAGTGGTGTCAATTTGCTCTGTTTATCTTGGGAATTAACTTTAAAGCTTAATTGTCAGAGACAGTGACCTCTAGACTCACGAAAAACCCCAGGGAGTCACAAAAGCGGACTACTTGAGTGGAATGTAAATGTCACTCCGAGGTGACCCGGCCTGCGCAGCGCCTGAAGGAAAACGCTCAGCCCAAGAAGGAAGGAGCTGACCCCACAAGTTTTCATCCTTCATTTCTCAACCCCCAGATCTGGTGGTTAACGCACGGCTTCTGTCTGACCCATGTCCCTGCCGCCCAGCTGCTTACAGAATTGCCTGTGGATGTGCCTTGACACGGAGAGACTGGGTATCTTGAAGCGACCTGAGCCAGCACCCAACTATTGACCCCATTCAGCTCCTGAATGCCCTTGAGGAGATGGTGCAATGGGTTGAAGAAGTTCTGCTTGCTTAAGAAGAGGGCTCCTGGGCAGGATTTTGTCTGGAAACTTCCCTTTGCTCTGGCAGAATTTGGAACAAATGTTTGGCTGAAACCAAATACTATCAAATTAATAGAACAATTGTAGGATAGAGAACAATAACTCAGAAAACAAAAATGCAAGCATACAGCTCATAAAGTCTACTTTATGGAAGTAGCACAATGCTGAAAAAGTACACATTGTACTCAGTGGAATAACCACCCCCACCCCAACCCTGCCCCAGCATGATCCATCTTGCACACATTTAATTTTAAAAAAGGAGAGAGGAGGAGGAGAAAATCATTTGAGCGAATAATGCCCAGGCCTCTGCTGTGGTCAGTGGTAAGCCCAGATACTCAGCAGATAACATCACCATTGTAATGAGGTAACCGTGAACAGCCAGGAGAGGAACTGGGTTTGCTAACAGTCTTTTCTATGTACAAAAATCTCTGGTAACTGGCCCTGCCCTAAATCATTGCCTTCTAAGAGAAGAGCACTCATGGGGCCCTTGGGTGGCTCAGTCGCTTAAGTGTCAGGCTCGGTTTCAGCTCAGGTCATGATCTCACAGTTTGTGGGTGTGGGCCCTGTATCAGGTTCCATGCTGACAGTGCAGAGCCTGCTTGGGATTCCCTCTCTCTCTGCCCCACCACTCTCTCAAAATAAATAAATAAAACATAAAAAAAGAAACCAGTAACACTGAAATAGATTACACTCTAGTGTGCACAACAATACCCTGTTTTGGAAACTGTTAGCATAAGTTCAGACCTGGGACCCATGGTTAAGAGCTTTCTTTCCTCTAAACTTTGGAGCTCATTAATTGATTTAACCTTGATTCACTCAGAGAATGTTGTTCTTTTTGACCAAAGCACAGCATCAGAAGGGACTTTAATGGAATGATGGGATAGGTGGAGGTTTGCACTTAGCAAACCAGATTAGCCAAATCACTCCTGGTGATCACTGGAATATCAGATAAAGCAGACAGATCAACCCATGACTGGATCTCAGAATGGTCTAAATAGACCTCCAGGAATGTTCACTCCTATTGGTAACGATTAACAAGGAAATGGAAAAGAAAATTTGGGAATCAAACACAGTTTATCTTTTCAAATTGGGAGAAAGTGAGAAGTCAATGAAAGAGAAAGAAATAAGAAAAAAATATAGTCAGAAGGAAAACAGTTTTTGTGATTTGGCATCTAAGGAAAACAAGGTAGCATGAAGAAGTGCTTGCTGGCTTCCAAGATTTTCCTATACTAAGTTATACCAAAGCAACATTTTGGATCATTATTGCTCAAACAGCCAATTTAAGGACCCAGGAAAGCTGGTTACCTGGGCAGATCTTTAAATATCTAGATTCCCAAATCCATCTATAGAGAAAGTCTAGTATATGAGGAGGGAAACTGTACTTATCAAGTTTAACAGGTAGATTGAAACTGGACAATTAAAACATTTGCATAGAAACAGATAGG
Source organism: Crocuta crocuta (assembly GCF_008692635.1). Lineage (NCBI taxonomy): Eukaryota > Metazoa > Chordata > Mammalia > Carnivora > Hyaenidae > Crocuta > Crocuta crocuta. Next base: position 7,378,860 of record NW_027533334.1, on the reverse strand, counting down.
CAATAGGAAGCCATTATAGGTTCTTAATGGATCAGAGGAAAGTAAACAGATCTTTAAGGAAACAATCTGGCAGTGGATACAGTTATGGAGGAGTTCTTCCCAAATTTAATCTACAGGGAAATCACCTAAGGATCTTGTTAAAATTCTCATTCATTGGGTCTGGCTGCATTTCTAACCAGCCCCGGGTGAGGCCAACAATGCTGGTCCTTCAACTACACTTGGGAAAGCTAAGCCTGGAGGATGGCTAAGGCTGGAGTTCCAGTACTCGGAGGCTCTCGATGCGGCACCCCGCAGACTACAGAGATCAAATCAACATCTTTTCCTTGGAGGGAAATTGCAGCTCCAATCTAGATAAGACTGTGAGGTATAACAGAAAGACCCCCTTCCGAAACCCAGGAGGTCCAGCTTTGGGCCATTGAAAAGTCAACTCACTTGAGAAACTCTGTCCTCCTGGGCCTCTGCGACCACACAGGTAAAATGATGGAATTGAATTATGTTGTCTCTAAAATAATTTCTCATCCCATGGTCCTAAATCCTCTAAACCCAACACAGTGAATAGGGTCAATCCAACTTAGGTGGCCGTTTCTAAATCTGCAGGTTATTAGTAACTGTATTTTAAAGAATCAACATGAGTATCTTAGAACCTTTTGGTATGTTTGCTGTAAAACATACATGTCCTTCCTATATATCAATTGTGTACATTACTATTTAGACACGTAATTACAACCTAAAAAAGGGAAAATACATTTGCATGTGGGGGGTTGATAAAAGAAAATACTATTGTATACAGACTGAAAAACATTATACTTTATTTTTAAAATATTGTAAAGGCTGGTATAAACAAGTCATAGCTTACAGATGTGTGTAAAAGCTGCACGAATTGTGCACAGTTACTATTTGGAGGGGAAAAAAAACCCTTGGTTTTAAAAATTGTTTGGACTGTGTGTTCTTTTCCTTTTTAGCAGGGTGGGGAGCCAAAGGAATAGAATTACAGGGTAGAATATAAAATACCTCCTTTAAGGAAATAAATGTGTAATAGGAACTATCTAGCCAGTTCTCTCAGGCATGGGAATCCCCTGAGGCTCGTGTAAATGTGTATAACTATGTCTTCCGTGTCACTCCAGATGTTTCTGAAGGGAAAGAATCCTTCTCCTCACACATTGGCATTAATGCTCTACATGTGACCTCCATGCTCAGACTTGCCCCAGCCAAGCAGCATCCTGCAGGGGTACCCCAGGTGAGGCTGGGGATCTGCAGGCCCTTGCCACTCCCCTTCTTCTATACCTGGAAATTCATGTTTGTTTTATAAGTATTCTCCTAGGCTTGGATGGGGAGAATCAAACCTGTAAGTATTAATATGGGGTAAGGCTCAGAAGTAAAGTTTACCAGGCAGAGAGGTCAGGCCAGGACAATTTAAAATGGTAATTAAGTCTTAAGGCGCCTGGGTGGCTCAGTCTGTTAAGCATCCTATCCTTGGTTTCGGCTCAGGTCATGATCTCATGGTGAGTTCGAGCCCAGCATCAATTCTGTGTCTGCGAGGAGCCTGCTTCCGTATCCCTCTCTCTCTGTCCCTCACCCATGCACGCATGCTCTCTCTCTCTCTCTCAAAATAAATAAACTTTAAAAAATCTTTAAAATGGTAAGTCTCTCCTCACTTTTCTTTGGAGATTGTCCTTTGGGTGCAGCCAAGGGGGAGCCTCTTTGCCATGTGGGGGGGTCCACTGGTAGTTTTCACTCTGCCCCTCGCGGCAGCTAAGCTGCACATTTTCTGCAGCACCTTAGCTGCCTCTGGTGTAAAAAGTCAGATCCTGGCTTCTGTAGCTGCCCCCCAAGCCTGGTTTACACAGGGATGGGGCCACAAAGGATCTAAGGCTTCCACTTTTCCCCTAGTATGTTCTGTCTCATTTCTCACCCCATATTCCAAGAATATAAATGAAGTACTCCTGCAGAAGACCTACTCACATGGCCCGCCTGACACCTCAGGAATGTTGCCACGCGGTACCAGTGGTGTTCCTCACAACCCACAACAAGGTCATCTCCGAACAAGTCCTGACACCTCTTGTTTCCAACCCCACCCATGTACTTTGTTCACACCTCCCCACTCTAAGCAGAAAGTCACACACCAGTAGCCACCATTAAGTAGCAACAACATGCTGAGGGGTTCCAAAACAGAAACCTGCCACTCTAGACAGTGTTTAAAACCATAAAAGCAGCAAAGGGGACAGTGAACACTATCCAGAATCAATGACAGTGTTTATGGTGCCAACACATTTACATATATAAAGAACCAAATACCAGGCCTACACATCCTGTGGCAGAGACTGTTGGCATCACAGTATCCATTCTCCTCTTCTTCTTTAGTAATAGAAGACTGAATTTTAGCTGGGCATACAGCCAGCCCGAGTAAAGACTACACTTCCCCACCTTCCGTGCAGCTGCGAATAGCTGTGTGTCTAGGTTCTGGTTTTGATAGAATCTCCTTTAAAAAGGGGTGCTTGACCTTTATGTCCTCCTCCTTGCTCTGCTGGAATGCAGTGATTTTTGGACTACACAGTGAGAATCATTTCTTGATGTTGATGGAACAAGACAGGAGTCCAAGTACCTGATAATCAAGGAGCTAGCCACCATATTGATTCTGGTTTGCCTACATTTGTGTGAGAGATAAATGAACTTCTCTGTTGATCGGGCACCTTGCTGGCTCAATTGGTAGAGCACGTGACTCCTGATTTGGGGGTTTTGAGTGCGAGTCCCATGCTGGGTGTAGAGATTAGTTAAAAATAAAATCTTAAAAAAAATTAACTTCTCAGTTGTTTAAACCACTGTGATTTTGGATTTTCTGATACTCATAGCTCAATTGTAGTCTAACAGATACAATTTCCTTCCTCTTAAGATTTCATATGTCCGTGACATTCTATTCTTTAAAAAAAAAAAGGGGGGGGGGAATGGCTAGGTGGCTCAGTCGGTGAAGGGTCTAAATTTGGTTCAGGTCATGATCTCATGGTCCATGAGTTCAAGCCCTGCATCAGGCTCTATGCTGACATCCCAGAGCCTGGAGCTGCTTTGGATTCTGCATCTCCCTGGCTCTCTGACCCTCCCCTGCTCTCTCTCTCTCTCTCTCTCTCCCTCTCCCAAAAATAAATAAACATTAGGGGTACCTGGGTAGCTCAGTTGGTTAAGCATCTGACTTTCATTCAGGTCATGACCTCACAGTTTGTGAGTTTGAGCCCTGCATTGGGCTCTGAGCTGACAGCTCAGAGCCTGGAGCCTGTTTCAGATTCTGTGTTTCCCTCTCTCTGTCCCTCCCTACTCATACTGTCTCTCTCTGTGTGTCTCAAAAATAAATAAAACATTTTTAAAAATTAAAATAAATAAATAAACTTTTAAAAATCTATTCCTTATAAGTTTACTCCATGAATTCTCTAACTGCAATAACAGGAAACAACAGAGTACAACAGAATGTAATATACAGCATAGTACAGTATTCTTACTTTTCAGTAAACAGTGCAAATTCTTTTGATAAAATCTTACTGTCAAGGCAGATGAGTTTTTCTCTAGAAATACTTGCTGCAGTGACTTAATTTTTGCATTCTTGACCACTAGATACTAGGCACTGGGTCAAATTTCTTCCCCCTGGTCTCCTTCCCAAGTCCTTAGAGGAGTGTGAAAAATAATTGGGGGCTGATGAGGTCAGTTCATGTTAATGGATAAGAAAGAATCATAACTACTATAATATTGATATATATCCATGTCATTTAATCTTCAGAGTATTTCTTTCAGCAGACTCAGAAACAAAAGTTCCAGTAAGTGGCATAGTTTCCTCACGTTAATAGACTTTGGTGTGCCTGGGTGGCTCAGTTGGTTAAGCGTAAAACATCAGCTCAGGTCATGATCTCATGGTTCGTGGGTTCGAGCCCCACATCAGGCTCTGTTGGAACAACTTGGAGCCTGGAACCTGCTTCAGATTCTGTGTCTCCCTCTCTCTCTCTCTCTCTCTCTGCCCCTCCCCTCCCCCCGCTTATGCTTTCTCTCAAAAATAAATAAATAAACATATTTTAAAAAAGATAATAGACTATTAACTAGGGGCCTTGGATGCAGGTTTTCTGATTCATACTGTATCATAATTACCTGTTTATTTGTCTGTCTCTCCACTAGACCATAGCTCCTTATTCATTGTTGTATCCCCAGCACCTATGACAAGTCCTACTATACTAAACATCACCAATAAATAAAATATGTTAAATAAATTAACAAGTCTAAAGTCCCACTCTGTCATTGCTCCCTTGTTCTGCGAGGGTTCTACAAGCTAGTGCTTCTAATATATTCCAGGTCACTCCCAGGCCATATGGCCTGTCAAAAGAATGTGGTCAAGGCTGAGACGGAGGGGAGCAGAACTGGTGAACACACCCATATGACACACTCGTGTTCTCCTCCACACTCTCCTGGGCCTGGGCGGGCCCACCACGTAGGGCATTTGGATGTGTGCCTCATGGCCTGGGAGACAACTTGCACTTTGTGTACTTTTCCAGGGAAAGGAAAAGGCAACCGTGGTCTAACACATGTTAGAAACGCTGCTGCCTGGTGTCCTGACATCATAGCATCCACCCAGACTGATTCCTGGAGGCCAGCCGATTTGCCAGGCATGGGCTGGAGCGGGTAGAGAGAGAGAGAGGACATGAGAAGAGGGGTTAGGCACTGTGACATGGAGTATGTGGCTAAGATAGGCAGTGTGACCAGCCATTGTGACACAGTACATGAGGTAAGAATAGAATGGAACCTCTCCACTTCTTACATCCATGTGCCCCGATTCGCTGAAGTTATCCACGTTTTGAACTTAGAGGCAAAGATAACGGAGCTCATCGTTCCTTGCAAGACCTGGATTCTCTGAAGCCAGCTGGATCTGAGCTGGTCCTGCTTTAAGTTTTCCCAAGGAAGAGTAAGAATGGGGCAACCCTAACTGTCTGCCACTTCCTTTACCCCTCCCTCCAGCAAGGGTGCCAGAGGAAGGAGTGTGGTGGGTTCCCCACCACTCCCGTGGCTCTCTGCGGAGTCAGGACATGAAACAGGCTTGAGCGAACCAATGGTCACCAATCACAAGGAATCTACAGCTAAATTATCACCTGGCATGATGGAAATAACATGATTCTAAAATGTTGTCATGATATTAAGGTCTTCCAGTTGGAAAACCAAACGTTAAGGCTGTGCTGGCATTCATTTTCCAATAAATGAGCTGGCTTAAATACTGCCTTTCTCCCCTCGACTTGTAAAAATGATCTAAAAATGTAAGAGAGAGTTCAATAAGTGTTTTAAAGACTGCTATTAAGTACAAATACTTTAACAATATAACAAAACCAGAGGAAATCAGCCTTAAAAAACCCACCCCTTGCCGTACTCCCAAGTCAGAATGCAATTCAGGGTCTCAATAACACAATGCCTAGAACCTGGCACAAAGTAGACACTCAAAAATATTCGGTGACAAGGAATTCTATATTCCTTATGAGTTTGGCACCTCACAGACTTTTTTAGAGTTTGTGACTTGGCTTAGATTCAAAAATAGTGTATTCATCTGCTGGGGAATATTCACAGGGAAACAGCTACAGGGATATACATTTTCCTTTGTTAAAACTTGTGTCTGCATTCAAATACTGGCCTTGGCATTTCCTAACTAAGTGCTGGTGGCTTTGAATGTTACTATGTCAAGCCATCAGCACTGGAAAGCAAAATCCTGTTAAGAAATATGATCACAGGTTGTAAAGAGATTATCGTGTTCTTGACCATTATACATTTTATATTTTGAAAACCCCCAAAAGAAAAGGACCTGTTAAAATAGCAACTTTTGTCACAATGGAGCAGAGTACTGATACAATTTGTGACTGTGGTCAATATGAAAATTATTTTTCTGTGCCTTTTCAGTGGCTTCCCTGAACTGGCTCACTAAAATGAAATATTTTTTTTCTTCTGAATCTAAAAATAGACAAGAGGCTTCCAGTTAGACCCTGTTTTTAAGGGACCCCCCCACGGCCTGTGAGGCAAAGTGCCTCCTTACTGTCCTCACTGCCCACAAACAGATAATCTCCGAGGGAAGCAAGTGGTCCAGTGGGGGTGCCTCTTTGCCTGGCTAAGAACAGAAGTTCAAGTCAAGGTTCTAAAGAGAAAGTGCAAGGTGAAAGTTTGAGGTTGATCTGGCATTAAGAAAACTACCAAATTTTTAGATACTGGGGGCTTGGCAGGGGGTAAAGCGAATGGTAATGGGATTTTTTTTAATANTTTAGATACTGGGGGCTTGGCAGGGGGTAAAGCGAATGGTAATGGGATTTTTTAAAATATTTTTTTAATTTATTTCCAGGAGAGAGAGAGAGACAGCGTGAGCAGGGGAGGGTCAGAGAGAGAGGGAGACACAGACTCTGAAACAGGCTCCAGGCTCTGTGCTGGCAGTCAGCACAGAGCCCGACGCGGGGCTCGAACCCACGAACCGCGAGATCATGACCTAAGCGAAAGTCGGACGCTTAACCGACTGAGCCACCCAGGCGCCCCTGGTAATGGGATTTGACCCAGTCTTAAGGTGACAAATACGCAGGTGGAGGATCTCGAGGTCAACGCCCAGGTGCAGCTGACCTTGGGAAGCTGGGGAGTTAGAGACCCCAAGACACAAGAAGGCAGCAAGTGGGAGTCAGCCCCTGCAGAGTCTGAGCAGAGCATGCATGTCAGTTTCAGCTGCCCTAGAGCGTCCTGTGCAGCCTCAGGGAAATCCAAGGGCACAGAAGCTTCTAGCCCAGGTCCAGACATGATCCTGCCGGTTGTGACACTCCCTCCTCCTCTCTGCTGGCGTCAGGCACTCTGACCCAGTGCAGAGAGGACAGGGAGAGTGTGGGCAGTGTGTGTCAAGGTTTGTGAGGAAGTGTATGCACCACTAGGATGAGATAAAAATAGGAAAAAGATACTATCACGAGAATACAGGACAAGGGAAAGAGTCAAGAGTCCCAAAGGGTCTGAAACTAAAATGAGGTGCGATGAGGTGTGTGGTCTCTAACAGGGACATTTCCTGAAATTATGCCGGTTCCCATATTAGATAATAATAATAACAACAACAAAAACTGGCTGTGAAACAGGAAGGCACCCATACTGCTTTCTCTCCCTCACTCTTGCCCACACATTCAGACCTGTCTCCTTGAAGGGAGGGTTGGCGCCTAGATCCCTCGAGCATCCTCCTCAAATCTCCAAGGACTTGGAAGTTACCTCTGGAAATCAGGTGAATGAATGAATGAGTGAATGAGTGAATGAATGAATGAATTAGCTGCCCCAGGCCAGTCTGTGGTGGCAAGGGAAATGAAAGCAAGGAGGGAGAGAGGAAGAGAGGGAAAGATAAATTCCCTACACCCACGAACGTCCTCAATGCCAACATGATCTAGGTCAGTGGTTCCCAAACTTTGACAGGCAACAGAATCACCTGTAGGGCTTGTTCAAACACAGACTCAGTAAGTGGGGCCAGAGAATCTGCATTTTAACAAGTTCCAGCCGTGGCTGATGCTATTGGGCTACACTTGAAGAACTGCTGCTCTAGACAGTCACTCTGGACGGATCCCAGCGTCTCAGACAAACGACCTGTGCAGCGAATATTGGAAACTCCAAGGCAACCCAAGACATTTAGAAAAAACAGACCACAGAAAACCGAGAGCACAACTGCTCCGATCCAGCTAGCTTACTGCGGTATAGCGACGGGAGCTCATTGGAAATCAAGATTCTTCGTTTGAATTTTCCCAATATAAAAGCGTTGGCAAGTAAGTTTGTGTGTTTGTATTTTCAGTGAAAGCCTAACAAAAATAGGTAGGTTTGCAGATTCTGTCCTAGTCTTTGCTGAGGATCTTTCCGAAGTGCGAGGGCTGCGGCAGTCCCACGCTGGGCGAGTGGAGATGCCCCAGAGGGGAACCAGCCACGGGGGCCTCCCTCGGAAAGCTCCCGGGTCTTGTCCTGCTGCTGCTTAGTCACCGACGCCAACGAGCTCGGTTAGAAAAGCACCTTGAATTCGAAGCTGTCCTTTGACTCCGGAGCATAGGAGTTGACCGGGCTCTGTGTCGCTGCAAACTTCAGGAGATCCGCTTCCCTGGGGACGGTGACGCTGAGCGCGCTCCCTGTCCCGGCGCACTGGCCCAAGCCCATGCCCTTGGGCCCTTGGGCAGAGGCGCCTGCCTCGGGGCTGCGGTGCTCCGCCCGCGCCCAGCACGTGCGGAGCCGACCCACGCTGCTCCCTGCTCCTGCCCCGCAGCGGGACCTCCCCAGACTGCGCGCCGCGCAAAGGCGCGGAGCGGTTCTCAAGCGCCAGGCCCTTAGCAGCACCACGCGACTCCAGAAACGCTGACGGATCGCGGGGCGGCCTGGCCTCGGCGCTGGTCCTTGCTGCTTCGGCCCCGGGGAAAGCCAAACACCGACGAGACCCAGGCTTACGAAAGGGTCTCTCCCTAGGCTTGCCCACCCCTGCGATGGCCACGTAGCTAACCCTCCGACTCGATCTAGGGCCTACGCAGACAGCTCCCCCTTCCCGGTGACTCGGTGCCACGCACACCAGCGGCTAGAAGGGCGCCAGCTTCGGCCTCCAGCCGAGCGAAGCGGAGTGAGGACCCAGACCTAGGGAGACCACCCTGGCCCCATTCAGGAGGTGGCCGGGCCCAGGGACGGGATGGCTGGAACCGGCAAGTGGTCCTCAGCACACACCGCCCCTCCGCCACGTCCCGTCCCGGGAAGGCTCCCGGTGCGATCTGGGAGCCTCGCCACGCGCCTCTTCCCGCTCTCGGCCTTAAGGAGAGCACGGTCCGTCCAGGAGACCCCTTCGCGACAGGGCTTCAAATGATGGGGTAGGAGAAGTCTTGGGGAGTGTGTTGGCCTTTCCTAATACGGTCCCCAAAGAAACTCTCTTGACGCTCCCACAGGGACAATGTCCGAGGCCTTGGAATCTGCAGGAATCTGAGCTGATCAGAACAGGACCGCCCACGAACTCCCTGCGTTGGGGTCAGATCTGGGGTCTTGCCCTGCCCTACGGAAGTCAGAGCCTCCCAGAGTGGCGCNGGGGCCGGGGATGGGGGGGTGGGGGGCCAGGAAGGATGTGTGCGTTATCGACTGAACAGAAGGTCAAGGCCTTCTCCCCAGAAACCCTGCGGCGCACAGGACTCTTCCTCCCCAGCAGAGGGGCCCAGGTGCAGGTGAAAGGAATCCTGTGGCCTGCGGGGTCGCTGGCGGCTAAGCACTCGCACCGGGGGGCCGCCCCCGGCCCCCGCGCCAGGTAGTGCTCCGCACTTGCCTCCAGGGGGCGCTGCGGCCCTTCCCGCGGGCCGCGCAGCTCAGCCCGCGACTGCGCTTTCCCAACCCATCCAGTGTAAAGCGCCGACTCGAACATACTTTTTTAAAAGATAAGATTCTTAGTCTTTTGGTCTCTGTTCCACGCCCTCAGTTCTGAGCCCAATGCCCTCAATCCTCTTCTAGGTTTTCGCAGGCCTTCTCACAGCGCCCAAGCCCGAAGAATACCTGGGCTTCCAGCTCCTCCCGGCGGGAGGGGTAGGGGTGGGGGCGGGGAGCGGCAGAGAGTGCGCGAAGTTCAAATGCAAAAGGTCTCCGCCCTAAAGAGGCCGAGGAAGTCTGGGGAGAAGGGAGGCAAGTCCTCAGAGGTAATGGCAGCTGGGATTCCTGGAGAAAAGAGATGGGGTTACCATAATTTGTGTCTTAAAGGGTAAACATGTTTAGGATGTCCGCAGCGCGCGGTCAGAGTGGGAGAAGCTCGAAGTCAACTGCCAGGAGGACTGTTGTCTGACACCTGCTCGCTGCTTTACTGGCAGAGCCTCCTGGGTGGGCCGCGGCGGGAGCGAGGGGACTACTCCGTGGGCCCCCTCCTCCTCCAAGCCTGCGTTTCCTTTCTCCGGCCTTCACCCCGTCCTCCGGGGGCGTAAACTTTCAGCAGTTCGGGTTTGAACAGCAACTGCTCGCGCGCCCCTTGTCGGTCTGTTAGCCATTTCCCTGGAAGCGTCCTTGGTGTCGAAAACCCAGAACCCAGAGCGAGGACAGCAGATGACCGAGTTGGCGGAAATGTCAGAGGGAATCGGCGGCGCAGCTCCGGGAGGGCGCAGGGAGAACGGGACCGCAGCGCAGAGACTCGGAAACCCAGACCCCCCGAGTAGCTGCGCCGCTGCAGGCTGCAGGACTTCCCTCTCCGCACACCCGGACCCCACAACTCGACGAGGGCCGGGTGGCCTGTCTTCCCAGCGGGGCGTTGTCGTCTGGGGAGTCCGGCCGGCGAGGCTGCTCCTGGGTGGGCCCCCACAAAACGTGCGCTCTAGACGCTGGCGTGGGCGAGGGGCTCGCCGGGGCTGAGCTTGGAGAAAAGTCAAGGGCCCCCACCGGGGTGGGCGCGGAGACGGCCCGGGAAGCCCTGCGTGCCGTGCGCGCGGCGCTCAGCCTCCGGCTTGCTCTCGGCCTGGGGCGCGCACCTGCCCGGCGCGGAGGCTGCCGTGGCGCTGCCGCGCGAAGCGGCTTTCCCCAAAGCCCGGAACTCGTCGTCTCGTCGACTCCTCCCTACCTTTCCAGCAACAGCAGCCCTCGAGCCGGCGTAGCCCAGACAACGCTGTGGAACTTCGGAGGCTGGGGTGGGCTAGGTAAACGCGTTTGCGAAACAACCTGGGCCCAGGAGGTTTGCGGAAATAGGGCGAAGCTCGTGGGAAGTTGGAAGTTCTGTCTAGCCCGCGGGAAAAGCGGGCGGCTCCGTGCACAGACGCATACAGGGTGGGAAGGTGTGAAGCCGGCCGCTGGGGAGTTGCCTCCACTTTGGAAGAGGAAATACAAAGCGTAGGAACACTCTTCAGGTCACCACCCCGGGAGTGTGTGTCCTGGGGGTCTGAAAGAAGAGAAAGTTCCCTCCAAATCTTCCAAATTGAGAAAAGCTGCGGAAGGAATGAGGTGGTTAGAGAGAGGGGACCGCAGGCATCCCGGTAGTTGGAGCTCAGGACCGAGCGCTGAAATGAAAGCCCCCCTAAAGAACCCTCTAGGGAAAACTTGTTTAAAACAAAAACAAAAACAAAAACAAAACAAAACCCTGAACTCCTACGCATTCTGCTACTTCCATGCTGTCAAATCTACTTTAAACAGTTAAATGCTGAAGGATATTAAACAGTTGGCTCTCTATTCCAAGCTCACTTTTTAACCTTCGAGAATTTGAAATTGGAAAGAAAGGAAAAAAGGATTTACTATTCCTGAATTATATTTCATCAGAAAAACGAAAACTTCCATCCATCTGGACATAAATAAAACAGAAGGGATTGTATCTTAATAAAACAATATCTCATAGCTTCTGCCTGGCTCACCAATCACTGGTTAACCTTTGACAAATTTTAGTCTTCTGCTTATATTAACTCACTTCCCCGCACGACGAGATTATTGTAATTGTCCTTGGGGGCGGCACATCCAACACCATCTTTTGACGGAACACTTTTGAATTGTACACACCATTTTGGCTGGAAGACAGGCGCCCCTCAAAGCGCGAGCTTGCCGGGGGCTAACGCAAATCCCCTCTGGCGACTCGTCTGGGACGAAAGGCGTTTTTCTCAGTGTTGCTCACACAGATCTCATCTGGAAAGAGACTGTTTACCATGAGTGTGTCATTCCCCCTCTGTCGCCCTGCTAACGGCGTAGCTGAAGTGGTTCTGCAATTACGCTCACACAGGACCAAACCTTCAGAAGAACCTGAAAATTTTATCACTACACTTCAAATTCGATTAAGTTTCCTGGAGACTGAAAATGAACTGCATTTTTTTTTTTTTTTTGGGCTGGGAATGAAGATGTACATGTTTTGAGAAACTACAATAGTATTCCCCTAAAAATTTAAAATGATTGTTCTTCACCCATTCCAGATGGATTCTTTATTGTTCGCCAATGGGTTACAGATGCCCACCCCTCTAACCAAGTCGGTTAACTGCTTATAAAATGTACACTGGCTGATTAAACCTTAAATACTGGAGGAAATACCTTCTGCGACATTCCATATACGTCTCTGCGGTGGTTACGAAATTAGTCAATTGTCACCTCTAAAAACAAACTTCGTTTTGAAAACAGCAAGCAAAAGCAGACTACAGATACAGTCATAATTGACAAAAAGTATGTACAAAGCTGTGTTTAAAATTGAGGGAAGGGTGATATGTGCTGGACTCTACAATCTAGAACTGATTGACTTTACCCTTTACCCTATAAGATGGTTATATTAAACGTATTAAGATGTGGAAATTAATCCTGCGAGCGCGCCAAGTAAAACTACAAAAAAGCCCTTTGGGTTCCTCTACAGTGTCTTCAGGAAGCGGAGAACCAGTTGTTTGGTTTCTAACAGCGTAAGGAAAAGTGGCACCGCGAAGGAAGGGGGTGGGCTTTGCTTGTGTGTGAATTTTGAACGGAGTCACCTTCGGCTCATCTCTCTAACAGGGAAACCTCCAGCAAACCTGTGCCTTTAAGACTCAGTTGCTATCCAAACACAAGTAAACAGAGTGGACCATTAGCGGGCGCCGGGCTCGGAGGCGGAGCCAGGCTCCCAGGGCCCTGCGCTGCCGCGGGACGCCCGCCCGAAGGGGGGGCGGGGCTGCTACTAAAGCCCGGGACTCCCGGCCGCGAGCAGCCTGGGGAGGGCCGCGGGCAGGGACAGATCTCGGAGCGCGCGCCGCTGGAGGGTGATGGCCCTGCGAGGCTGCAGGCTCCGACCTTACCCGGAGTCCGCGGCTACAGGCTCGCGGAGGCGCGGGGTTCCGCGCGAGCGCTGAGCGCCCGCTTTGCAAGCCCCGGGCTTTACAAACTCCACATCCACAGTCTCCGACGAAGGCGAGGATCCGCTCTCGTTTTTGCTGCCCGTCCTCCTCCAGATCATGTCCGCGGCTCCCGTGATTCCGCTCGGAAGAAGAAGTTTGCCCGGCGAGGACCCAATGACTTTTCCGAGCCGTGCGCCTCACTACCTGGGCCGGGTCTGAGCAGAGGTGCCCAGGCGGACCTTTCTGAGCGAGGTGAGTGTCCGCTCTGGGAAGGGGCTGCAGCCGCCCAAAGCAAGGAAGGAAGGATGGGTGTAGGGGGTGTAGGGGACGCTCAGATTCTCGGTCCCGCGTGCCCCAAGTTCAGAACCGTGAAAAGAAATCATATGGATGCAGTCTTGGGGCATTGTGTTTCTCACTTTATCGGATTCCGGGCACGCCACTCCCAGCTAACACCCAGCGATACACACTTGGCTGCGCTGTTTTTAGTTTTGTTTTGCGACATTTAATCTAAATATTCAGCAAGGCTTCTTATGAAAGCTGATCAGCGTAGGTTCAGATAAAACTCCATCATCTTCTGATGGTGCCGTAGTATTATTCGTGGTCCCCCCGTCCCAGGGCAGCCGCGGCAGCGCAGCGCGGACGCGCGGGGACCCCGCCGTGCCCGCCTGGCCAGCGCGTTTCAAGAGGGAAGTTACGGTTCAGTCCTAGGTAATTCTCCAACCTTGTGCTGGGCTTTTGATTTTCCTCCTAGCCTCCAGTCCTGGAGGAGGGGACAGAAGGCAAATTCCCTTAGGGTTTAAACGCTTGGCTTCTGGGGTACGAGCAACAGAGAAAGGACTCGTGGCGATTACAGGAAGGAAGGAGAAATAGGTGTTTGCGGAGGGAGCGGGGGATCCGTCTCCCTACCTGTTAGCAGAGAACAAAAGAGGGCTGGCGTTTCCCGTAGCGAAACGGCGGCGCAGACAGCTACTTTCTCTGCTAAACAAACTGCAGTCCTGAGCAAAACAAGAAAATTGCTGGCGCAGGGGGAGCGAGGGAGCACAGAGAAACAGAACCCAGATTATGCGGAAGGCATCTTAATTTAATTAACTCCTCGGGAAGGCAGAGGCGCTGCGAAGGGGCAGGAACTTCGCGGCCGTTTTCCTCTGTTCACCTGATCCGGCCTGGCCATCATCATTACTTTTTAAATGATCTCCTTATAGCTACTAGGACTATAGCCCTGATTTATGTAAAATTCCATTGTGGCTTGGGCTGAAATTCAGCAAGCCTACGGATCCATCAGTCATTTCTCTCACACTAGCACACAGGTTTTAGCAGATGACCCCTGACTGTGTCTTATTTTTAGATAACTCAGTGTAATAACAGCATTACCAAAGAGCAAGACTCTATCAAATTACCACGTACCTCTTTTCTCCAATGTTTTGAAAGCTTCAGTGGAGTGAAATTAGTATGTACACATCTCACTTGTTGACAGCCAGTGAATTAAATTTTACAAAACTCTGTACATGCCTGGAAATCACTGTGAAGAAGACTGATAAAAGAAAATTAGTCTCAGCTTCACCGAAATATTTGTTTTTCACTGGTTCTTTCCTTGTAAAATCAAAAGTAACCAGTGGTCCGAAAAAGGGTAGTGGAGAAATGACAGCAGAGGATGATGACCTCTGTTATTGCTTGAAGCTCGGTGTGGGAACTACATGCTCAACTCCAGACAAAACGAAAGTATTTTAGATCTCTTCACTGACTTAAAACATCTTTTGACATATATTTCCAGCAACTCAGTGGGAGAGTGGAAATCCAAATTCCCTGATTATTTATGGCAAAAGTGTTTGGTGGCTATTTAGAGTTGGTATGTTTGTAAAAGGGTGGAAGTCACCACTGGTTTGCTCTTCTTCTATGAAGAAACTGTCCTACAAATTAAAATCAAATCTTACTGTGAAATAGCACTTTTGTGCTGCTTTGGAGCTGAATTGTAATGGAGTTGCTCATTTTTGTGTTACAAACCGTTTGAAGAAAAATGAAGAAAGATGGCACTCAACTTTTTGCTGGCAGAATTAATGTGTAATGTTTATGGCAGATTTCACTTTGTGCATTTGAAGTGGAAATTACAGGTGGTGATATTCCTTCAGTTGACAACATCCCCTCCCCCCCATAACAGTGGTGGGAGTTGTACTTTGCCTCCTGTATTTATTTCTAAGAAATCTAGTCTGGGAATACACCCAAATAATAATTTCAGTTTCCTCTCTATGGGGGAGACCACTTTTTAACACTAGAGGGAAAATAATATTTTGAGTCTCTGGAAAATCCTCATTACACAAAAAGAAGGAAATACACATGTAATTTATTATTTTCAGTGGAAAAGGAACTACTCAGACTACAAGGGATATTAGTAGAATCCTTTTTCCGTGCCTTTCTAGGAGGGCTTGAGGGTTGCCACTGAACAAAAATGAATCGTGATTTGTGGTGGGAAAGTTTATTACTAATGGAGGTTTACAGTTTCGGTTGAATGGTCTGACTGAGACCCTCTGACCACACCTCTCATTAACCCCCAGTCTGAACTCCCAGACCGAATACCACCAGGCAGAAGCGGTTCATTAATAAATCCCTGTCTCTGAGCATTCCAAACAGAGGAGGAGGGAGAGAAGGTGTGGGCCTCACTGCAGCGACCAAATTCTGCCTTGTCAGAGCGCTGTGTCATTAGCGCGGTCTCACAAGTCTGCCCTCCGACCCACGGGCAACACTTCACAGCGCACTAGAATAGATTCAGGCGTGTAAAGGGATGGGTGCTGAGGGAACACTGGACAGACTTTCCCACCTTCCTGCTGGGCTCCAAAGCCAGGCTTACAAGGGGGATGGCTCTAACCGATCCGCCGGCCCCTCTCCAGGGAAAGCACTTAGCTGTGAGTCCCGCACCTGGGGAGCCGCCCTCAAAGGCAAGGCCCAGGTCTGAGGAGCTGGCGGCACCGCTGCTCAAAGGCGGCGGGCAGTGGGAAGAGGTGGGCCTACCCTGAATGCAGGTGAGATGTCCTGGGGAACCTGGGTCTGAAATCAGACCTCTGTACTGCCATTGGGGGCGCAGAAAGAGGCGAGTGCGTGCGCCCTGCTTAGGCCCAGGCCGCACACATCTCCCAGCGGATAAACGACCTTCCTCCAGGCTGGCAAAGCCGCACTGTACCCGGCCCACCGCGGCTCCCCTGCTGCCCCCTCCGTATCCCTCCCCAGGGAGCCCACTCTCCCTTCCACTCCTCTCTTCTCATCTCCTGAGGCCTCCCCGGTGGAGGGGCGGCTCCAGTGCCAGGCTGGGAAGCCGCTCCGGCCTCCCGAGAGCTTGGCGCTCAGTCCGGGAGAAGGGGTTCCGGCCTCAGGGAGGTTCTCCGCCCACCCACCCCTATCCTACACCACGCAGCCCACCCCCCCGGGAGCCTGAACCATCTGGAAGGGATCTTGGTGGGGGGTGGGAGGGGACGGCTCCTGGGAAGGAGGAGGGGGCGATTCCAGGCTGAACCGGCCCCGGAGGTGTCACTTTTCCTTCCTGCGGCCCGTCACCGCTGATAAATGGGACTGAGGCAGAGGAAGGAAAAAGAAAACCTCCGAGGTCAGCGCGGGGCGAGACCGGCNGGTTGCCCGAGCTCCGCCGGACAGGGTGGGCTGGATGGGCTGAACTGGGTGCTGCCTCTGCTGAGGCACCGCCTTCCCCAGCCGCCTTCCTTTCCCCCGGGGCCTGGGTCTTCTGCTCCGTGCGTGTCCGCCACCCCACCTTCCCGTGGGCGCCCACGGCAGGGCCGCCGGGGCGCCCGGCTCGCCGGAAGGCCACTTCCTGCCCTGCCCGACTCCCTGGCCCCAGGGCTGAGCACGGTTCGGACCCGGACGGCAGGCGCTATGCGGACCCCTCGCCACTCCTTTTGGGAGCCCTGGAGTAGTGTGCGGAGGAGGACTCTGAAGGAAGGTGTGCTAACCCGCGTCGGCGCCAAAGGGCAGGCCGAGCCGGCTCGGGTAATAGTCACAACTCTCCCCCTCTCTTCCCCTGCCATTTTTAGGGTTTTCTCTGCGTGCCGTTGTCTCTCTGGGTTCTCGCCGGAGCCCCCACGCCCACCTGCCTCTGAGTCCTGGAAGAAAGGGGCGGCTCCCTCCGCCCCCCAGCGCCCGGGAACATGGGGAGCAAGGCCCTGCCGGCGCCCATCCCGCTCCACCCGTCGCTGCAGCTCACCAATTACTCCTTCCTGCAGGCCGTGAACACCTTCCCCGCCGCCGTGGACCACCTGCAGGGCTTGTACGGCCTCAGCGCCGTGCAGACCATGCACATGAACCACTGGACGCTGGGGTACCCCAACGTGCACGAGATCACCCGCTCCACCATCGCCGAGATGGCGGCGGCGCAGGGCCTCGTGGACGCGCGCTTCCCCTTCCCGGCTCTGCCCTTTACCACCCACCTCTTCCACCCCAAGCAGGGGGCCATTGCCCACGTCCTCCCAGCCCTGCACAAGGACCGGCCCCGTTTTGACTTTGCCAACTTGGCCGTGGCCGCCACGCAAGAGGATCCCCCTAAGATGGGAGACCTGACCAAGCTGAGCCCGGGGCTGGGTAGCCCCATCTCGGGGCTCAGTAAATTGACTCCGGACAGAAAGCCCTCCAGAGGGAGGTTGCCCTCCAAAACGAAAAAAGAGTTTATCTGCAAGTTTTGCGGCAGACACTTTACCAAATCCTACAACTTGCTGATCCACGAGAGGACCCACACGGACGAGAGGCCGTATACGTGTGACATCTGCCACAAGGCCTTCCGGAGGCAAGATCATCTGCGGGATCACAGGTGAGGTGGGATAAGAGGTTGGCCTGGGAAGGGAAGTCGACCTTGTCCAGAATACCGAGTCCTGATAGACAGTCCCAAGTGTCACCAAAATCCCCTCTAAACCAGAATATATTGCCCAAAGCCCCTCCCTGGCCAGCTGCTGCTAACCCCCAGCATTTACCTTTTTCCTCTGCTGTCTCTCGCTGCGTCCTTGTTTGCGATGCGGGAGGGCCTTTCCTCAGTCTTAGGCAGCTACAATATGATGGGTTGGTCTTGGTGTTCGGTTCCCAGTTTCCTCCGGGTCGCCAGTGGGGGGTGGGACAGGTAAAGCCGAGGGACCCCAAAGACCTTCCCACGGAGGGTACCACTTATAGCTGCCGTCAGACCATTTCTAGAAGTCTACTCGGGCCACTTCTACTTGGGTTCCCTCCCTTCCTTATCTACGCACCCCCAGGTGCGCCCCAGAGCCTGCTTAGGGGACCTTTTATTTTATTTTGGGGGGTCTTGAGATCACTGAATTTAGAAACAAACAGGTCCCCACCCCGCCACATCCCACGACCTTAAACTCTGCATTATTAAATGGCAATTGAAGAAATACTATAACTAAGTGTTTTCATCCGGTAAAAGCTTCCAAGGAGTGGGGGTGGGCGTATCTTTTCTTGGGCTCTACTTGTAGTTCAACAGCACTGGGACTTCTGTTGGGATCCTCCGCGGCTGTTTAGAGACTCGCTAAAATCGGTTCTCCTAAATTCGGCCTTGCCTAACATCCTGATTTGGCCAGTTTCAGTCCCGGAGAAAGCTGTATAGACCAAGGACTCATTCGGCATGATTTTGAGCTGCAGAATACGCCAGAGAGGGCGATCAAGTGTAGATAAAGCCGGCGTCCGGTGAATGTTTTGAAGAATCTGTTAGTTGAGGTTAACCATAAACAGAATTACACAGAAAAAAAAAATACAATCTATAAACATAAATGGGAATCCCGTTTCTTTTGCCCTTTCACGACTTCGTTTTGAGTAACTGTCAAAAGAAACTCCTCACCGTGGTGTAAAACCGTTTCAATGAAACCTTATATTGATTTTCAGGTATATCCATTCCAAAGAAAAACCTTTCAAATGTCAGGAGTGTGGGAAAGGATTTTGTCAGTCTAGAACTCTAGCGGTTCACAAAACTTTACATATGCAGGTAAGTTTGTTTTCTTGTTTAAAAACAATGGCTGGTTTCCTTTTATCATTTTTTGCTCACAAAGGTGCTCAATGCCAGGCTCTTTCTCTTAAAAGGCTCGTTTAGATTTAGTTTTCGAAGTGGGGAAAGCAGCACTCAACTGTTTTTANCCCCCCCCCCCCCCATCTCATCTGCCCTGCATTTAAAGCTTTCGTGTTTGGGAGGAAATAAAGGTAATTTTGATAATGGAGGCATGGTGAAATCCCATATGCTCTCTCTCCCAGGGGCCTCATAATTTGTAGTTTTCAGAACATTGAGGAATAGTTTAATTTTCCAGCAAAGAGGAGCCTTATTACCCGGGAGAATGTCGTTCCTTAAGAGAGGATTAGAGTTTTTCCTTCCTCCTTTTCCTGCCTGTGACACGGTGATGAAATGTAAAGAGCTGGAAATCACAAAGCCCACCACGGTGGCCACCGGCAGTTATCAGTGTAATCGGGCCTCTATGTGTGCCTGCGCGTGTGCCCTCATGATTGGAGGATTAGGCCCCAGATTTGTTCGTGCAAGTCCCCTCTTTTGTTGTCGTGCGCGTGTTAGGTTAACGCTTGTGATACCGATAAGACAGAAACTATTGAGAAGGGTGCGGTGGTGGTGTGAAGGATTAATCCTTTGCTTGCTTCACATCTGAACAGGAATCTCCACACAAATGTCCCACATGTGGAAGAACCTTTAATCAGAGAAGTAATCTGAAAACTCACCTTCTCACCCATACAGACATCAAGCCCTACAGCTGCGAGCGGTGCGGCAAAGTGTTCAGGCGAAACTGTGATCTGCGGCGGCACAGCCTGACTCACACCCCGCGGCAGGACTTCTAGAGAAGCCCAGGATGTGTCCCGTGCCGCCGCTGCTCCCCTCCCCAGACACCTCTCCACGCCTCCCACCCAAGGGTCGTACCCCCAACCCCTCACTGACCCCAGCTCTTCCCTTGCTGTAGCTGCACCTGCAGCTCCAGGGAGTTAACTCTTCTTCTCAAGGACTGAGGACTGTAGAAAGCTACACCAGTACATCCCTTCACAAAGAGTATATGCTAGTTTCTTGTAGATATTCACAGCTCATTTTAGAGCTCTGTACATAATGTCGTGGGTCTTCGTTTTGTTGTTTTGTTTTGTTCGTTTTTGTATCTTGTTGGATGCACCTAGATACGGAAAATGGAAGCCAAATTTATCTTTAAAGAGTGTATTTTCAAAATAAAACTTTTTCTTGTTTGTTTCAACACTTCTGCCAGAGTGTCTTGCTATTTAATTCTGTTCTTCCTCTGGGTTCTGAGAGAGTAGGATGCCTCTGAAATACTCAACATTGAGGGTGTTCTTTATCCCTAGGTTTTTAAAATAAGACTTCTCACAATTCTCTTACTGAAATGTCAGCTCTTCCCTTTCTGTATTATGGCATTTTTGAATTGGACAATTGGATTTGGAATTTTTGTTTTTCAAAGATATTAAAATTAATACCCTTGAGGTTTTAGCCTCTTTTGTTTATTCTAATTCTTTGTGTATTATTCCTTCTGATAAAAGCAATATAATGATCATTATTAATAACGTGCAACTCCATGACTGACCTACCTGAAAGCACAAGATGGGAAAAGTCCTTGACCTAATGTCAAAGTTTATGATGGACTTCTCTTACCATTAGACTTTGAACACTATGATTTAGCACTGCAGACAGAGACTTTATCCTGGTTTCAGTAGAAGAGTGCAGGAAGATACAACCTTCAGAAGATGGAGGGCAAGAGGAGAAAGGAGAAACTACTTAGCTGTGAAAATATTGCTTTCCTAGGGTGGAGATGTTTTCTTCTAGAAGGTTCAGATTTCTCTGCAAGGCTGAGTTGAGTTAGGTCACTTGCAAAGTGACAATCATCACTGGTTGATCTTTTGTCCCTGGGAAAATGACACAAGTATAGGTACTCTGTGTGAAGCTCATGGGGAGTATGTCATAATCTTATGAGGCATTTCAACCTTTTCCAGAGGATTCCTGAGAATGTGACACTAGTATCATGTCAACCTATATAGGATTGGGGCAGAAGGTTTTGGATACAGATAAACTAAGGTACTATGCAGAGACTAGAAGGGAAATCATTGAACGTAAGGAGCGAACATCAGAGGAACCCGTAGCCCAGCAGCCCAGAAGGTACTCACAGACTTTAACACTGAACAATAGGGTAAATGAGGTATTCTCAGATTTTTTCATTTTTATATTTGTGTTAGATGGCATGTTTCATCTTTAGGGACTAGGCATCACATCCTGTGTTTGTACTTTAGAATCCTCCAGAAGGGTACATAGCGATTTGAGGACTAGATTCCAAATTTTTTGCCAGTGCCTTGTTCAACACAACTTACAAAGAGGTTTCAAAAGTGTTCCAGATTCAATGCTTACTCTGTTCTCAAGGGAACTGGCTGGAAGTCACTTATGCTTCTCATGAGAGATGAATTCTATCCAACAAAGTGTCCACTCACCAAGCCTGTGTGTCTAATGCTCACACAAATGTATTTCCCAACATGGGATGGGTCCAAGCCTTCACTGAGGAGAGGGGGCAGGGATAGAGTGTGAGGGTGCATGTGTGTGTGGTATTTAGAAGACTGAAACTCTTGTTTGTTTTCTTGTGTTTGTACAGAATTAACTCAGTGACCTCCCTACCTCTCCTCTCTCAAGATCCTGCCTACCTTGGCACAGATGATTTGAATACTTTAGGGCAGGGTTACACATTGACTGTCCCTAGAGCTCCCCTAATCCTGCAGGCATTTTCCATGTCCTCAGTCTCGCTTCCCCACCCACCCCAACCAACTATAAGCGTCAGAATTCCATTGCACAGGGTTCAGTCCAATTATCAAGGAATGACCCTTGCTCGCTATCAAGCTCAAGCATATCCTTGAAGTCCCTGTCACAAGGATATTTAGATAGGAATATGGTTCCTCTGCATTTATTTTAGTTAAACAATGGGAATCAGAAGGAAATGAGGAAAAATTAGAGAAAGTGGAAAAAGCAGTTCCTCTTCCCAGATACACACTATTTCAAAAGTTAATGTTGATTTATTTATATAGTCATTAATTTAACAAATGGACACTTTGGGATCTTGACTACTCAGCTAATTTAAAAATCTACAATAGGGCTTAATTTAATAGCTCTCTTCCTTCAATCTGCACTCTTGAAGCCAGCAACCATCTAGACTCAGAAAGGGATCTACCTCATTTCTTCAATCTGCACTCTTGAAGCCAGCAACCATCTAGACTCAGAAAGGGATCTACCTCATTTCATTCTCTTTCCACACCTCATGATCTCAGGGGAACTTTTGAACAGTGGGTTCTTTCCTCTTCAAATTCAGAGGTTTGTTTTCTTCTTTATGTTCAAGAATGCAGGAAATGAATCTTATGTGAGAAAAACTTATAAGACATCATAAGGAAAATGATACCCTGTAGCTTATGAAATTAATCTGAGTTTTTGGTGTGGGTTTTTGGTTTTGGTGTTTTTTTTTTTTTTTTGGTTTAGGAAAGAGTCATTATTTGAGTTTTAGATTAGCCTGTGTTTTCCTTACACCCTCTACCATAGTCAACACATGAATCAATACTCCTGGCCAGAGACCAGGAATGGGAACTATCACGAGTCATAACCACAGTGCTGAAGAACTTCATGTACAACAGTTAAGTATTCAGCTGTGACTTTAATCTTATTTTGCAATCCATGTGTGGGATTTTAAAAATAATATCTAAAATTAATTATATTGCAATCAATTATTAATGTAAAATTATGAATGTGTTAGGTACATGATTGATGCTAATATTGAAATGTAGGTCATTGTTGTATTAGGGCTTTATAAGTGCAGTAATTAAAATTCTATTTTGCACAGGCACATCCTCTTTTACATGAGGAAACTTTCAAAAGTTTAACTCTAAGACAACTGAATATTTGAAAAGCAAACAAATCTAAAATTTCAAATTATAAATAAGCCTAACTACTACTAGTGATGAAATCAGAAGCATATACTGGAAGTTTCTTCTACCATTCATTTGTCAGATGTTAGCGTAGACATTTGAACCTCTTCACTTAAATTATGTTCAGTGAGGTACCTTGCCCTTCTTTTGATTCTAGAGGAGCAGCCTACCCCTGGAAGGTACTTGGGAAACATTAGTTCTTGAATATTGCTAACATGATAGACAACATGCATTTGGATTGAACACAGAATAAAATCTACAGCAAATTTTACTACAAGGGTTTTACCATGGCATAATGTGCTAGCTTTCATATTCCCAAAGTAACTTTAATATTATTATAATAATAAGAGGAAAAGTTGATGAAACCATATAACACATTGTAAAAAGGAATAAGTTTTATATTTTTGAGGATTATTTGTGTTCACGTTTATTAACTGTATTATACTGAGAATGTATTTCTCAATTTTCTCTTCTGAAATGTAACTTTCCACTGATAACCACCTCTGCTGACAGTAATGAGCAATAAAGGGAGTGGAGATTTAGAGTGATTCAGCTTTGATGACCTGAGATATTTCAAGTTCATTCCTGTTTCTTTATTGCTTGTTTTCCCCTCCAACACAAATTACATTATCTAAGCTATATAACTTTTTCTATATAACTATCCAAGGCAAAAAATGATAGTGAAAAACTATAAGTAACCCAAATAGTCTATAAGAGGAAATGGTTGGGTAAATCATAATGCTATATCTGTTATGTATGGCATTATACTAGGTATATATTATACTATTAGGTATAGCTTTCTACTACACACAGAAAACCTGACTAATAAAAGAGGCTTAAACAATAGGGGATTTATTTTCTGACAGAACAAGAGGTCTAAAGGTAGGATCCAGAGATGCATAATTAATTGGACTGACAAGATCATCCAGAGCCCAGTTCTTCTTACTTTTCTTTTGTCCCATCTTTAGTGTGTAGACTGGCTCTCTTCATGGCTACAAGATGGTTGCAACAGTTCCAACCACCAGTGCTAGTTCTTCCTTTTCACACACATTTCACGGGAAGAAAAAGGATTTATTTCTTCCTTGTATCGCTGTTTAAGAATTAAGAATTTCGGCATAAATCCAACCTGTAGACTGGCCCATATAACTTATTGGTCAGAATTAGGTCAACCTGCTCCTTCCTCAGCCAATTGCTGACAAGGAAAATAGACTTATCCCATAAGGGACTTAGACTAAATAAAACTCATCTTCTAAGCATAGAAATGGAGCTAGCCTTCTCTGAAACTCTTGGTTGCCTGGAAAAAAAACCAAAACCTGATTTCTGTTAACAAGGAAGAAAGGAAAACTGAGTGTTGTGAATATTAAGCAGATATTAAAAATTAAGTTTCTGTCAATAACCTTATGCTTATGTTATAACACAGCAAGATATTTAATGGCATATGCAATATTACCCAAACTATATAAACAAATAAAACCTTGAAAAAACTAAGCAGAAATAGACTAGCAGAAAATATACCAAAATGTTAATAAGAGTGATTCGTGAGTAACAAGCCAAAGATGTGTTTTTCTTCTTCTTTTCTTTTTTTACATTTTTAAAAATTTTTATTAAAAAGTTTTTTTGTGTTTATTTTTGAGAGAGAGAGACAGAGAGACAGAGCATGAGTGGGGGAGGGGCAGAGAGAGATGGAGACACAGAATCTGAAGGAGGCTCCAGGCTCTGAGCTGTCAACATAGAGCCCATCTTGGGGCTCAAACTCACAAACCATGAGATCATGACCTGAGCCAAAATCTCACGAGCCAAAGTTGGACACGTAATTGACTGAACCACCCAGGTGCCCCTCTTCTCCTTTTCTTATTTTCAACTTTACCACAATAAGCATGTGTTACTTTTATAAAGGAAAAGATAATAAACATTATTTTAAAAATTCAATATAAAGCCTTAGTTTCCTCATTTTTTCCCCCTCTTTATTGCCTCTGACCAGCCTTTGCTTGTCTCTTGTCACACAAACCCACATATACCTTCTTGCTTCTTTTAAACCATTTCTTTAATTTCATTACATCTTACTAGTTCCTTTTTCTCCTTTCCTTGATTTCCATTCAAATTTATTTTTCCTATTTTTTCTCTAGGTTTCTGTAGTACACTGGTTCTTTGTTTTCTTCCTTTTAAGAGCTTCAGTAATTCTAGCTCAGTGTTCTTCCAGGTGTGATCATCAGACTTATCCAGGGTACTTATTTCTGGGCTCTTCCTAATCCAGTATGTGACTTGGAATTCCTGGTGATAAAGACTCAGAACTCTGTATATTAAACAAACACTTCAGGTAGTTCTTATGTATATTACAAACTGAGAATGTCTGCATTAGCCTTTGACACCATCATTCCCTTTATCTTATCCATCAGCCATTTACTATGTGCCTACCGTAATAAACATAAAACAAATTTCAACCCACTTTTCTTTACTTATTTACTCATGTCCTTGAAGTGGTGAAATCTTCCTCTGCATTTATTCTTATTACTCTTCTATGGTCTATGTACTTTTCTTTTCTATTGTGGCTGTCTCCAAATTAGATTTTTTCTTTTTTACACTAATAGACATCTTTGGCTTTGATATTTTATTTCTTTGTTATTTTTTGTTCTCTTAATCCATTTGCTAACTTAAAGTGGCAAGAGAATAAAGAGAATATAATAATCGAATAAGATGAGAAAATCAACAGAGGTAAAAATAATTCTGTTTTTTATTTGTAGATCAAAATATTGTCACCAAATGATTTGTTACTTTGGCTTCTGAATAGAGAACATTAACTTGTTATGAATAATGCTTTATGTGTTGAGGTGTGTGTGTATGCACAACCTAAAAATTGTTTTTTTAGATTGTTTTATTGTTACACTAAAATTTCAGAGTAGGTGACTATATTTTGTGATGGGAAAAGCCATATGACTTATGGACATGAAGTCATAAGATGGATTTAGGGCACCTGAGTGGTTCAGTCAGTTAAGCATCCCACTCTCGATATTGGCTCAGGTCATGATTTTGTGGTTATGGGGTTTAGCCCTGCATCAGGCTCTGTGCTAAGCCTGGAGCCTGCTTGGGATTCTCTCTCTTCTCTCTGTCCCTCCCCTGCTCATGTGCTCTCCCTCCCTTCTCTCTCTCAAAATAAATAAATATTAAAAGAAAAGATGGATTGAATATTTTTAAGCTCTGGAATTATTTATGGACAAAACATTTAACCTTTTTGAGGCTCAGTTTCTCATCTGTACAATGTGAGTTTGCACTACCTTGTAAGATTTATGTTCTCATTGAGGTAAGCATGAATGTATTATTAGATAAGCATTGTTCACTTCACAAAAGCTAGAAAATACCAAGAAATCATATCACTTCTCTCTCATAAAATATGCCATTAACTCAGTAAAAATAAATGCAGGTTTACAAATTAATTTCTACTTGAAACTGTCATATCATGTGTTTTTCTAAAATTTCTGAAATTTTAGAGGTTCTTTGGATGACTGTTGATTAACAGTAAAGTTTTTAAATTGAAAAGAAAACGTGTTTATCATTTTCAGCTGATAAAAACAATCATGCTTATTGTAAAAAAAAATTCAAACCGTACAGAAGTCTATAAAGTAGAAGCCTCTTATTTCCTCACCCCCACTAATGAATCTATTAGTTTCATTCCCCAGAGGTAGCCACTATTAACATTTTTGGTCTGTCTTTCTGGATATTTTGCTGTGGATATGCAAAGGTAATCATATACTTAAAACCATACACACACAAATAGGATTACAGAGTAATAGTATTTTGCAACTTCTCCTCACACACACACTTGACAATAAAACAATATATCTATTGGGTCTTTTGTTTTTCCATATCGGTGTAAATAGGTAATTCCTCTAAGATGATGGAAAAGAAGTCGAAAGACTTCTAAACCTGAGGATTAAATCTCTTTATTAGAATTTAACATGAGAAATAGGAAAATCATTGTTACTGAAATTATTTATAAAATACTATGCTTAACTGACAACCTTTAGCCCCCTATCTTCATGACAGCAGCTGAGAGAGTGCCTGAGGGTTTTGAAGATTCTTCAAGGTGTGTCATATTATGGTTCACATCAGTGCACACTGAGATACCTCCCTGGCAAGAACTGAAAGATACAGTTCTTAAATCCCCTGGTGACCCATTATCCATGGATCATTGACAAGATAGAATGTAATAGCTCCTGTCTTTTTACCAAGGTAAACTTCCCAGTGAAACTGTACTGTTCTTGCCCTATGTCTCTTATCTAAACAAAAAATTAATCTAGGAAAAAGAAACTACATTAAGTAGATATACAAATACTCTCATATTCTTTATTGCATTTTAATATTTATTGAATGAGGAAATATCTATTGAAATATAGTAGCTGCTTAATAGTAAAGATAAGTTGTTCCCACAACTCAGCTTTCCAAATAGATCATCTGAAATTCAAGTCTACATGAATTGCACAAGATCAAGCATTTGGAACATAAAGTTAAACTAATAGATATTTTGTCTCTTTAAGGCCAGAATTAAAACAATAGTTCAACTGGTACTATGGGCCAGAAATGAACATTTCTCATTATTTTGCTATGGTCTAAAGAGTCAGTATTTCTCTATCCTAAAAATTACTTCACTTGTGCACGGGACCATAGTCATAAGCTCAGTGGGACCCATTCATAGTCCTCTGCAGTGTTTACTATGAGGCACCATATTTTTGCAACATCACTTATTGGCAGTGTGGTGTTATAAATATCATAATGTGATGACAGGACATGGCCATGTTTTTGATTCTGATCTAGATCCATATGAAGGTTCCTTATTTTATGTTAACCTTTTTGACTTCTATAAGGACTTTCCCCCCATTTCTATGGGTTCAGAGATAGAAACAGTTAGAAATAGAAAGATGATGCTCTTGTAAACTTGATTAACACTTTACCTCCTGCCCAGGTCAAAAGAAAAAAAGGAAAAAAAAGAAAAAAGGCAATAACTTAACCAAAAAAGTAGTTTGCAGAATGACAAGTATGTCTCATTCATGTACATTTTAAGGCATGATATATCGTTCATATAAATATAGTAAAAGTATAAAATGTTCTTGGAAATAATAAATACTAAATCCTGGATATCAGTTACTTGGGGAGAAAGACAAAAGAAATTAAGGACACTATACACTGAAGAGGGACTCAATTGTATTTATATTTTATTGCTTAAAAACATCTGAAGCAAATACTGAAATTGTTAAGACTTCAGAAAACTAAGTGATGTGTGTACGAGCTTATGTTAGTTTCCATACTTTTCTACATGCTTGGAAATTTTCATAATAAGCCTTTTTTATCCCCAAAGAAGAAACTGATTTTAGAGGTGCCTCGCTGGCTCAGTCAGTAGAGCATTTGACTCTTGATCTTGGGGTCATGAGTTTGAGCCCCACGTTGGGTATAGAGATTACTTAACAATTAAATTAAATTAAATTTTTAAAGTTGATTTTAGAGCTGAAAAGGACTTTAGGAACTAACTAATATTGATATGTAATGAGCAGCTACTCTGTGATGCTAGAGATATACTGGTATACCAGAAAGCCACATTCTTTACATCCTTGGAGTTTACATTCTACTGGAAGGAGGCCACATTTTTAAAAAATGTGAATATATAAAAACATATTGATAAGGACTACATTTGAGGATGGAGACCATCGAGGTGAAGAAAAGTTATTTTCCTGACATTCAATCCAGTTCTCAAGTCTTGTATTCCCTCTCTACCTTCCCAAATACTTATATTTCCTCCTGATTTCTCCCTAACTTAATGTTAATCTAATTATTGATGGTGTTAGGTAAAAACACACAGACAATATCTCACTTGTTTTGTGGCCATCTCCACTTTAAGACATAAGATAAAAAGTTATAAATTTATCAAATGCTAAAATTTAACTGAATAAGTTTTTAAATTATTGGAATATTTTGAACACAACATGAAATTTACACAACTTTCTTATATTAGGTAGGTCAGCATTATCTTCCTTTCATGGGTGAAGAAAGAGATGAATGGGGGAGTAGTCTTGGAGTGAAGTAAATTGCCTAAGGCTCTATAGGAAATAAAAGTGACAGGTTCTGGATCAGAACTCACAAGCCTGACTAATCTAATGCAAAATCTTGAGTACCTTTCTTTCTGATCTTTCCTTTCAGGTTACTGTGCCTTACTTCCACACATTCCTATAAAGCTGACACTACTCCTTTGAAAATTGTAAGAAAAGAGCCCATAACACTAATATCTTGTCAGAAAAATTGAGTATTTTTTCACCTTCAAAGTTGCAAATTCATTGATAAAAATGTTTAATGTAAGCTTTTGTTTCTAAGTGTGCCAACCTTTCTCTCCAGATGGCCTCAAAGAATGTTCTGGAAAATAATTTCCCAGACTGCAACTATCCTATTCAGAGCTTTGAAGACAAATTTCAGGTGAGTTTTTATCCGCTGTTGGCAAACAAAGGGAGTAGAAGAACAGAATGATTATGGTGACCTAATCTACCTACAGGGTGTGATAACATCCATTCTACTTATAAAATCCTAGCATTTATACAACTTCTGTCTTCATTGCTATTAAACATTGCTTTAATATTATGATAGGCAAAGAGGATTGTTTCAGCTTCTTTCTATATTCATTTTTTTAAAAAAAAGCTGTCACTTGTAGAAAAGCCTTTATGGGAAAAGTATTCTGAGCAGAATTTAACTATTCAACATCAGAATGTAGTATGGTCTAACACTATTGCTACCCAGGAATCTATCAATAGACTCTACCTCTGTGCACTACACGCTTCCCTACAAAGCTGATTATAGGTTTATGTTGTAAGTGCTTGATATTGACTGGTACAGGAACACTCCAGAATTACTTATTATCTTCATTTTCCAATGAATTCTTTCTTCCCTTGGCTGATGTGTGAAGCTAGGCTTCTAAAGGCTTCTTCAGTGTCCTTATTAAGAACATCTGTAAAGAGCATCAGAATGAAGTGTTGAATTTCACCCATTTGGATTTCATTAAAGTGTCTATAGTTGTCAAGCATTTAGAAAGTCAAGACACTAAGAGTTTGGGGTTTGACCCAAAGGAAATTGGTCCTCATTTTAAGGCTAAACAGGAGGGATAACTGAGCCAAAGTTTTTTAGGGAGGATTTTTTTTTTTTTAATCATTCCTTTCAGATACATGGCCCTAAAGAATGAACACTTAAACAGTCATACTTTCTAATGGTAAGTTTTCTATCTTGCCAAAGCCAAGTGTGGGTTTATTGCAGAGGTTCTTAACCTAGGGTTCATGGACTCTAGTGGGTCCATAGGCAGACTTCAGAGAGTCTAAAAACTTTGTGAAATTGTAAGCAAAATTTCATGTGCATATACACATTGCTGGGGAAGAGGAAGCTGCAGCTTTCATCAGATTTTCAGAGACATCTGTGATTTAAAAAAAGTAAGAAATGTTTATTTTCATATTATTTAGGTGTCTTAAAATTTTCCAAGTATTCAAAGAGCAGAGTTTTTAATTCTTCTTTTTATAAGAGTACACAGAGTGCACAAATGTGCATAAATTATATCTAATAATAATTTTAAATATTAACAAATGAACAGCATTTTAGTAATTTGTGAAATCTCAGTTATGATTAACTTGCCCATGTACACACTCTGATCCAATCAGGTTTAACAAAAGTAACTGGACTGATTATTTGGAACAAATGACATAAAAAGAGTAATTTGGTTAAAAAGTGAAAATATGTGGTATTGGCAGTACAAAATGGTAAAAGACAAATCAGCTTTGAAAATTTCCACTATGTGTAGTAGAAGTAGTAGTAGTAGTAGTGGTGGTGGTAGTAGTAGTAGTAACCATTTGGTTAATCAGTTATGCTCTAATTATAGTAAAGTGGCATGCATTAATTTATACTGTGACTTAAATGGACGTTGAGTAAAAACAACAATTTCATTTTGTAAAGAATACTAAGTGAAATAAATTCTGATGTGAAAAATCCACTGGGGATTTTTAAGTTTTCTAACATTTAAAATGAATATGAAATAATAGGATCATCATTACACTAATTCTAGCTACATTTATGCTTGGAACACTTGGTAAAATTTAAGAGGTCATATTTTAAGTTCAAATATAATACATATTTCTTCTTCACATGTGATTTTTAAAAGGCATTATTTTAACTGGATCCTGTAATTATATTTGTCTTTAAAAATAGATTATTTAGTATCTGTTGAACTAGCAATCTTTTTTTTTTCATTGTGGTTTTTTTGGTGAATCATTCACTTCAGATTGGAATCAAAACACAGAATGCAGAAATGTAGCATGAATCTTTGATTAATAGAGTATCTGCCATTTGTCTTTTTTTTTTTTAATATACCACAAGAATCTGTACAAGTTATTTTTTCCCTTGAGTTAAACTTTGGACACCAGTCTATTTTGATTTATCTTTGCTTCTTGTGCAGTAAGCCTTCTTTGACCACCTTCTTAAATTACCTATCCTTTTAGACAATTCTTTAGCTTATTACATGTGGACCTGGCTTGTTTCCAAATTAACTTGGCTAGTCTCTTAATCTTTCCCATCCTCTCTCAAAAGCCCTGATCAGCCCTGTTGATATTCACCAAACTAAACTTACTTTCCAGGTTTCATACTCCCTTGTCTCCTCTGCACTCCCCTGATAAGTATACGCACACACACGCATGTGCACACACACACACACACACACACTTATATCATCAATGTTTGTCTTCTTATATTATTTTTCAGATGTCTTTTTCCTCTTAACCTTTGTCTTTGTCAAAATATTTTCTGATATATGTATATATATACATACATACACGCACACTTATATCATCAATGTTTCTCTTTCTAACCTTGCCTCAAAAGTCTTTCTAGCTTTGCCTCAAAATATTTTCTTCTTTACAATCTATCTCACATAGTTAAATTTAAATATTAGTAAGATACAGACTCTTGAAGAGTTGCTTATTTGTTTTATTTATTTATTTATTTATTTATTTATTTTGCTTGTTTGTTTTAAAGTTAAAGCATTTTGGGGGCACCTGGCTGGCTCAGTCAGTGGAGCATGAGACTCCTAATCTTGGGGTTGTAAGTCTGAGCCCTACACTGGATGTAGAGATTGCTTTAAAAATAAAATATTAGGGGCGCCTGGGTGGCTCAGTCGGTTAAGCGTCCAACTTCAGCTCAGGTCATGATCTCGCGGTTCGTGGGTTCGAGCCCTGCATCAGGCTCTGTGCTGACAGCTAGCTCAGAGTCTGGAGCCTGTTTCGGATTCTGTGTCTCCCTCTCTCTCTGACACTCCCCTGCTCAGCGCAGTCTCTCTCTCTCTCAGAAATAAATAAAACATTAAAAAATTTAAAAATAAATAAATAAAAATATTAAAAAAATAAAGTTAAGACTTTTTCTTTAGCATTAAGTTTATTTCTTACTATTTATAAAAGGTTAAAAATCAGTAAAGGTTACAGCATATGAATTATATCTCAATTAAGTTATTGCATAAAAAAACAGAAAGCAGTGAACTGGAGAAAAAACTAATAAAGTAAAGGAATTTCCTTGAACGTGTTTTGAAAGCTATAAACTTCAGTATGGACCCTAGGTACTTATTATTATTATAATTACTATTACATGTACTATTTAGCTTTATAAATTCTCTTGAAGCTTTCCTAGAAACTGATAATTTATTTAAAAAATTTTTTTGAAATTTTCTGTCAAAATATCCAACAGTGAATATGTATGAGTTCAAGATGTTTTAGTTTCTCAGGAGGTATTACTTTTTTTCTACATTTCAGCCTCACCTCCCTCCCAGGTTCTCAGAACCAATGAAGAAGGAAACATGACTTTTCAAAGAAGGTAAGAACCAGAGCTGATGGGACACTGGTTTGCTAGTCAGGACAGCTAGCATATTTTCAAAGGTGTGTTCTTCATTATGCTTCAAGAACAGCAGTGTCTTTGGTTTGGAAGGAACTTTAGAAATGTCTTTGTCCAACTTTCATATAGTATTAACTGGAGGAGTGCTCACTCTTTTGTGAAGCCATAGGTTGTACGGTTGATAACTCTGAATGTTATAGAAGTCTTATGTTTAATCAAAACTCACCTAACTGCACCTTCCAATGATTGATCCTAGGCCTGCCCTCTATTTTCTCGAAGCTGCAGACTTGGGGGAGGAGGCAGAGAATTCCCCTCACATAAACAGATGAGATGTTTGAGCTGAACTTTGTAAGATGTTTAGAATTGTCACCACACCACCAGGTCCTCAGACAAATACACTGCTTCTTATTTCTTTATTCAGATTCTACACTAGGAAGTTTTCATTATTCACATGCAAAAATGCCAGTAAAGTTAGGAAATTTTCAGTCTTCCTTGGAGATGTGTCAACAATTGTCAATGAATCAATGTTGGGCACAACTTACGGGAGGAGGGAGAAGGAATTAGAAACTTCATACTTTTATTTCCTCCTCTGGTGGTATGGTAGGAAGGAGGATTAACTGGTTAGAGCTGAAGCCTTACTGGGTCTGAATCTTTTAAATCCGGGGCCCAGGTTAACTGAATGATCCCAGCACTGAGCATACAGGTTGTCAGGAGGACTTGTATCACACTGATTTGCCTAATAACTAATCTGTTTGCAACCTCCTCCACATTTAATGAGGAGGTTTCATTGTCCTCCTCTTGCAAGTTTTAACATGCTATTATTCCTATCTTGATTCAAAAGGATCTGAATTGCATGATAGTTATTTCAAGGTGCCAAAGGCCACAGCTTCTTCATTAAGGGGGGGGGGGTATTATTACAGATCAGGCAGCAGGACTCTCAGAGTCTACACCTGGCTAGCCCAGGTTTGGCTCTTCCTAATCTATTTATTCATCAGAATAAAAGCTTCAAAAAAAAGTAAGAAAAAAAAAATGAATCACCCTGGTACTAAGCCTGAGATAATGTATATCAGCTTTGATCACATGCTCTGAGGTATGGGAAAATGAATTACTATAAAACCGGGTGTCATCCTCAGCTCTTCCCTGGAAACACTTTTCTTAAATGTTGCTTTTGATCATATTTTTAAGATGTAATTAAGGATTCCTTTCCCTAGTCATGTTTTCTTTCTTGAGCTAAAACCTTATGGAAACAATCCAATAGAATTATATAGCTATGGTTCCACTCACAGGAGCNAAGGAACCCTAAGGCATATCTGCAACAGAGAAATTGTTCTGATTGTATTTACCTTTTTTTTTCCAGTACTTCTCGCTCATTTGATAGCTATTCAACAAATATTTGAGTATCTTCATGTGTTGGGCACTGTATTAATCTGTTTTAAGAGACAAAGAAAAAGAAAAACATTAATAAATAAATATCTTGTGATCCAGATATGCATTGACTTCTGTGGCAATATGCAGAAGGTTCCCTCGTCAGCGAAGGAGGAACAGAGAGGATAAGGAAGATTCACTGGTGGGAGTGAATGTGATGAGAGAGCATTCAAATGACTTTCTCCAGTGGAAGTATGCTATCCCAGTAATGGTCAGGTGGTAATTGCAAAGAGTAGTTTACTTCAAAGCATGATCTGTAACACAAAAGTCTCTTTAGACCCTCTGAGACCAAAAGGATTTAGTAGTTAAATACATCTAAAACTTTACAAAGCACATCAACAGTTAACGTCTCTGACACGCCCAGTAGTAAAGAGACCTGATTAACAAAGTTTAACACAGCATGTCCCACATGGCCTAACCACAACTCTTTTTTTGTTGTTGTCTGGGGGATATGTACTGCTGTCCTGACAGATGGCATTAAAATTCTTAACCTAAAGAGGAACATTTCCCATGAAAAATGGATGCTGTGGGTCAATGAAATACATTTCAGCTTTTCTAAGTTTCACAGGTAACTATTACCATAAAAATGGTTAATGGCTATGGCTTTTTAAATGGGCAAATAAGGTTACATTTGGAATCTTTTGCTTACCAAATCTCTATCTGTGTGTAGTCCTCAAAAAATCTGCATGGCATCACCTTAGAGGTAAACCAACTGAAGCCCTAGGGCAGAATATGTCTCTACATTCCTTGAAACAAGTGTGAAGAAACAAATAAAAAGAACTGCCATTATGAATTGTACTAAAGCCATGATCAAAAGTCTCTATACTTTGAAATACCTAATCATATTACGGGATTAAAAACACATGAGTGAACACTAACCGATAATTTATTCATTTCTATATCTGCTTACATCTTTCAATTTTGAGAACATAAATTTGTGGTTCTTTCTCAATTATACTGACAAAAACTTTCTCTTCCTTTCAGTCTGGTAGGTCCCCTTTGCTATATATCTTTTTGTTGTATTTGGATTATTGTAAGTTTCTGGCTTTATCCAAATTTCCTTTTCAGAGTGACTTTTGAGTAGAAGATGGCCTAAGAGTCACAGAAGATTAAGAAGAGTTCATATAAGAAGTCCCATCTTTTCTAAGAATTACGAAAAACAGTGTAACTTTTATATGAATGTTGGGCTTATTTTGTTGTGTTCTAGTGAGGCTATACTGTTGAGGCCATAGTTTAAGGCTATACTCCTAGAGATAGGCATGCCAACTCTAAAAAAAGTGGCATCCCCCATATGAATCATCTGGAAGGGGCAGTTCTTCAGATAAGTTCCTCTCTTGGAAGGTGGGTCTTGGCAATGAGAACTCTTGATGCCCTGTGAGATCACACTCTTATTGGACTTTGATGTATATTGACTATTTAACAATGCTTCCTTGGTGGTTTGGGAGAGATGACTTCTCCAAGGAATTATGCAGGAAGGTGCGAAATTGGTAGGAGATCCTAAAATGAAATGATATACTTTCACTTTATCTAGCTTTTTGTCGTGCTCTGTGTTCATTCTCATCTGGCCATGCCCACATCTTTAGTAAAGCCTTACCATAATATAGTAGTCCAGATCAGAACTCAGTTGTGCACTATGGACCTTTGGTGAGAATTTTGAGTCCAGGTTTGTGTCAAAGAACTAAAGAAGACACAGTAGCCACTCAAGTTAACATAGTGTTATGTGTTTATAGTTATTTATAAGGATAATAACTATCAGGCATCTGAGTACTCACTCTGTGCCAGGCATCTTACATATGTTACCTCATCTAATCTTCACAATAATCCTCCAAGGTAGGTTCTCTTTTGGTTCTATTTTGTGGATGAGGAAATCGAGAGTCAGCGAGATTATATATTTGCTCATATCCCATAGCTATTGAGAGGTGGGATTTCAATCTAGGTTTCATCTGACTTCAGAGCCTAAACATACTCTAGTCAAGTTCCTTAACTTCTCAGCACTTGAATTTCTCTATTTGAAAACATCTACCTTTTGGGTTGCTATAAGGATTCAATGAAATAATGTATATAAAGATTCTAGGCCACTGACTAGAAGATAATAGGTACCCCCAAAATGATGCTTATTGTTATGTTTTCCTTCTGCCTCTCTGACCATTCCTTCTTAGTTTTCTTCAAGGTTTTCTCTTCCTCTGATGGCCTGCTAGTGTTTCCTAAATTTATTTTTTAACTAGGCACTTTTCTTGAATGGCTTCATCAAACCCACGGCTTCAGTTACTATTCTTATGCTGGTGACCTCAATCTTTACCCTCAGCCCAGATCAGTACGCAACTCCAGACCCAGATACGCATTCATCTGACATCTCTACCTGGGTGTCTCACAAACACAACAAAATCAACATGCTCCCAAACTGATCACATCCTCTTTCTGTTCCAGTCCTGGCTTTCCTCTTAGTAGGTAGCACCTTCAAATCTCTAGATACCTAAGCTAGAAGCCTAGGAATCTTTATTCCTCATTTCATTCATCCCTCATACTCAATTAGCCATCAGGTTCTCTTAGGTTCCCTTTATTACCTCTTATATCATTCCCTCCATCTCCCCCTATCCTCCCTCAATATCATTTTACAGCCACTATAACTATCTAAATTCAGACTCTCATCACTTCTATCAGCTATTACTGCAATAGTCTTCTAACTGGTTTCTCTATAATCTACCCAACCCTCCTTTGTGTCCTCAACATTCCCATCAAAGTGATCTTTCTAAAATGAAAATTTTATCATTTATTTCTCATTTAAAATATTTTAAGAGCTTCCTCTAGCTTTCAGGATAAAGTTCAAGTTCAGCACATAAAGTTCTTCAAGATAGAGGCTCTCTGCCTGCTTCTTCAGCTGTTTTCCCCACTATCCCTTTATTTTTCATTCTTACCATTTGTTTTTGCTTTAGAGGATTACTTGAACTTCTCTAAAGGAAGCTATTTCTAGCCTTGGGCCTTCAGGCACATCATCTGAATGCCTACTCATTGCCCCAAACCCAGCCCTCGCCCAACTGCCCAAGTCCCCCTCCTTAAAGTTCAGCTTAAGGGGCACACCTCTGTAGAGCTTTTCCTTGATCTTGATTCTGTTTTTTTTTTCTTAATGCTCCCATGATACCCATGTATCACTATGCAACAGCACTTTTCAGTCTACACATCTCTCTCACTAGCCTGAAATTGTACCCCAACGTTTGTTAAATACAGTATCTCCAGCACTTAACTCCTAGTGCCTAGCTCATAACAGATACAAACTCTTTGTTAACCAAGGAGTGAATTTAGGAAGAGAGTTTTTAGCCATTGGCCATGCTGTGTGTAAACCTAAGAAGCCATAAGCAGGACTTTGAGTTAGGTGGCATGTTATTGGAGATGCCTTAAACCACATTTCATTCTTCTGCACCTGGTCCTTATTTCTCCATTTTACTTGGATCAGGTTCCACCCTTAACCTCTAGAAGAGTAAGACACAACTGCTTTGAGATACATCTGATGGAACAAGCAGTTAAGATGTAGATAGAGTACTCCATTTAGCAGCCTGGGGTACTCCATCTACAGTATGATTGGGACCTAGGAAGCCAATGCACATCCTGCCCTCTACAAACTTGAGCTTCAGTTTTCCTTTGTAAATCTGAACCCGAAGCTGAGCTCCAAAAGGCTCTGCTCAGTTTTATTTTCATTGGGGAAATTGGGTAAGTTTTTAAAAAAAGTTACATTAATTGATCTCATCACTTTCTTTTTCTTCACTTTTTTCAGACTTCGCTGAATGTTTTCTCCTTTTCAATGTAAGCTGTTTCCCAACATTCCTTCTCTGAATGTAACAGAGATAAAAGGGGCTAAAAAGAAGAAAAGCAAAACCAATTCAAAAGCTAATCAGATTTTTTAAAAAGCTTCTTTGTCGGGGAGATTCTCTAGGTTGAAACAAGATCCCAGTATCACATAGCTTACTCGACAACTTTCATTTAGGAAACGATGGACATGAAGGGAAAGAGCGAGTTAGTGACTTGCCCAAAGCCACTTAGTACACAACAGAAGCATGAGTTGTATCGTGGCCCTAAGTGCCCCCAGTTGCAGTCTTGGCAATCTCTTTTTCTCCTGGAAGACTCTTCGCCACTTGTGCCCACTGCTAACACCTTTCTGTTCATGCAAGCCCAGGTAATCGGTAAGAATATATTTATTATATACAATCTATATTATACAGAATTTTTTTTTAAACAGATAAGGTCAACACACTAACAGAGCAAAAAGAAAGAAGCCACGTGGGCGACGCTCAGGGCTCTGTGTAATCTGCCCCTACGAGAGTAAGAAAGGTTGCCAAGGGAATCCAGGCTCTCGGACACCTCCGGCCTTTCTCCAAAGAAGGAGTTGACGCGAAGAGGGAAAGCCAGGCCTGAGTCCGCGGCCGAATCGAGCAACCTGGAGGCATGCCCCGCAGCTCCGGTGCCTGGCCAGAGACGACTTCCAGGAACTGCTCTGCCAGAAGAGTCTACGGGCAGCTGGGAGGGCCTTACCTAGGGCGCCCGATTTGGGGCCACAGCTTCGGGGCTCCGCCAGGACCACGAGCCTAGGTCCTGGACCCCAGGTGCTCACTGCCCCGCGCGCCATTCACAAGAAGCACCCTGGCCCTTTGGGTGGGTCAGAGATCAAAAGAAACAGTGGTCTTGTCCTATAACCAGTGTAGAACTTTCCCGTAAAACCCCTACGCGTGGGAATCCATTCCCTTTAAAGAATTTTTTTTAAAGGAGTTTGATACTTATGCAGCGCCCCCTTGTATAGCAGAAACCATATTATGTACAGTAGGTAAAAAAGATGAAATTAACCTCATATCCGGAGATAATTTCCAAACTAAGAAACGATTAACTTAAGAGGTGGTGGGCAATCAAAAAGACCCAAGTAGAGAGTGGTGGCGGGGAGGGAGGGGTGGATGCAGGCGAGGGGAGTGAGAGAGCAAGGGAGCAAAGGGGAAGAAAGAGGCAGTGCGGGAGGAGAGGGTCCCAGAAGGGACCGAGGGAGAAGGAGAAGCAGGAAAGATNGTGGGAGAGGATTAGAAAGGGAGGGCGAGGCCTAGGGTGTCCTACCGGCCTCCTCTCCTGGCGCTCTTTGGTGAAAAAAACTCTCACGAGCCCCCAAATACGGTTCCGGGAAACCTCTTCGTCTCGCCGAGCGCCGTCCGGCATCTCACACCCCGCGGCCTGTAAGACCAGCGGCGCGCACGCCCCCTGCGGTCCCGACGGCCTCGCGCCTGAACCAAACGGCCGTCCTCGACGGCTTTGCTCGTGAGGCGGAGGCCGGAAGCCAGGTGGGCGCGCCCGGAGCGAGGCCCCCGCGCGTGTGTGCGGGAACGCTCGTGTCCGCGCCTCCCGCGCCGCGAGCGGTGCGCCCAGGGAAAGGCCTGTGAGGCGACGCTGGGCGCAGGCCCGGAACTTGGGGGAAAAGCTGCAGCCCTGCGGACGGGCCCGGCGACCACGGCGCCCGCAGCTGGTTTCTCGTCAGCTCATACCAATTCCTTGCGCTACCTCTGTGTACTCGTTGATAAGCGCACTGGGGGGATTCAGATGGGAACGGGACCAGCAGTGCCCCCCGAAGAGGTGGCGGGAAAGTAGAGCTGAGACTCCCACGGGACTGTCGACTGCTCGCGACAGCTAGGGCTGGTGCCGCACGCGGAAGCAGGCTGTGCCGCGCGGGGGCCGAGGGCCGGGACAGAGCCCCTTCAGCTCGGCCGTCGCGGCAGGCGGGGGGACGGGGGCACCGGAAGGGAGGCGCGGGGCGCGGCCGA
>NW_027533334.1:7252033-7339046 GCF_008692635.1 Crocuta crocuta | reverse complement strand
GCTGTTCCCGGCACCCTCCACACCCGCCGCGAGCCGCGGTCCGCAAGCCCGGCAGGAGGCGCTGTGCGGACGAATTAAAGCAGAATACCACGGTTTTAGGGGTGGCGTTTTCGCAGCCTAAGATAGCACCCCTTTAGTTGAGTAACCCGATTCGGACCTCCTTCTCCACTCCTCCTTCTCTTTAATACGTGTGTGTGTGTGTGTGTTGGGTTAGAAGGACGAAATGTCAGCGAAAAGAGATTGAAAAGTAGAAAGTCTTAAAATGTTCAGGTTCGCTGACCGTTTTAAAAGGAAGATGTAAGGCAGATGTTCTAATTCTTGACTATAAAGGGCTCACCTATCACTGCTATTTGTTAAAGATCCTACTTGACTCGAAGGATTTGGTTCAAATTATTTGATTGAAATAAAGGTTTATACAAGACTATTTCTGCTTGTTGCTCTCTGAAAGATCACATCAGGGAACAGGAGGTAATTCCAATATATAATTGAAATTACAATATGGTTTTAACAATATTGTGTTTGTGGTGCCTTTATCAAACTATAAAAATCCCATTATTTGTAAATAGTGTTTTGTGAATCCACTGGAACTGGAGCAGTTGTGCAGAAATGACATGTATTATTTAATTTATCGTCCTACTTAAGTGTAGTGTCAGATGATACCAGTGAGTAATCTTACGAAAACTTCGTGATCAGAAATAAAGGGGAAGGAAAGGAAATCCCTGAACCCATTGTATACATTGTCAAGGTAGACTCTTGAGTTCTGTATAAATGGTGGAGCTATGAAGAGATTAAATGGTGCTGCTTCCATTTTATATGTGTTCTCAGTCTCAAAAAGATCTGCCTTAGAGAGACTGGCCTCCTAGTAGAAGCTGGCGTTCCTGGAGTTTGGTTTTGTAAATTGATTTATGTCATTTTGGAAATTATTCAGCAGTGTTTATAAATGCAGATTACTAAAATACATGGACTATAAAGAGAAATGTTATTTCTGTTAATAGTCTAATATGTGGAAGAATTAATTTCCAAACTACTACTTCCATTTAAAAAATGTATCACTTTATGCTAGTGAGATTTGGAAGTGATGCTGTTCTATCTAACAAGTACCTGTTTCAGGACATTGGGATATTAAATGTAAAATCTGCATGAATCTTTGATAAAAGGAATAAGTTTATGATGTAAGCAGGTGCTAATTGTACCTGATTAGACGACAGTCCTTCATAGCATGCTCAATTACAGTGCTTCAGTCTGATGTGAAAGTTTCTGATAATGTGATTCTACCCCTTCTTTGAACAGGTTAACCTCAAAAGAGGTATATTTAAACCCTGGTTAAATAAAATAGTTTTTTGGGTGGCGGTTTTTTTTTGTTGTTTTTTCGTTGTTTTTGTTTGTTTGTTTTTTTGTTTTTTAG
Organism: Crocuta crocuta; assembly: GCF_008692635.1. NCBI lineage: Eukaryota > Metazoa > Chordata > Mammalia > Carnivora > Hyaenidae > Crocuta > Crocuta crocuta. The sequence goes on along the minus strand of NW_027533334.1, from coordinate 7,337,641 downwards.
TAAGGATTAGGCTAGGTAGTAAAATGAGATAGGAAGTTAAATATATACTAATCATATTACCTGTATGTGGCATTTTGTAACTTATGAAGTACTTTAAGATACATTTATCTCATTTAATTCTCACAATAAACGTTTTGACCTAGATACTTGTTTTGTTGATTTTATAATTGGGGAAACAGGCTCACAGTGGTCGCCTCAAGTTCATGTAGATAGTTTGTAGCAGAGCTAGGACTCAAACCCCAGATATTGGCAGACATTTCTTTTTTTGTATATTTAGCTTTTAAATGGTACATTTTAAATATGTGTTTTTAATTTCCTAATCAAAGTTTCTTTCAAATTACTCAGTCTAGCTGGCTCATCCATTTTACTTCAGTAAAGACAATATAGAGGTATGAATGATTGAAATGCAGCAGTATTTCAGATTCAGACAGTTGGGTTACCCAGCACTTAAATACCCTATACATTCAATAGGCATAATTCTTCAATACCCCTCCTGCTACTTTTGTGTTTTGTTGGTTTTATATAAGTTAGAATATTTTTGTTCGCTATTTGGGATACATATCCCACTGGACTATAGAGTGCATGAGGGCAGAGGATATGTTGATCCATCTTGTTGATAGATGTATTCTCAATACCTTACCATTTGCTTGGAATTTAGTGGGTATAATAAATACGTGATAAATAGATGATGCTCATACACTCCTCTATCTCGTCCTTTTGGAAATTCTACCCATTCTTCAAACCCTGACTCAAATGCTACATCCTCTGTCAAGTTCTGTAAATTCTTGTGGCGCTTTTGTGCGTTTCTCATTTTCAGCATTCATCTATTCCAATTGCTTCTTATTTGTGTACATGTTTTTATCTTGCCTCCTAGACTGTAAGTTTCTTGTGGGTAGAGATACCTTACCAAGCATAATTCCTTGTATCATAAATTCCACTAATATTAACTAAGGGAACAAAACAAAACTGTCTATGTGTACCATCCAATATGAACCTGTATAACTTGATTGTAAATTGTAAATAAAATATAAATTTGCCCTAGTGCAATAAGTTACATGCCCAATATTGGTCATAATCATTTTCATTAGGGTTAGTCTACAATTTTTTATTTCATGATATAAAACAAGCATTTAGCATCATATTTACTGCAACTTTTTTTTTTTTTGAGAGAGAGAGAGAAGGAGAGAGGTAGACAGGGAAAGAGAGAGAGAATCCTAAGCAGGATCCATGCACAATGCAGAGCCTGAAGTGGGGCTCAATCCCACAACCCTGGGAGCATGATGTAAGCCAAAATTAAGAGTGGGCTCTCCAACAACTGAGCCACCCAGGCACCCCTACTGCAACTTTTAATGTTAGCCGTATACCTAGAGTAAAAGTTGTAGGGATTTCTAATATAACTTTTTTCCTTAAGTTTTAAAATTTATTTTGAGAGAAAGAGAGAGAGAGAGCAGGGGAGGGGGCGGAGAGGGAAGGGGAGAGAGAGAATCCCAAGCAGGCTCCGTGCTGTTAGCACACAGCCCAATGCAGGGCTCAAACTCATGAACTGTGAGATCATAAGCTGAGGTGAAACCAAGAGCCAGTTGCTTAACCAACTGAGCCACCCAGGTGCCCGTAGCATAACTTTTTATGACATAGAATTTATTTACCAAAATACATACCTCTTCTTCTACAGAATAGAAATAAAAAGAGATGTATGCTATACAATACCATTGCATGTATTTTCAGAGGTAGAAGACTGGTTAACATTTGGTATTATTACAGTAGTTTTTTTTTTACTCTAGAAAAAAATTAAGTTTAATGGCAATTTTTTAAAAAAACCTGAGTCATAAGCAACTATTTTATTTTTTTTTACCACCAGAACAAAGTCTGAGGTAAAAGAAGATTCTTGGCTTCGTTTATTCTTCTTCCAAAATTAGGAATGATTTGGTTTCAATGGGAGGATATGATTTGGTCTCAGTAGAAAATTCTTGCTTTCACAGCAGTGTACATTACTATCAAAACTGCACCAGGGATATATATATTTATTGACTGAAATCTATTCCATAGTTTTGCAGAATGAACATTACAAGCAGTCTTTTTGGAATAGTATTCTACAGAAAGTTTGTTGGGACATTTGCTTTCTACATTTAATTCAATTAACTCTGCTATGCAACTGGAGTAACCAGCAACCCCTAATATCTTGATTTTCAAATTGCATGGAAAATTTGGTGTTCCTAAACCAAATGAATGGATTTTGAGCTAGAGAATGCAGAACCAAAGTTGTGATATAGTTTTGAAATGAGTGTGTGTGGTGGTGGGGAAGAAGGTGTTTTTAGTCTAAAATTTAATACATAAAAGTACAAATTGTGAGTCCTTCAAAAGTAGTAGTGTGATAGGTTTACAACTAAGATAATACTTCTTTCTGAAAGAGAAAAAAAAACCCTGTGCAGTTCAAAATTTAAAGTCAGAATCCTAAAATGTCTTTTTTGGTTAATTTAACTAAAGAAAGCAACTTCTAACAGTTATTTCCTTAAATTTTGAAATGTAATATATTTTAGCTAGGTGACTTGAAATAGAAAACAGATAAAGATGACTTACTGGTTAGTGAAACAGTCTAAAACAGACAGCTTACTTTTTTTTCCCCCTCTTCATTTCCCCTGGACCAGCTGTTAATGTTTAACCTTCATTTACTACTTCAAGAGTCATATTTACACTTCTCCAGCAACACTTTATCCATATGTTCCGTGGCCTTATACATTATATAAGGCTCTTTTAGGGCAACTTCCTAATCTTCTCATTAAGAAAATGTCACACTCACCCAAATAACCCTATAGAAGATGTCAGATGATATCACCACTAAAATAACCCCATAGAAGATGTCATCTGATATCACTTATAGGCTTCCTTTCATTTTTGCCAGTAATAGTCTTTGCCAGGTTGTTCTTCCCATTTAGACAACTAGGATGTTTCCTTTCCTTTATTCAATTGATAGGGGGAAAAATCTTCTAAAAATACTTAACAATTCACTTCATATCAGATAATGACTTCAGCTTCCTTTAGAGGATCATAATGCAAAGATAATTTTTCTTTGTTATAGTCAATTGTCTTACCTAAAATAAGTGATCATTATTTGGCTCATAAGTTTCATACTGGAATGTTACTGCTTTAAGATCATGTAGGGTATATGACAAAAAAGAACAGAATGGACTTTGCCTCTTGTCTGATAACTTGATTATTCCTAGTTCTTTTTTAGGTTCCAGAGGTTGACAAGTAAGCCTTAGGAAGTGTTTTTATAAACAAATCAGTCTCATTATTTTTACTTCCTTGACTACCTATCAGGTAGTTACATATATAGAGGGAAAAGGTCGATGAATTTTCAAACTGCTTTGTTTGGATTTGGTTATTGTTAGTGGTTAATTCAGAGAAGCTGGAGTTAAGATTCTTGCATTTCAAATTTATTATAATGTACCGATTATGTAATTGGCCATTTAATATCATGAAATTCATGGTTTTCATCTGTAAAATAGATATACTCATATTTACCACCTTTGAGGCATATTTAGCATTTTGGTTTAAGAGAGGCCAGATAAGTTCTATCATAAAAATAAATTTAATATATTACAACCAAGTATTAGATCTCTTGTATCTTTAAAATTCCTGAGCGATTTACAAGTGATGTGTGATCTGAATGAGTGTGTCTCATTCCTTTCTGATTTGTTCTTGGCTTAAGAAGATACTTTTACCAGACTATACCAATCCTTTCAAAGTAGGCTCAATTGACAGAAAGTGGAATTGAATCTTAATTTTGTCAAAAATAATTTCCTTTTTGTGCAGAGTTTGGTTGTCTCATCTAGAGAGCTTCTGTGTAATGCTATGGTGCTGACTCTCCAGTCTTAAACTCCTTCACTGTTAAGTCGGGAGGGTCATCCTGACGAGTGTCCATTTCTGGAATCGGTGTGAATGAAACTCTGCCAGGAAATCCATATGTCTAAAGCCAAAGTTATAGTGATTTTCTGTATAACCTTTTGTGACTAATAGAATTATTTTTCCAAATGACACACTCCTCCAGATTATAAATCATTATGCCAACTTCGACAGCAGTGAGACACTGAGAGCTCTTGTTAAACTAAATTACGATTATCACATGTAACTTGCTACTCCTATTTTTAAACATCCTTATTGCCTGAGTCAGTCATTTTAGCACTTAGTCACATACTTGTATTTTAACATTTATTTCATTCATTGTTCCTCTTAAGACTGTAGTGCCCTTGAGGGCAGGTTCTATGTGTTGTAAGAGTTTTTAATGCCTCATAACTCTGGAATAAAGATTTTTTTTGTTTTATTTCTATTTTTTGTTTGTTGTTTATTGTCAAGTTGGTTTCCATATAACAGCCAGTGCTCATTCCAACAAATGCCCTCCTTCAGGCCTATCACCTCTTTTACCCTCTCCCCCAACCCCCTCTGAACAAACTTTTGACATGTGGTATATACTCAGTGAAGAATTCTTCAAATAAATGTGAACTGTTTTTATTGAGTGTTGTGCATGGCACATTTTTTACAAATATGAAGAATTAAAATACATCATCACTGGCCTTGTGATATATGTAATTGTACTGAGGTCCACATAATTTATTAGATCTATAATTCTTTTTTAAAATATTTATTTATTTAGAGAGAGAAAGAGAGAGAAGGAAGGGGGAGGGCAGAGAGAGAGAGAGAGAGAGAGAGAGAATCTGTGCTGACAGCATTGAGGCCAATGGGGGAACCATGAGTTCATGACCTCAGCAGAAAGGAAGAGTCAGACGCTTAACCAACTGAACCACCCAGATGGCCCAATGGATAATTCTTTATGTGTAATTATGAAGTCCAAAAATCCCAGAAAACTTATTTTGTTATGTTTTTGGTAATATCTGCCCGTAAAATTTAACCTAAGACTAACTCATTTGCTGAAAAACCTGACTTGAACTGATGTGAAGCTATTTATAGTATTCATTAATTCCACTTAAGAATATTCAATTTTTTTTTAACTTCGGAAATAATTGATCCTTTTTTTAAAAAAAATGTTTTATTTATTTCTGAGAGAGAGAGAGATGCAGTGTGAGCAGGAGAGGGTCAGAGAGAGAGGAAGACACAGAATCTGAAACAGGTTCCAGGCTGAGCTGTCAGCACAGAGCCCAATGCGGGGCTGGAACCTACGAGCCTGAATCAAAGTCGGACACTTAACCGACTGAGCCACCCAGGCGCCACAATTTAATTGATCCTTTTAATTATGGTGTATTCTGGTGTATTTAATTATGTATGTATTCTGTTATCTTTTGAAATCTGAAAAATTCTGACTTCTGAGATACATCCAATCTCAAGAGTTTTTGGGTATTGTAGATCTATACAAAAAGTTAAATGATAAGATATTCAAATAACAACTAATATAATAATGGTAGTTATATTGGTAATTATTAATGGTAGGTAATTCAAACCAGTCTTGGAAAGCTGCCTAAAGGGTCATGGTGTCTCTGTTGGGTATTCCTGCAAATGGGCACATATTCAGTCTTGGATCCTAGGGGCCAGAGGCAGATGACGTAGGAGTATTTTCCTGTCATGTCCAGGCATAAGAAGAGCCAGAGGGTCTGTACAAACTAAGTCCTTTAGAGATTATTGAGGATCAAAACCAGGGAGAACCAATTTTGTCCTCCAGGGGTAAGAGATGGCCTGAAAAAGGAGCCAGAGACATGGGAACAGAAGGAGGAATTAAGGGTAAGGTGAGAGTCCTGGGCAGTTGCCTCGGCCGTGGATGATAGATCTGCAATCCCATGCTGCATAAGTGGATGGCTTTGATATAAAGTGGAGAGCTGGAACAGGCCGGTACAGATAATTGTTGCTTGGACATGAAAGGGACCTTTAATACAATCACTTACACCCATGCCCTCTCCTGTTTTACAAACGAGTAATCTGAAGTTCAATCATTATTTTTCAAACATCTAGTGGTTGAGCCACAACACAAATCCAGGTTTTATGTTGCCTATCCAGTGCTCTTTCTACTACCATAGGGAAATAGCATTTCGGTCTGGAGTAGCCATGAATAACTTTTCAGAGGTTTTAAATGCATTGTAGTAGTTTGCCAAAACTTCAATTATTTTAATTGAATTATTATCATAGTTTGACAATACTTAAATCTCTGACTGTACTCTTATATATATTTTTGCATTTTTAAGTACCTTGGTGTCAAGGATTGTCTTAACTTTTTAAATCCCTAGAGTACCTAAGAAGTGTGTTGCGTATAGTATGCAACGAGAAAAAGAAGGGTTGAAGTAGAAACAGACCAAAGAAACAAGTGTGTTATAGTAGAAACAATACCCTGGGGAATTAAAAGACCTGAGTTCTAGCCCTGGACTAATTACCTGAATAATCTTGTACAAATCCCTGAACCTTTGTGAGATCCAATTGTCATCTTTAAAAAGGTTAGCGTAAGTGACCTTTAAACTCTTTTATTTTGTAATTTAGTTCTATGTCTGTATTTGCCAGGACAACATAATTGCCATTAACACTTATTGGATTTAATTGTTTGGGTATAATAAAAGCATAGGTCATACGGCTTAGAATTTCCAGGGGCTCTCTGCATAGAGATCGTTGAATATGTTTGGTATATTAAGATATTTTGGTAAAATGAAAGTACAAAATTAATATCAACAATACATTCAGCAATAATCATTTAACATTTAAAGCACTGAATAAAATGTATTCTCTGACTTCAAGTTGTTCAGGATTTAGTAAGAATTTAAGTAGTTAAAAATGCAAGCAAGCAAACAAAGCAAGCTCTATGGAGCCTAGATATGTTTAGCTGGAATGAATCAACCTCTAAAAGTGTGGTATGACTGGCTATTCAACCTTTCATTGGGACTGTTTAAATTACTTAGCATTTCATAATGTAAATATTTTGATACTGTGCACTCCTTGATTCATATGAAAGTGGCTTATCATCTTTGAAGAAAACTGTAACCCTTACAAATCAACTCAGAGTATAATGTTTCTAATTGAATATCGTCTGGGATGATATAACTATATCCTCAAAGCCCCTTTTCTGAGTCCCAAACATATTAGAGAAGTATCATATTCATTTCACTTTGTGTTGTATTAACTAATGGCAAAAATATTTGGTTGGAACTACATAGCATTGTGATTGACTGGTGAACATTTTAATAGAGGAGATCTAAATAACGATAACATTTTTCAAAGAAGGACATTGCTGGTGCTTGACTACCTGTTCTGTAAGACATGTATTCAATCTTGGCAGTTAATTTAGATTAGAACATTTAAAGTTACCAGCCTGTGGCCATATTTATAGAATAAACCATTTTGTGAACATTTCTCATCGGTATTTTCCTAAACAAGGTTTTTTTCAAACTTTTGACTGTTATCCATAGTGTAAAATAAATGTTACATTGTGACTTGGTACCCATATACTATATACAGGTAACTGAAACAAAATGTTCATGAAATAATACTTAACCTTGCTATGTGTGATGCGCAAGCAATTTGTTGTGTTCTAATTTATTTTATTCTTTTGAAATAGTTGGTCAGAAAGTCACTAAATTGATTCCTAACTCTTTAAAAGGTCATGATTTATACTTTGAAAAGCTTCAGCTACACTCTTTTGAGGCAGTTACTATTTCCTATTTAATTTTTAATTCCTGTTTAATTTTAATTCCTCAGTGCTTAGGTCTGTGCTCAGCACATAGATGGTACTCAAATAATGTTTCTTGAATGCTGTATTCTTGATCTAATTTCAGAAATATTACAGTATCAGTGACACTTATCTACAGCAACTGCATGAAGCTGTTGAAAGAGATTAGGAAAAAATTATTAGTAACTAAAAGATGAAGGTGAAACATACAAGAAAAGAGGCAAAAATCACCATACACTTAATAAAACCTGCAATAACAATGTGTTGGTTCTCTAAGAAGTTGTAAAGTCACGTACTGACTTGTATTTTTTTCCAGATGCCACTATTTTAAACTTGGGGTTCAATTTTCTAATAACTTTATCTAAAAACTATACTTTCTCCTAACTTCTATTGTGTTTGTGTGTTTGTGTGTATGTGTGTGCGTATATGCGTGAAGCTTAATTTTGATTAGGAATTATTTTTCTAAAAATGTGAGATGAACATCCGGTAAGCTTTAGTACCATTCTTTAAACAATATTCTGAGCCAAATACTACTCATGGAAAAAATCACATATTTTTTCATTTTCATCTTCTAATCTTATAAACTTCTTTTTCCCCCATCGTAATATCTGCTTAATTTTTATTTTAAGTATGGTCATTACTAACTTAAACCTGTCCACTTATTAGTAACTTTTGGGGGAGATTTTGACAAATATTTTGGTTTCCTATAAGTTCAACTCAAATAAAATTCTATTATAACAAATATATTAGAAATTTTTAAAAGATTGCCTGGTATTATCTAGCCATTGATCTTTTTCTGTGTAGAAATAATTTGTATACTAGAGTTTCTGTTTAGTAAAGAATTAAGTTAGTTCAATGAAATTTTCTAGGATATGATTCATCCAAATAAATAGAAGATACATAATTTATTACCATCAGATTTGAGCAGAATTAAATTACATCAATAGATCAGGGACTTTTCACAACTGTTATTTTATACTCAGTGGTATTTTGTTATTATTCTAAAAATTAATGTTTTTTTCTCAAACAGATACTAAGTTCAACAGTGGAATTTTATGCTCTTTCTTCTTGTTTTGATTTTTCCTTTTTTTCTACTTCTTTTTGTATCACACAAATACTTCTATGCTTTATACAATATAGAAACTCTTTGAATGCTTGTTAATTAACTTTAAGCTAACTTCTTCCCTAAAACATTTAGGATCACTAGGGCTCTCTGATACCAACGTGATCTAGTGGGTAGTGAATTGGGGTTAAAAGTTAGAGAACTAAGACTGTACTTGTGTTTTTTTTTTTTATTAGTTCAATGATTTAATCTGTGTGTCTTTTTGTTTTTAATCTATAATTTACATAGGGCTAATAATTGCTTTTACTTTTTGTCTATTTCACACCATAATGTGAAGATCGTATGAGATAGTGATAAGAATTTTTTTGACGATGTAAAAGCATTCTACATGTATAAATGTTTAGTGAGGCCCCTGATTCATGATTTGATGAAATGAGAGGTCATGTGTAAAATGACCAGCACAGTGCTTAACATAGAGTAAGCACTTAGTAATAGTGGTTGCTGTAAATATTATATAACTTGCATATTATATAATTGCATACTTATAAATTTCAATTATTTTATATTTCACTTTTTAAAATTTAATAGGGTCTAATACAAATTTTTATAAATTTGTTTTTCATGCTTTTCATTTTATGTGGTTTTCTTAATTGGTATCCTCCTCCATCCCCCAAATCTGGTCTTTTTAAAAAATATGTATTTGCTGTTTTATAAGTTTTTACATATAAAATAGTTAAAATTTATAATTGAATAGTTGAAAATAAAAATTATAAAGTAGTTTGTTAATTAGACAAGTATTATATGTGACTCACAATATATGTGAATTCCATATTTTGAATTATGACAATTTGAATTATTCAATATATAATCATGTAATAAGGCATTTGGTTATTTGAGTAATAGCAGTTGCTTTGAAGTATGTAATTTCAGTTAATTATATCTCATCTTAGATAAGTAAAATTTATATTGTACTATTTTTTATAAACAGCAGGTATTTTATCTACAAGGAGCAATGTTAGCCAGTTGAAGACAAAAAAGTTCAAATGCAATTTAAACACGTTAGATATCATACAGGTAGTTATTTTTTACCTACTTATAATTTGCAATACCTTCCTTCATATTTTTTTTCAAATTATGTTTTTATTGTTTTCCCTATCAAAAAAAAGTAATCCCATTATAGTGACTGGATGGAGCCTTCTTTCTGTAAACATTAAAGATACTTCATTCTTTTACAATTCAAAATTATTTAAATGGAAGATATCCAAGTAGTTTATTACCTCTTCCCAAAGAGAAAAAAAGTGTGTTCGTGTGTGTGTGTGTGTGTGTGTGTGTGCGCGTGTGATTTAATCAAGGGTGCTTCTTTTTTTTTTTCAATTTTCCAGAACCTTTCCCAGAATGTTAGAAAAGAGATAGAAAGGCATTTGCAACTTTTGTTTCACTTGGTGACTGATTCAGGAACTATTTGTACACAATAATTCAACATCAGCTTAAGATTTTTGGCTGTTGTTTTCTCAAGAACAAGAAAAGATTTTGCTTCCAATTCCTGCACATTATTTTTTTATTGGTTGGATTTCCTATTCAGCACCACTTTACTTTCATTCTTTTTGTTACTAATCTGTTCATTTTGGAAGAATAAGTAATTAAAACAGTTTTGAAAAGCTTTGTGAGTGTATATGTGATATTTTGTTGGAACATCTACAAAAGCAATAAAAATACTTGTCCAAATTCTCAAGATGCAGATGGTGTCATGAATGTTTAAAGACAGGAAACCATACAGTCCTATTTTAAGAAATTCTATTTATTTTTAAGTCAAATAAAAAATTTCCTAGCTCTTTAATATACCTGACTGGCAAGAGGATTTTTATGGTATCCATTTGCAGGAAAAAAACCAAAAACAAAACCACAATTCTTTTAGTAGATTGAGGTTTGAATATTACAGCTCTTGGAGACATAGAGATCCAGAGCTTAATTTGGAGTTAATCTATGTTTTCACCTACTTACTTGCTGTCTTCTTAAACATGTTAATTTTTCATCTGTTTTTCTTTTTCTTTTCTTTTTTCAGTATAATTACATCATCTCCTTAACTGGGAGAATTGCTGTCCGCTCCTTAGCTCTGTATCATTAATGAAGATCTGTGCTTTCCTTAGCACAGGTTAGGACTTGACTCTTAGTTTGCTCAGCCTCACAATCAGGATTTTTCTGACTGTACTATCAGTGCTTTATTTCTTTATTTTTCATGAGATAATTTCTTTTCTAAAATTTTTATATTGTGTTTTCCCATTTTTGTTCTCTATCTTTCATAGAGGTTGTAATAAAAGCCAAGCAACCAACCAATCAAACAAACAAAACAAAAACCCCTTCCTGAGTCCTGAAAATCTTAACTCTCTCCATATTTAGTTTCCCTTTTAGTTCATTCCTTAATTATCAGTACTTTTGAAAACTATTTGTCATCTCTTTTAATCCCACTAGGTCATACTCTATTTCTAACACTTCTCAATTCTCCTCCCTTCCATATCAGTGTTGTTATGGGTTCCAGAATCTAATAAAGTGGTCCATCAAAAACACGAATATGAACTGATCACTCCCCCTAGGAGACCATTTAATAACTCTCCATCACTTACAGAGGAAAATTAAACCTAGATTGAACACAATGATCTAGCCTCTGCCTACCTTCCTTATACTTATCTTGACAATATGAGAGTCATGTAATCCCCAGAATTTACTATGCTGTTTTCTCACCTCTGTGCCTTGGCTCATGTTTTTCCTTGCTTAAAACTTTTTCTCACCCTCTCCTTGCCTAGCTAGGAAAGAAGGCTTTAATTTTTCAAGACTCTATTTGGATACCATTACTTCCGGGAAATCTTACTGGCTGCTGGTCATGTGTCTCCTTGCAGTCTTTGTTTAACTCTGTCCTAGCTCTTATTTATTTATCTATTGCTATCATTCACTAGAGAATGAGCACCTTGAGGGCAGGAGCCAAATTTTAGTTGTTTTTTTGACAAAAGTATTATAAAAAATATCTGTTAAACTGAACTTTTCTCAATCCTGTGTAAAAAAGTTAAAAGTCCTGTGAGAAATGCGGATAAAAACCATGCCAAACAAAAGCATATTACAGGTTCCTGATAGCTTTATTGACAGAAAGCAACTAATCCAATAGCCTAAACTTCTAACTTTTTCCTATTTTGCATCCATTCATAATAATGAAGTGAACCACAGTATTATACCCTGAAAATCCTGGATCAAGGCAGTGTTCTCTGTTTGCTTTGTGGAACTGTCTGACTTGGACAGTTTTTGGCATGAGTAATAAACTCTCAGATTGTTTTAGAAACGATGAGCTCTGTGTAGCAGGTGTATTTCCCGGTGTCTTCTGACAATAGAAAGAAAAATATAGCTAACTGATTCCAGCCCCAGAACAACCTCAGTCTGTAGTCATTCTCCAAAAGTCTTTGGCAGGAGATATATTGGAATGCTCTGACTGTCCATGTTCTTGGAAAGATGGCAATAGGAAAAAAGTTGCTTTCATCAGGCCAATTTTCTTCATTTCTACAGTTCAAAAAGTTTAACCTCTCAAAGAATTTTTAAAAGACAACAGAATTTTAAACATTTCCAAGAAAGCACATTAATGTTAATCTCTACTTCCACCCATTCTCATAGAACTTGACTTATTCCCCAAATATTTTCGGGAGAAAAATTTCCCTAGAATTCATGGGAAGTAAGCATCAAACTTACAAGGCTTAGATACATTTTGAAGGATACACATACTCTTGTCATTTATTTATAACAGGAAGGATGAAAATAAAAACTGTTCTATAGTTCATGTGAGTTCATTGAAACAGTGCTCCATTGCATTTTTGCTAAATCATTCAGCTAATACTATTTTTTAGCCAATTAACTAGGAGCATATGAAATAACATTATCATGTTATAAAAGATAGAGAAATAACCACCTTTTTAGATATAATTAAAATTTATTTATCTTTGGCTAATAATTATACTGATTATTATTTGATGTTATATGTAATTTTTCCATGCCAGTGTTGTCTAATAAAACTTTTTGTGATGATGTAAATGTTAGGTCTGTGTTGTCCAGTAGGGTAGCTAATAGTCACATTTAGCTACTAAGCATTTGAAATGGGTGTGGCTGAGGAACTGAATTTATAATTTTATTTGATTTTAATTCTAATTTAAATTTAAGGGGCACCTGTGTGGCTCAGTTGGTTAAGTCTCTGACTCTTGATTTCAGCTCAGGTCATGCATGATCTCACAGTTCCTGGGACTGGGCCCCACATTGGGCCCCGTGATGATATCACAGAACTTGCTTGGGCTTCTTTCTCTCCCTCTCACTCTGCCCCTCCTCAACTCATGCATGTGTGCATGCACACACACACACACACACACACTCCTTCTCTCTCAGAACAATAAATAAATAATAAACTTAAAAAAATTTATATCTAAGTAGCTACATATGGCTGGTTGCTACCATATTGGACAGTGCAGATCTAGGCTATAAAATGCCAGCAGTAAAGGGTTTTGTTTTTTTTTTAAAACTTAGGTGTAAGGAATCCATTCTTCCAATGCTGATTCAGTATCTTCCTCTTAGTTCCCTAATGCAGATTTTTGTGTCAAAAATATCTTGATGACCTAAAAAACTCTTTTTTTTGTTTTATTTAAATTCCAGTTAGTTAACATATAGTGTACATATATAGTAACATATAGGTGTACAATCTAGTGATTCAACACTTCCGTACGTCACCTGGTACTTATCACCAGTGCACTCCTTAACCCCCATCACCTGTTTAACCTATCCTCCCCCACACCTCCCCTCTGTTAACCATTAGTTTGTTCTCTATGGTTAAGAGTCTGTTTCTTGGTTTGCCTCACTTTTTTCCCTTTGCTCATTTGTTTTGTTTCTTAAATTCCACATATGAGTGAAATCATATGATATTTGCTTTCTCTGACTGACTTATTTCACTTTAGCATTATACTCTCTACTTCATCCACACTATTGCAAATGGCAAGATTTCATTCTTTTTGATGGCCAAGTAATATTCATCTATTATTTTTCCATCAGTCAATGGATACTTGGGCTCTTTCCATAATTTGGCTATTGTAGATAATGCTGCTATAAACATCAGGGTAGATGTATCCCTTTGAATTAGTATTTTTGTATTCTTTGGGAAATACTTGGTAGTGTGATTGCTGGATTTATTTGATAGTTTTAAGAGAACTAGATATTATAAAAGAATACTGGCATTGTTCTCAAGGGATCTATAACTTAGGTACAGAAAAGACAATGAATGGTACTAGCTCTGAATTCATAATTTTAGTATACACTAACTGGCACCTTTTGTAAGACTCTTTCATTATAATTCCTGAGAATCTCTAAGTCCTGGTTAACATTTTTGGAAAACTGAGACGAGGAATTTTATATACTAAGAATTTCGCCATTATGATGACGTAATCAAATGATTTTATTAAATTAAAGTCTGCACATTCGTGTTTAAGGCAGAGGGAATTCCCAAAAGGAGAAAGTTAAAAAACAAGGGCAAAGGAAGAAATGAGGTAAATAAACTGATATGACTTAGGAACTCGGAAGTGGTCTAGAATATGTTCACAGATTTTTAACTAGTCTCTGTTGTGATTCCCAGTTGCTTCAGAGTTCTGGAAAGATGGATATTAGGAAAGTGAGAAGACAAGGAAAAATTTCCTAGAAGATATTGTTGCTGAGTGGGAGGAAATTAAAGTGATGGATAGCTTGAGCAGTCCATCATCACCATCATCATCATCAGAAGTGTGGTCTAACCCCACTTAGTGCTTCTGTTGGATTGGAATTAAAATCGCCTTTAATTGCTACCCATTTCTTTATCTCAACTGGTTCTTTACCATCCCATTTCCTAGAAGATTACTGTCTTCAATGAAAGTATGATATATTTGCTCTACAACATTTTAATTTTTTTAGTTTATTTATTTATTTTGAGAGGGACGGGGGAGAGGGAGAGAGAGAGAGAGAGAGAGAGAATCTCAAGCACAGAGCCTGATGGAGAGGGCAGGGGTGGGTGGGGGGAGGCTCAAACTCACAAACCATGAGGTCATGACCTGAGCTGAAACCTAGAGTCAGACGCTTAATCAACTGAGTCACCCAGGCACTCCTGCTGTACAACATTTTAATGTTGCTTGGATAGTGCCTAACCAGTTTTGCTGTGTGAAAAGTCACTATCACTCTTATCTGTAGCACTCTCCTCCAAGAACAGTCAAATAAGGAAACTAATTACAGTGAATATTCTATCACACATAGAGGTGAGAATTCCACCAATCTGAAACTAAGTTAACAGTTCAAACAATAGAAATGCATTATTGCAGAGTAAATAAAAACTGATTCAAGTCTTTACCCTCAATTAAAATAAAACTCATTTGGGGCGCCTGGGTGGCTTAGTCGGTTGAGTGTCCGACTTTCACTTAGGTCATGATCTCTCGGTTTGTGGGTTCGAGCCCCGCATTGGGCTCTGTGCTGACTGCCAGCTCAGAGCCTGGAGCCTATTTCGGAGTCTGTGTCTCCCTCTCTCTCTGACCTTCCCCTGCTCACGCTGTCTCTCTCTCTCCTAGAAATAAATAAAAATATTTAAAAAAAATAAAATAAAAATAAAACTCATTTAAGTGACATAAAGCATAGGGAATATAGTCAGTAATATTGTAGTAACTTTGTATGGTAACTAGACTTATTGTGGGGATCACTCTGTAATGTAGAGAACTATTGAATTACTATAATGTATGCCTGACACTAACATGCTATTGTGTGTCAGTTATACTTCAATTGAAAAAAAGGATTTGATTCACTTTCTCTTTGAGTCATATTAAATTTTTAGTGATGTGCATGTCAAAAAATTTCATGAGAGAAAGGCAACCTGTTTTCTCAAGATTTCTAGTCTAGCTAGAGAAATTCAAGAAAGGAGCGATTCTTAATTTCTAACAGCATCTTTAGTTTGTGGAAGAGAAAACAAAGACCAGAAGTTAAGTAACAGAAAGCAGAGTGGTCAAATGTTGTTGCCACCTGCTTCTTTGCTTGATAGAAAGGATAAAGTGTGTGCATGTGTGCATGCATGGTGGGGCACAAATATAAAGTGCTGGCCTTCAAGGCTCAAGGCAAGACAAAATAATGAGTATGGAAACTATCGAAAGACAGAGTGCAAGCAGGGGAGGGGCAGAAAGAGGTGGGGGAGACAGAGAATCTGAAGTAGGCTCCAGGCTCTGAGCTGTCAGCACAGAGCCCTATGCAGGACTCCAACCCACGAACAGCAAGATCATGACCTGAGCTGAAGTCAGTCGCCCAACCGACTGAGCCACCCAGGTGCCCCAAACCATAGCAAGGATTTTATTAAGCAGCAATAAATAGACAAAAGAAATCTTCTGCAAATATTTTGAGTCAACATTTGATTTTTTAAGATCTGGCATTTTTTAAATCACATATTAATTCACTTTTCTGCTTTTGTAAGCAAATTGTCATTCCTCTCAAGCCACACACTTATCTCTGGCTTTGATTGCTTTCATTTCTCTATTTCATCATTAACGTTACATCAGAACTTTATACAAAAGTAGCAGTTTATGAAATCAGATTTGATTTTAAGCTTTGTTTTTCTATATATTCAATTATTTATTTTTAAATTTCCCTTTTAGTCTCTCCCCCTCTGCTTCTTCCCACTTTTATTCCATTTCCTTAAAAGGAAACAAACATTTATTATGTGTCTACTATTTGCCAAGGCCTTTGCTTTTCTCATTTGCAGATAATAAAATGGGAACTTCGAGAAGCTATATAACTTGCCTAAGGTCACATAAATGATTAATGGATGACTTTGAAATCTTCACCTGCCTGACTCTAAAACCCTTTCTCTCCAGTGTGGCTTGTTTTATGCACTTTAGGCACTCCGCAGCTCTAGTCACACTTCCACCTTTATTCCCTTCTCTTCTCTCTTCTTTGGCAGCAATTTTTTTCTATATATTTTACTTCTTCTTTGTGCCTCTCCAGCTTTCTCTTGTTACGATTCAAACTCTTTTCCTTTTCTCCTAAATCATAGTTTTGTTCTTCTTCTAGTGAGAAAGCAGAAAATTACGTTTTTGGATTAAGTGTCTTAAAATTGTTTATATCTCCTGGCTTTGTAATTCTAAATTATTCTGAGGAAATCACCAGAGATGTCTGCAAAATGTCTTATACAAGGAAGAAAATCCAAGCATTATTTGTAGTTTTGAAAATTAGAATAACTTAAGTGGTTAACAGTGGGGTTAAACATGAGTTAGATAAATCCTAAAAGATATAGTAGATAATTGACTATTACAGAGTTAAGTAAGGTAACACTGACGAAGAAAAATGTTCATCAGATATTATTTAAGAATTATTTTTTTAAAAATGTTTTATTTATTTCTAGGAGAGAGAGAGAGACAGCGTGAGCAGGGGAGGGTCAGAGAGAGAGGGAGTCACAGACTGAAACAGGCTCCAGGCTCTGAGGTGGCAGTCAGCACAGAGCCCGACGCGGGGCTCGAACCCACGAACTGCGAGATCATGACCTAAGCGAAAGTCGGACGCTCAACCGACTAAGCCACCCAGGCGCCCCAAGAATTATTATTTAAGAATTATTTGAGAATTTAAGAATTGTTATGAAAACTCATTTATGATAAAGGTATTCTTCATGTAAAAGGGATTTAAACTATTTAATTTAAAGAAAATGAATACCTATGTATCTACCATCCAATTACTAAAATGAACATTACCAATTTCTGTAAATCTCTCTATATGACACCATATGATGGTAAATGCAAGAAACAAACATTTTTCCCAAAA
Source organism: Crocuta crocuta (assembly GCF_008692635.1). Lineage (NCBI taxonomy): Eukaryota > Metazoa > Chordata > Mammalia > Carnivora > Hyaenidae > Crocuta > Crocuta crocuta. The sequence continues at coordinate 7,320,092 of NW_027533334.1, read as the reverse complement.
CAAAACCAGTTAGTGAGTAAAATGCTTATTGTTTTACATTTTACATTTTCATATATGATTAATAGAAAACAGCTGGATTCTCATATTTGCTTCTGTTGTGTTATTACACATCATAGAACTTCTGGAAAATTCCACTGTACATTTGCAAGAGAATGAGAGTGAAAAGGCAAATAGCGTCTTAGTGTCATTATGAACATTGTGTTGATGTCGTGAACCCCCTGAGAACCTCTTTGAGAATTACTGATTAAAACAGACTGGACGGATGGCAAAATAGATGGATGGCATAATCTTAATACTGGGAAAGCATAAGTTATATCAGATAAAGTGAACAGACCAAGCTGGTAGTCGTGAAATATTAAGATGGGGGAAAAGTGGGAGAGATATGGCTAGACATGTGGGGTTTGGGGAATCCTGTTATGTCAAAACATACCAGCTTCCTTATTTATGACTATAGTCATAGATCTCTACTTTTAGCTACAGAAAGTTCTAGGGCAGGAATGATAGAAGAGAAATTTACACTTAGTTCCAGGCAATAATAAGATGTGTGACTGGCAGTTATTTATTGATTGATTGCTTTATTCATTCAATTTATTTGGTATCTACTACATTCCAAGCATCAGAAAAGAAATAGTGATGCAAAGATGATAATGATATAATCCTACCCTAAAGCAGCTCTCAATTAAGTGGGGGATTCAGATATTAAAAGATAAGTGACACATTCTTTAAACTGGAGGATCACAGAGCGGGAAGCAGCGAACTCTGGCTGAGAGGCATGGTGGACAGGTTGTGGAGTGGGTAGAAAGTCCTAAAGGTTGAAGCCCCAAATGCCAGCAGCCAGTCATATCTAACCATGGTGAGAAAAACTGGAAGGACAGGGATGACAATTATAGCACCAGAGTTAATACAGTAAATCTAGGGTAATGCTTGGCACTGCCGAATAAGGATTCTGAATATATGTTCTCTTTCAGAAAGTAGAAATGTACAAAGCATTTTTTCCCTAAAGTCTACAGAATTTTTCCACTGGCGAGGCTGGGAGGCGCCACCAGTTACCATAGTGTCTCTCTTCATTTGCATCACCTTTTTTAGTGTTGTGGCTTTCCTCTGTGACTCAGTAACTAGAGTGAAGAGGAGAAAGAAATGTCATCACAACAGCTTTAAACCAGGTATTGGGAACACTTTTACCAGCCCAGATCATTGTGAAAAAGCAAATAAACAACCTGTCTCCCAGCACCACCTGCAGGGAATGAAGAAGTCTGCAGCAGAATTTAATACTTCCTTCTCTGTGTCAAAGTAGCTTTAATTTAACATTCCTTTATTGAGCATCTATTAAGTAAAGAGACTGATTTTAGTAGCGGGAGAATACAAAGATCAATAAGAGATCATACACCCATTTGCCTAAGGAACATTAATTATTAGAGTTTGGGGATTGTAGTGATGAGAGTAGCTTGGAAGGAACTGATTAAATCTAAGAGAATCCAGTTTCTTTTGAACAGATTGAAAATAAAGCAAATATTGCATTGCTTTTTTAGGTCCTCCATTGTTAGAAACTAAGAACACAGGTGATTTCATTTTTAAGTAGAGAAGTAATGAACTGCTTTTGAGTCTTCAAGTCTGTTGAGCTTATAACACGATGAGAAAGGCCTGTGTTGCCTACTAATATATATGGGCCAGTTAAGGTTGTTCTTTTCCTAATTTAAGGTTATTCCCAAACAGTTGCCTTATAGGATGGCTGTCTGCTGGCTCTCAGATATAGGAAGATACATGACTTCCTATAAATCTATAAGCACCTATTTGAAATAACATCAAAGTGTATTCTAGCTAGAGCCTTTTACTTTCCTTATCAAATCATGTCCTAGGAACTAGGGAGAAAGACATTTCTAAAAGTTCCCAGCCTTTTATAGTTTTACAAACAAATAAGAAATTTTTTCTGATTTATAGCATATAAAATAGGAGAATGCACAAGATACACAAGAAGCAAAATAAATTAAATGAGCATTTGTAATAACACTCTTAGAGCTCAAAAGGACATCTGCTGGGTACGTGATAAAAACTAGGAATAAAGCTGATCTGCTGGATGGCTTTCAACGTTTTTCTTTGTCTAGATTTGGAGTCTTCTTATATATATAGGCAGGTTTTTAGAGGAGCAACCAGTCAGCTATTGCCCCTACCACCCTTACTAAAAACCCAGACAGTGCTTACATGACTTTAAGTAGTCATATTGTTGTGTTTCCAGTCTTTTTAACTAGGCATTCGAACATCCTAATGCAGACCAAGTCTTGCGCCAACACTCCCAATTAGACTTCTTCCAAAATCACACCATGAGTTATAGAAACAATGGGCTGGTAAGTCGAACAATAAATTGTCAGAAGTAAGGGTATCTTAGATATTATGAAGTCTAGTATTTCTCAAAGTGTGGGTCATCTATCTGCAGGAGAATTTCTCACTTCATTACAAATGTAGACTCTTAGGCTATACATCAATCCTAATCAATTTCAATCCCCTGGGGTGGCATCCAAGAATATGCATTGTTAACCAACGCCTTAAATTGATACGTGCACTAAGGTTTGAGAACCACTCATCTCATCACATTGCTTCATATTACAGATGAGGAAATAATATCAGAGAAGTCAAGTGATTTAGCCAAAGTGACATAACCAGTCAGAGGCAGGGACTGGACTCAAATCCTTTGATTCCCAGATTGGAATTTTTTCAACTATAAATACTTTGTATCTATTTGTAAATTCTCAATAGGCCTCAATGAAAAAGAAATTTGAGTTCTTTGTTCCTTGACATTCCCCCCAAATTTAATGCTAATAATTTGCCTTTGGTAAGTTCCCAGTACTTGCTAAGTAAGCTGTTGCCTTGGAATTTAGGAAATATCAACTATAGAAGCTTGTGGACAAAAGGATTTTGTTATCTTGTTACTGTCCTATTCCCCATCACAATCCGACAGGCAAGATCATTTATCAACAAGAATGTATATTCATTTTTCTTAAATCACAAGAGAACAATAAAAGGTAAACAGAAAACCCTGCTACCAGTGTTAAACGAGAATATCCCACCCTCTATAACCACATACCATCTGGTATTTCCCTACCTTGTTCAGTATTTAACTTAACAATTTATTGCTAGGCGTCTTGGCAGCAAGCTGTGCAAGTTGAAGTGGAATCTGATTGAGGTGAGTTAATTAATGTGGTGGCAGCTTGGAATGTTGTCCAGCTGCCAGTGAGAATTATGTTTGTTTGCCTTTGGCCCAAGTGTGAAATGGCTGGCTGTTGATTTCAGAAGTGTGAGTGTACATTTTTATATCTCACACGAATGAATACATTTTTTGTATCCTACACATTTGGGGAAATGCTAAAATTTATTGGGTAATGTTATTTACCACTTGTGTGGCAGAAAGAGAAAAGTGGAATTTCGCCCCAGAGGTTGACTTTGCATCTGTAGAAAAAGCAAAAGCAGGTGGCATATAAATCCATGAACAGGTAAATAAGCCATCTGAAATTAAGTCATCTGGGCTAATGTTTTCAAGAGTAACTTTAAAAAGGAGGTAAGCAAAATTTGAACCAGAAAAGAATAACTTTTATAAAGATAAAAGGATTCTGAAAGTAGAAAACATAATTTTAAATTTCCCTTGACAGGAATGGCTTTTGAATTTACTACTTAGTTACGTTTAGAATTTTTGTTTTCTTTTCACCAAACACAACCCTCTATTGAAGACATCATCTCTCTGTGCAATTTTCCCTTCTATGAATAATGATAGAGTGATTCTTGTGAAGAGTTTTCGATGTAAAGTTACTGTTTGGTTTTGGCCATTGTTACTGATATGAGCAGAGGTTCTTCAACTCAAGTAGTCAGTAACTGACATTAAGCCAGCACAGTTCAGAGTACATTTGAAAGGTGTCCGATGTTACTGTTCTCCGATTTTTTTCTATGTAAAATACTATTAAGATATAATGACTTGACAAAAGTTTAGTTTAGTAGATTAAGGATATGAATACTTAAAAAATTTAATATACACACATTTATTTCTTTTATTCCATCATTTTGAAGAAATTTAAAATACACTAAAACTAAAGGAAATGGCAGGCAGGAGACATAAGACCAAACAATATGAAGAAACATTTGCAAACTTAACAAAACAAGGATTACCAAAAAGCCTTTTGTATGGTAAAAAGATTTTCTTAAATTTTGATGTTGCCATGAAAATATTAACAAAACTTAAAAGTGTTTACACTTTGAAAGATACTAAACAAAATTAGTTTGTCAAGCAAAACTGTAGCAAAAACTGTGTTAAAAATTTTTTTTAATGTTGATTTATTTTTGAGAGAGAGACAGAGTACAAGTGCAGGAGGGGAAGAGACAGAAAAGGAGACACAGAATCCGAAACAGGCTCCAGGCTCTGAGCTGTCAGCACAGAGCCTGATGCAGGGCTCAAACTCTGAACTCTGGAATGGTGAGATCATGACCTTAGGTGGTCAGACGATTAACCGACTGAGCCACCCAGGTGCCCCATTAAAAATAGTATTTTAAATGTAGACAGTGTTGAAGTGTAGAGAATAAAACCACATACACATAATGCAGTTCTTACCCCCTAAAAGCTTTTTTTTTTTTTTTTTGAGAGAGAGAGAGAGAGAGAGAGAAGCTCTTAAGCAGGCTCCACACTCAGCACAGAGACCAAGACAGGGCTCTGTTCCAAGACCCTGGGATCATGACCTGAGCTGAAATCAAGAGTTGAAGACTCAATGGACTGAAATATCCAAGTGCCCCTTTCTTCCTAAAAGCTTTTAATCTAAGAAAATTTAATAGGGGAGCCTGGGTAACTCAGTTAGTTAAGCATACAACTTTGGCTCAGGTCATGATCACATGGTGGTGAGTTTGAGCCCCACATAGGCTCTGTGTAGAAATCTCTGAGTCTGGAGCCTGCTTCAGATTCTGTGTCCCACTCTCTCTCTGCCCCTCCCCAGCTTGTGCTCTCTCTCTCTCTTTCTCTCTCTCTCTCTCAAAAATAAATAAACATTAAAAACATTTTTTAAAGAAAATATAATGACATTTTAAAAACTTTTATTCAGATAGTGAGTGGTACTTTGAGGTTTCGATTTCATTTTTTAGGAAGGTAGAGAAAAGTAAATTTTAAAATATTTATTTATTCATTTTGAGAGAGAAGGAGACTGACACTGAGAGGGGGGGCAGAGAGAGAGGAGAGAGAGAATCCCAAGCAGGCTCTGCACTCTCAGTGCTGAACCTGACATGGGACTCGATCTCACAAACGGTGAGATTGTGACCTGAGCCAAAATCAAGGGTCAGATTCTTAACCAACTGAGCCACACAGGCGCCCCAAGAAAGGTAATTTTTTTGATCACATGCTAAATAATAGAATATGCTAATATTTCCTTTTTTCTTCAGAGGGTATTTGCTGTAGTATTTTTTATGATGCTTTTTCTATGCTAAACATTTTTAGTAGTAGAAGAGATTGTTATAATTATATGCTGTTAGCTACTGGTTACTTTATGTTTTCTTTATTTGGTATGGCAATTTAAAATATGAAAGAGACATTTTGTGCCTACCTTTTACATAAAAAGTAAAAAAAAAAACCCTGGTAAATATTATTGTACTTTTCACGTTATAGTGTTACTGTATCATTGACCTTTCAGGCCAAGTAAGCCTCTGAGTCTTGTTTTAGATTATATTACTTCTAGAGTGAATAAAAAATCAGACATTTTAATCTAATGTACACCCTATGCACATCTCAAAAGATCAGACTTATCACAGATAGCTGACCTGAGAATGAACTTTTATAAATTATTTAGTTGTTGTTAAAATTTTTTAAATTTAATTTGGCATAGATACATTAGATAATGTTTTCCCCTTAAACTTTTCTTGCCCCAAATTTGATTATTGCTCTCACATAAACTCTACACTTACAAAGTTAATGTATTAAATACTCTTGGTGAAATGCTAAGCTTTAAAAAGGTAGGTTTTGTTTTAGAAAAATGAGGGCCAATTAATTAATACTAGTATATTAATAAAAGGTCATCAAATAATTCTAACATCAGATTAAAATAACATTACATTGTAGGTTTTCAAAACACTATGAAAGAATTGTTTACTTTCTATGTGCAAAATGATACATCAATGGGGAATGATGTAAGTTCAAATAAAATCAGGTCTGTGTCATAGATAATTTATAAGAAGTTTTCGCTGCCTTTAGTTACCGAGTTTTGCCTTAATTTTGTGCAGCTTCATAAATTCTGTGTGATAACGTTTGAGTTATTTAATGCTAAACAAGTGTTAAAATTATTGAAGTTAAAAAATTATTCTCATCTTAATGAACTTTAAGTTTTATTAAGCATTAAGAATTAATTTGAGGGGCGCCTGGGTGGCTTAGTCGGTTAAGCGTCCGACTTTCGCTTAGGTCATGATCTCGCGGTTCGTGGGTTCGAGCCCCGCGTCGAGCTCTGTGCTGATTGCCAGCTCAGAGCCTGGAGCCTGTTTCAGTCTGTGACTCCCTCTCTCTCTAACCCTCCCCTGCTCACGCTGTGTCTCTCTCTCTCTCCTAGAAATAAATAAAAAACATTAAAAAAAATTAATTTGAATGTTTCTCCATTTTTCCACCTGCTCTTTTCAGATATAAGTGGATTAGTGAAGTAAAAGAATCATGGAGTCATAGAACTTTTGATGCTGAAGAGACTTCAGGTTTCTCAGTCTGTGAAATATAAGAGTAAACCTCTGTCTGGAGATTTAAAGAGACTTACTGAAAAATCATGAAGCAAATCATGCGTGGAGCCTGGTTTGGAACTAAGATCTATAAGTCCAGTGTGCTTTCCACCTGCATTAAAAATTGTCCTTAATAAACATACATTTTATTTTTTAGAACAGTTTTAGGTTTATAGGAAAATTCTGAAGATAGTTCAGAGACTTCTCCTATACCCCACATCCATTCTCCTTTATTATTAACTGTATGCATTGATGTGGTACATTTGTTACCATCAAGGAAACCATATTGGTCTATTATTATTATTGTTTATTTATTTTGAAAGAGAGAGTGCATGTGTCCTGGAGGGGAAGAGAGAGAGGGAGAGAATCCCAAGGAGGTTCTGCACTGTCAGTGCAGAGTCCAATGCGGGGCTCAGACTCCTGAACTGCGAGATCATGACCTGAGCCAAAATCAAGATGCTCAACCAATAGAGCCACCCAAGTGCTTCCTTGGCCCATTATTATTAACTAAAGTTCATATGTTTTCAGATTTCCTTACTTTTTACCTAATGTTCTTTTTCTGTTCTAAAATCCCATCCTGGATCCCACATTACATATGGTTGTCATGTCTCCTTATGTTCCTCTTGGTTATGACAATTTTTCAGACTTTTTTTGTTTTCATCGACCTTCACAGTTTTGAGAAGCACTGTCAGGTATTTTATAGACTGTCCCTCATTTGAGATTTTCCTTATGTTTTTCTCATGATCAGATTTGTTCTGGGTTTTTAGGAGAAAGACCACAGAGTCAGGTAAAGTGCTATTATTACCAATCGTATCAAGGATATATACAGTCAATGTGCCTTATCACTTTTGGTGTTGGCCTTCATTGGACAATTGTGTCTGTCAGGTTTTTCCACTATAAGGTTACTCCCCCTGCCCTCTTCTACCTTTTCATACTATACTTTTTGGAAGAATTTACTATGGAGAGCTCACACTTAGGGAGTGAGGAATTATGCTCCTACTCCTTGAGGGTGGAGTATATGCATAAATTATTTGGAATTCTCCTGCAAAGGAGATCTGTCTCTTCTTCCTCATTAATTTATTCATTTATTCAATTGATTAAACTCAGTATAGGCCCACGGGTATTTATTTTATGTTCTGAGTTATAATCTAAGTATTCCCCACTTTTTGCACTTGATCTTAGCCAAAAGGCTGAGAAGCGATATTCCCCACTTTTTGGAAGTTCACATTATACTACTTCATTTATACAAAAGACCTACATTAGTACCCTTTTTTGCTAACTGAAAGAAATCTGAAGAGGATTTTCATGTTTACCCAAAGAGAGGAAAAGCAAAAATAGCATTCAGCATTTGTTCTGCAGCAAGCTGCTATAGAGGCAGCGCACACCCTGAGCAGGGAGAGTAACACTGTCAGGCTCCTTCCCAGGAATGACACTCAACATCTCAGCAAGGTACTGTAGCTTTGAACTCTGTCTGTGAGCATCTGTGCTTTATCTCGATTTATTTTGTGCATTTGTTAGCAAGGTGTGCCCTAAGATATCAGAAAAGCTGAAGAGAGGTTATTTTTGGGGTCCAAGAACTCTCAAAGATTTTTTCCCACATAATTAATGGTATTTGTTTCTTCACTTTACACCATTTAGGCTTACAGAAAGGTTTCATGGGAATACTCTACTTTTGGACAGCAGGGGAAACCTGTGCTACTCTATTTAGATCTTTGCTCAAATTGTTCCTGCTTTGGCCATTGAGAGCTCTTGCAATTGGCTCCTATGCCTTTTTGACATACCCCTATTATTGTGTGTGTGTGTGTGTGTGTGTGTGTGTGTGTGAGAGACTTCCTTACTCTGGCACTATAAGGTGTTCCAGGCTTATTTTATATTTTCTGCCTTTGTCCTAAAATTATCCAGGTCTCCAAGGAGCTCTGAGGCCTTTTATTGGAGAATGGTATTAGAAACCAGGAGGTAGGCACGAGGAGCGATTGTTGCTTACTCTGTGTCATGGTGTCTAGGCTCTCACGTGACAAAGAAAGGACATATATGAATGATACCAGCTCATGCACATAGATATATCTATAAATATTTATTTATATAACCAACATATGAATATTTATTTATATAAACTCTATATAAAGTTAAACATGAATTCATACTGACAGNTGCCCATTTCTTCACTGGGTTGTTTGTGTTTCGGGCGTGTAGTTTGATGAGTTCCTTATATATTCTGGATATTCAGTATATATTTTTTAAAGTTATTTTATTTAGCTTTATATTAGAAATATATATTCTTTTTATTGAGGTGATATTCATATAACATAAGATTAACCATTTTAAAGTATATAATTAAGTGGCACTTACAGTGTATTAACAGTCATGTACCACCTCTATTTAATTCAAAGACATCTTCATCACCCCTAAAGAAAATCTCTGAATAATTAAGCAGTCACTTTCTATTCCTCTCTTTCTCAGCCCCTGGCAACCACTCATCTGCTTTCCCTCTCTGTGGGTTTACACATTCTGGATATTTGTAATAAATGGAATCACACATTGTGTGATCTTTAATTTTTTTTTTTTTTTTTTTTTTTTTACTGCTCTTTCACTTAGCATAATATTGTGACGTTCATCCGTGTGGTAGCAAATATCAGAATGCCATTCTTTTTACTGAAGAATATTTCTTTTTACTTAGTTAAAAATATTTTTTTACATTTATTTATTTTTGAGAGGCAGAGTACAAATGGGGGAGGGGCAGAGAGCGAAGGAGACACAGAACCTGAAGCAGGCTCCAGGTACTGAGCAAGCTGTCAGCACAGAACCTGTGGGGCTCAAACCTATGAACTGTGAGATCATGACCTGAGCCGAAGTTGGACGCTCAACCAACTGAGCCACCCAGATGCCCTGAAGAATATTTCTTTTATATATATACCACATTTTATTTATCCATTCATATGTTGGTAGACATTTGGGTTTCTTCCATATTTTGGCTGTTATGAATATAGGTATATAAGTTTCTGTTTGAGTCTCTTTCAGTTCTTTTTCAGATCTACCTAGGAATGGAATCACTCTCTCATATGGTAAATCTATGTTTCATTTTTTTAGAAACTTACCATACTGTTTTTCACAGCATCCGCACCATTTTACATTCCCACAAGCAATGTGCAAGTGCCATGTTCTACATATGCTTATCAACACTTTAAAAATTGTTTTTAAATGTTTTATTTATTTCTAAGAGAGAAAGGGACAGACAGCATGAGCAGGGGAGGGTCAGAGAAAGAGGGAGACTTAGAATCTGAAGCAGGCTCCAGGCTCTGAGCTAGCTGTCAGCACAGAACCCAACATGGGGCTCAAACCCACTGAACCGTGAGATCGTGACCTGAGCTGAAGTCGGACGCTTAACCGACTGAGCCACCCAGGAGCCCCATCAATACTTTTTAAAAAAATTATAGCTATCTTAATTTTTGTGAAGTGGTATCTCATTGTGGATTTGATTTACATTTTCCTAATGACTTATGATATTGAACATCTTTTCATGTGCTTATCGATCATTTGTATGTCTTCTTTGGAGAAATGTTTCTTCATGTCTTTTGCCCATTTTTAAGTTGGGTTGTTGATCATTTTGTTGTTGTTGAGTTGTAGGAGTTCTTTATATATTCCAGATATTAAACATTTATCTGATATATTATTTGTAAATATTTTATTTTAGTCTTTGGGTTGTCTTTTGAATCCTTTGATAGTATTCTTTTCTGCACAAAAGCTTTAAATTTCAGTGAAATTCCACACTGTATTCTTTTCTTTCATTGCCTATGCTTTTGGTATCATATTTAAGAAACCATTGTCAAATCCAAGGCCATTTAGGTTTAACTGTATGTTTTCTTCTAAGAGTTTTACAGTTGAGCTCTTAAATCTAAATTTTTGGTTCATTTTTAGTTAATTTTTGTATATGGTGTGAGATAGGGGTCTAACTAACTCCATTTATTTGTATGTGGATATCCAATTTTCCAAGCACAATTTGTTTAAGGGATCATTATTTTCTCATTGATTGGTCTTGGCATCTGTGTCAAAAATCAGTTAACCATAGATATGAGCATTTAGACCTGGGCTCTCAATTCTATTCCACTGGCCTATATGTGTATCTTTATGCCACTACTACGCTTTTTTGAATACTTTAACTTTTTTTAAACATTAATAATTTATTTATTTTTATTTAAATTCCAGTATGGTTAACATACAGTGTTCTGTTAGTTTCAGGTGTGCAATATAATGATTCAACAATTCCATACATCACCCAGTGTTCATCACAACGAGTGCCATCCTTAATCCCCATCACCTATTTCACCCATCGCCCCATCCACCTCCCCTGTGGTAACCATTAGTTTATTCTCTATTGTTAAGAGTTTGTTTCTTGGTTTGTCTCTCACTCTTTTTCTTCTTTTTGCTCATTTGTTTTGTTTCTTAAATTCCACATATGAGTGAAATCATATGGTATTTGTCTTTCTCTGAATATTTCACCTAGCATTATATACTCTAGCTCCATCTATGTTATTGCAAATGGCAAGATTTCCTTCTTTTTACAGATGAGTAATATTCCACTGTATGTATGTATGTATGTATGTATGTATGTATGTATAAATCTATACCACATCTTTATCCATTTATCCATTAATGGACATTTGATTTGCTTCTATAGTAGTTTGGCTATTGTAAATAATGCTGCAATAAACACAGGTTCACATGTATCCCTTTGAATTAGTGTTTTTGTATTCTTTGGGTAAATACCCAGTAGTACAATTACTGGATCATAGGGTACTTCTACTTTTAACTTTTTTAGGAAACTTCATACTATTTTTCAGAGTGGCTGTATGAGTTTGCATTCCCACAAGTAGTGCACAAGGGTTCCCCTTTCTCCACACTCTTGCCAACACTTACCATTTCTTGTGTTACTGATTTTAGCCATTTTGACAGGTGTGAGGTGATAGCTCATTGTAGTTTGGGTGTGCCTTTCACTGATGATGAGTGGTCTTAGCATCTTTTCATGTGTCTGTTTGCTATCTGTATGTTTTTTGGAGAAATATTTGTTCTTATCTTCTACCCATTTTTTTAATTGGATTATTTGTTTTTTTAACTAAGTTGTATAAGTTCTTCATATATTTTGAATACTAAACTTTTATGGGTTATGTCATTTCTAAATATCTTCTCCCATTCAGTAGGATGGCTTTTAGTTTCGTTGATTGTTTCATTTGTTGGGCAGAAGCTTTCTATTCTGATGAAGTCCCAATAGTTTGTTTTGATTTCCCTTGTGTCAGGATACATCTCTAGAAAAATGTTGCTTTGGCTGATCTCAGAGAAATTACTGCCTGGGGTCTCTTCTAGGATGTTTATGGTTTCAGATCTCACATTTAGATCATTAATCCATTTTGAGTTGATTTCTATGTATGATGTAAGAAAGTGGTCCAGTTTCATTCTTTTGAATGTCCAGTTTTTCCGATACCATTTGTTGAAGACACTATCTTTTTCCCATTGGATATTTTTTACTGTCTTGCAGAAGATTAATTGACCATATAGCTGTGTGTTTATTTCTGGGTTTTCTGTTCTGTTCTATTGATCTATGTGCCTATTTTTATGCGAGAAGTATACTGTTTTAATTACTACTGCTTTATAATATAACTTGAAGTCTGGAATTGTGATACCTCCAGTTTTGTTTTTTTTCCTTCAAGATTGCTTTGGCTATTCAGGGTCTTTTGTGGTTCCTTACAAATTTTAGGATTGTTTTTCTAGTTCTGTGAAAAATGCTTTAGCATTTTGATAGGGATTGCATTAAAATGTGTGGATTGCTTCAGGTAGTATAGACATTTTAACAATATTTGTTCTTCCAACCCATGAGCATGGAATGTCTTTCCATTTCTTTATGTCATCTTCAATATCTTTCATCAGTGTTTTATAGTTTTCAGAGTACAGGCCTTTCATCTCTTCGGTTAAGTTTATTCCTAGACATTTTATTGTTTTGGTGCAATTGAAAATGGGATTGTTTTCTTAATTTCTCTTTCTGATACTTTATTATTAGTGTATAGGAATACAACATATTTCTGTAGATTGATATTGTATCCTGTGACATTGCTGAATTCATTTATGAGTTCTAGTAGTTTTTTGATGGGTCTTTACGGTTTTTCTGTATATAGTATGTCATCTGCAAATAGTAAGAGTTTTATTTTGTCCTTACTGATTTGGATGCCTTTTTATTTTTTGTATTGTCTAATTGCTGTGGTTAGGACTTCTAGTATTATGTTGAATAAAAGTGGTGAAAGTGTACATCTTTGCTCTTGACCTTAGGGGAAAAGCTCTCAGTTTTTCACCACTGAGTATGATGTTGGCTGTGAGGTTTTCATATAAGGCCTTTATCATGTTGAAGTATGTTCCTTCTAGGTCTACTTTGCAGAGAGTTTTTATCATGAATGGATGATGTACTTTGTGGAATATTTTTTATGGATCTATTGAAATGATCATATGATTTCTACCCTTTCTCTTCTTGATGTGACATATCACATTGATTGTTTTATGAATTTTGAAACAACTTTGATTCCCAGGAATAAATCTTACTTGATTGTGATGTATGATTTTGTTAATGTATTGTTGGATTGAATTTGCTACTGTATTATTGATCATATTTTCATCTATACTAATTAGAGATATTGGCTTGTAATCCTCTGTTTTTGTGGTGTCTTTATCTGTTTTTGGTATCAGTTTGATACTGGCCTCATAGAATGAATTTGGAAATTTTCCTTCTTTTATTTTTTGGAATAGTTTGAAAAGAGTACGTATTATCTCTTCTTTAAGTATATTGTAGAATTTGCCCATGAAGCCATCTGGTCCTGGAGTTTTGGTTTGGGGGAGTTTTTTTTATTACAATTCAATTGGAGGGTTTTTTAAAAATTACAATTCAGTTTCACTGCTGGTAATTGATGTGTTCAAATTTTCTATTTCTTCCTGCTTTTCTTAAAAGTTTATTCATTTTTTTAGTAATCTCTATACCCAACATGGGGCTCAAACTCACAAACCCGAGATCAAGAGTCATATTATCTTCTGACTGAACTAGCTAGGTACCCCTATTTCTTTCTGCTTTAGTTTTGGTAGGTTATATGTTTCTAGGAGTTTATCCATTTCTTCTAGGTTGTCTAATTTGTTGGCATTAGGTTTTCATAATATTCTGTTACAATTCTTTGTCGTTCTGCAAAGTTGGTTTTATTTCTCCACTCTCATTAATGATTCTATTTGGGTTCTCTCTATTTAATGAATCTGGCTAGAGGTTAATCTATTTTGTTGATCTTTTCAGAGAAGCAGATCCTAGTTTCATTGATGCATTCTATTATTTTTTTAGTTTCTGTGTTATTTACTTTTACTCTAATATTTATTATTTCCTCCCTTTTGCTGGGTTAGGGTTTTATTTGTTCTTCCTTTTCTAGCTCCTTTAGGTGTAAGTTTAGGTTGTTTATTTGATATTTTTCTTGCTTCTTGATGTAGACCGGTATTGTAGTAAACTTCCCTCTTAGAACCAGTTTTGCTGCATCGCAAAGGTTTTGGATCATTGTGTTTTCATTTTCATTTGTTTCCATGTAGATTTATTCTTTGATTTCCTGGTTGACCCATTTTTTTTTTTGATTTTTTGGCATGATTTTTAATCTCCATGTATTTGTACTCTCTTCAGATTTTTTTCTTGTGGTTGACTTCTAGTTTCATAGTGTTGTGGTCAGAAAAGGTATATGACATAACTTTGATTTCTTTTGAATCTATTGAGGCTAGTTTTGTGGCCTAATATGTGATCTATTCTGCAGAATGTTCCATGTTTACTTGAAAAGAATGTGTATTCTGTTGTTTTTGGCTTGAATACTCTGAATGTCTGTTAAACACATCTGGTCCAGTGTGTCATTCAAAACCACTGTTTCCGTGTTGATTTCTGTTTGAATAGTCTGTCCATTGATATAAGCTTGGTGTTATAGTCCCTTACTGTTATTGTACTACTATTGATTAATTCCTTTATGTTTGTTATTACTTCTTTATGTATTTGGGTGTTTCATGGTGGGGGCATAAATATTTATAATTTTTAGATCTTTGTGCTGGATTGTCTCCTTTATCATTATATAGTGTCCGTCTTTGTCTCTTGTCTTTGTTTTAAAGTCTATTTTGTCTGATATAAATATTGACCCCAGTTTTCTTTAGACATCCATTTGCATAATAAATGTTTCTCCATCCCCTCACTTTCAATCTGCAGGTGTCTTTCTATGGGAGGTGAGTCTCTTGTAGACAGCATATAGATGTCCTTATTTTTTAATCCATTGGACTCCCTATGTCTTTTGATTGGAGGATTTAGTCCATTTACATTCAAGTTAATTATTGATCTAGGTGCCTGTCTGGTGCAGTTGGTGGAGCATGAGACTCTTGATCTTGGGGTTGACTTTGAGCCCCACATTGTGTGTAGAGATTACTTAAAAATCTTAAAAAAATGCACACAAAGTAATTATTGATAGATATGAATTTATTGCTATTTTGTTACTTGCTCTATGGTTGTTTCTATAGAGTTTCTCTGATCCTTTCTTCTTTTGCTCTTTCCACTGTTTGTTGGCTTTCTTTAGTGACATACTTGGATTTTTTTTTTTCCTTTGTTCTTTGCATATCTGTTACTGGTTCTTGATTTGTGGTTACCATTAGGTTTTTATGTAACATCTTATTCATATAGCAGTCCATATTAAATTGATGGTCACTTAAGTTTTGAACATATTCTTTACTATTCTGCCTCCATGTTTTAGGTACACAGTATCATGTTATACATGCTTTTATTTTATGAATCCCTTGACTGATTTTTATAGAAATACTTATTTTTACTGATTTTGTGTTTTTTACGTTTCATAGTTTCACTTATGGTTCTTCCTTTCCACTCCAAGAGTCCCCTTTAATATTTCTTGTAGGGCTGGTTTAGTGGTCTTGAATTGCTTTAGTTTTTGTTTGTCTGAGAAACTCTTTATCTTTCCTTCTGTTCTGAATGATAGCCTTTCTGGATAAAGTATTCTTGGCTGCAGATTTTCCCCTTTCAATATTTTGAATACATCATGCCACTCTCTTCTGGCCTACAAAGTTTCTGCTGAAAATCAGTTGACAGCCCTATGGGGTTTCCCTTGTATGTAATTGTCTTTCTTTTGCTGCTTTTAACATTTTTTTTAACACTACTTTTTGCCACTTTAATTACAATGTGTCTTGGTGTGGACCTTGGGTTGAATTTTGGGGGGACTCTGTGTCTTTTGGATCTGGGTATCTGTTTCCTTCCCCAGATTAAGGAGGTTTTCAGATATTATTTCATCACATATATTTTCTGCTCCCTTTCTCTCTTCTTCTGAGGGCCGTGTAATTCAGATGTTCTAACACTCAGTGGAGTCACTGATTCCCCAAGACTAGTCTCAATTTAAATAATTTTCTTTCTTCTCCTTTGCTCAGCTTAGCTACTTTTCATTACTCTGTCTTCTAGTTCCTGAATTTGCTCCTCTGCTTCATCTAGCCTGCTATTTATCCCAAGTATATTTTTAATTTCATTAATTGTGTTCTTGATCTCTGATTTTTTTTTTATCTCTTTTAAGGGTTTCACTGATGTCTTCCACTCTTTTCTCAAGTCCCATGAGTATCTTTATGATCATTACTTTAAAGTCTCTATTAGGCATATTACTTATATCCATTTCACTTAGGTCTCTTGCTGTGGTTTGGTCCTGTGTATTTCTCTGTCTCCTCATCCTAAGTCTCTGTGTCTATGTGTTAGGAAAGTCAGCTACTTCTCTTGCTCTTAATGATAAGAGCTTTATGAGGAAGAGGTCCTGTGTTTCCTGTAGTGTTGTGCACCCTGATCCCCTGGACCTGGTGTTTCCATGAGTGTCTCCTATGTATGTTGCATATGCTCTGCTATTGATGCTTGGTCTCTTTTTCCTTCAGTCCATTTGTTTTCAGAGGCTTTCTTTGCATGTTGTGGGCAGTGTTTGGTCCCCAGCAGGGGTAGGACACATTTTAACAAGGTTTCCAGTCATCTGCTTGTAAAATGATTCCTGCCCTCACCACAGCTGGAACTGAGGTCCCAAAAAACATTCAGGTGGGGTTCAGGAGATGTGGTGTAGTCAGGGTCTGTGCCGGGTTTCTGGGGGAGAGTGCCTGCTGTGCTGAGACTGAGGAAGGGTGGATCCTTGGAAGTGAGGCAGGGGAACAGAGCTTTGTGGAAGCAAGTTAGGTAAGGAATGTTGGCACCCCCACTGGTTCATGTAGGTGGCCAGTGTTTAGGCTGGGGGGTGGGGTGGGGTGGAGAGGGAAATGGCACCGGCCAACTTCTTTGTTCCTGGAAGGGTCTTCTCTTGATCCCTGTCTCTCTGGCCATGCTCTGAGATGAGCAAGTCACTTTCCCTCCTGTCTGCTGCCAGTGTTTTTCAAACTACTTGTTCTATGCTTTATCTGCAATAGCCGTTTGTCTGCTCTCTCTTTAAGGATGGGAACTCCTCTTCCTAATGCCCTACAAGTTTTCCCAGAGCTAAGCCCACAGTTGTTAAGAACCCAGAAAGTTTAGGTCCCTCTCGCTTTCAAAGGCAAATTTTATGGGCATTCATCTTCCCTGGTGTGAAAGTCTGTTTTTTGCCCTTCTCCATACCACTGGCTCCCTCCCAACTGTGGAGGGTGTGGTCGTTTCACTTCCAGGCCATTTTCTGGCCCTCCCTATCTTCTTTGATGGCTACTTCTCTATCTTTAGTTGTGAAGTTTCTTCAGCCAGGCTTTAGATCATTTTCTGGGTTATTTACACTGATGTGAATGTTGTCTAGTTGTACCTGTGGGATAAGGTGAGCTCAGGATTCTCGAGCTCTACCATCTTCCTTCTTTAGGAAGGAAGCACCTTAAGGGGCACTTAAGGGGCACCTGGGTGGCTTGGTCGGTTGGGTGTCCTGCTTTGGCTTGGGTCATGATCTCATGGTTTGTGGGTTCAAGCCCCACATTGGGCTTTGTGCTGACAGCTAGCACAGAGCCTGGAACCTGTTTTGGATTCTGTGTCTTGTTCTCTCTCTGACCTTCCCCTGCTCATGCTCTCTCTCTCTCTCAGAAATAAATACAACATTAAAAAAAATTTAAATTAACTTAAGTCTTTGCCTAATATGTCCCATATCTAGGCTTCCTCAGGGATGTTTTCTGTCACTTTCATCCTGTGAATGGGCTATATTTTACTGTTTCTTTACATGCCTTTTTTTTTTTTTTGGTAAAAAACTGGACATTTTGAATATTATAACTCTGGAAATCAGACACTCCTTCCTTCTCAGAGTTTGCTGTTGTTGCTTGTTGAGGGCTGCAGTCATACATATTTCTAGTGACTTTCCCATACTATTTTTGTTAAAACTGTATTTCTTATTTGTGTGTGGTTACCTAAGTCTCTGTTGCATGATCTCAGTGGTCAGCCAGAGACCTGACATAGATCTCCTTAAATGCTTGGAACCAAAAAGAAAAAAAAAAAAATACTCTCCTTATTTTTGTAAATTGGCTTTTACCAGAAGGAATCCTTCAAAGCTTGGACAGACCACCTATAATTTTGATTTAGCTTTTACTGCTGCTTGTGTGGACCCCAAAGATCAGCCATATCTACCTCTGTAGAAGCTTTTAGGGTCCACTCAAGTGTTTCCTGAGTATGTACTGAGCCCTGGGCGTGCATGTTGCATGTATCAGTACTTTATTATTTTTATTGCTAAATAGTATTCCATTGTATGATATATCACATTTTATTTAACCATCCATTAGCTGATGGACATTTGGATTGTTTCCACTTTTTGATTCTTATGAATCATGTCCTATGGCATTTTGAACACTTTCTAGGTCAATATATGTCCATATGTCTGTATATATCTACACCTATATTTATCTAACATTCTAACAATAGACCTACTTAGATAAATTGATATACAATGAACTGAATTATAAATTAAGTTAAAATATTTAAAATTTATTTAAAATTAATAATTTAAAATTAATAATTAAACAAATTTGAAATATATATAAATCTGTGGATTCATCACCATAATTAAGAAAAGAAACAATTTTGGGGTGCCTGGGTGGCTCAGTCGGTTAAGCGTCTGACTCTGGTTTCAGCTCAGGTCATGATCTCACACTTTGTGGGTTTGAGCCCCACATCAGGCTTTGCACTAAAAGTGAGGAGCCTGCTTGGGATTCTCTCTCCCTCTCTCTTTCTCTGCCCCTTCCCAACTTGCTCTCTCCCTCTCTTTCTCAAAAAATAAACATAAAACAATTTATTTTAAAAATAAAAACAAAAAAAATATTTTCATCACCCTCAAAATTTTCCACATGCCCCTTAGTAATCCAGTGCAACTCCACAAACCTGTCTGCCTGCCCTCGCTGCTATGCTTTCCATTACTAAACATTTTCTAGAATTGTGTACTAGTGGAATAACACAATATTGTTCTTTTTGCCTGGTTCTTTTAACTTACCATAATCATTTTTATTTTTTCAATGTTGTTGCATATCAATAGTTCCTTACTTTCTTGTTGAATAGTATTCCTGTTGCATGTCTATATCACATCTTGTTTATCCATTCATCCATTGACGAATATTTGGATATTTTCTACATTTTCAGCTATTACAGATAATCCTGTGAACATTTTTTGCAAATATTTTTGTGGACTTATTCTTTCATTTCTCTATGGTAAATAGCTCATAGTAGAATGGCTGGGTTGTATGGTGGATGTATGATTAACTTTTTAGCAAACAGCCAAACTGGTTTCCAACAGTGAAAAACAATGGCCATTCCCACAATAGCCAAGTAAGTATTTATCATTTTACATTCCAACCAGCCATATAGGAGAGTTACAGTTGCTCTACATTCTCACCAGCACTGGTATGGTAAGTCTTTTAAATTTTAGCCATTTTAGTGTATGTATACTGGTATCTTGTGTTTTTTCTTTCTTTCTTTTTTTTTAAGATTTAAAGCAATTTCTTCACCCAGCATGGGGCTCAAACTCACAACCCCGAGATCAAGAGCTGAGTGTTCCACTGATTGAGCCAACCTGGTGCCCCTTTATTGTGGTTTTATATTACATTTTACTAATGACAAATAGTGTTGAGCATTTTTTCATGTACTAATTTGAGATCCTTACATCTTTGGTGAGTGCATGTTCAAATCTTTTACCCATTTTTAAAAATGTTTATTTATTTTTGAGACAGAGGCAGGGCATGAGCAAGGGAGGGGCAGAGAGAGAGAGAGAGAGAGACAGAATCCCAAGCAGGTTCCTGGCTCCGAGCTGTCAGCACAGAGCCCGAAGCAGGGCTCCAACTTGTCAACTGTGAGATCATGACCTGAGCTGAAGTCAGATGCTCAACTGACTGAGCCACCCAGGTGCCTCTTTTACCCATTTTTAAATTGGTTTTCATTTATTATTATTATTATTATTATTGAAATTGAGGAGTATGACTTCTTTTTTTATGTTTTTTTTTTTAAATTTCTGAGAGAGAGAGAGNAAGTCCTTTATTTGACTTTATATATTTATTATTATTATATATATATATTATATATTTATATATAAATTATATATGTTTATATAATTTATATATAAATATTTATATTAAATATTTCAATTTGTGGCTTGACTTTTCATTTTCTTAGCAGTATCTTTATTAAACTAAAGGCCTGTATGTAGATAAAGAAGAAAGCTTTTGTATGGCCACACTTCATGTGGAAGACATGTGAGTTTTAGCTGATCATGGTGATAATACAAGTTAAGAATGTGATGTGGCTAACAAACTCAGGTTTCACTTACGAGTACAGCTTGTAGAGAATGAGAAGTAGCACACTGATGGTACATTGTACTGATCATATCACATTATTATTTTCAATTCTGGGACTACCTGTTAAATGAAGCATTGTCTTAAGTACCTTAAGTACATTCAGAGGAAGTAGATTAGTATAGTAAGAAGACTGAAAGAGGAAAGATTGCAGGAACTTGGGTTAGTGTAGAAATGAAAGGACTAAAAGGAGACAGACGTTTAAAAATTTGAAGGTGTTGCAGAGTAAGAGAAAAGCATGGGAGGTATATTCAAAGTACATAGATTCACATATTGGCTATTCCTTTTAATAGCTATGTGACTATTGGACTAGCTATTGGACATGGTTTTTAAGTCTTTCTAACTTTTCTCACTGTTAAAATTCACACTACATGTTAAATACTCAACATATGAGGTTCCTGGGTGGCTTAGTTGGTTAAGTGTCCAACTCTTGATTTTGGATCAGGTCATGTTTTCACGGTTGTGAAATTGAGGCCTGTGTTGGGTGTGGAGCCTGCTTAAGATTCTCTCTCCCTCTGTCTCTCCATCTGCCCCTCCCCCCATGCTCTGTTTCTCAAAAAAATACTGAAGAAATAATACTTTTATTATTTTTTATTTTTGAGACAGTGCGAGTGGGAGACAGAGGCAGAGATGGGGGGAGATAGAGAGATTGAGAGACAGAGAGAATCTTTTTTTTTTTAATATTTTTATTTATTTCTAGGAGAGAGAGAGAGACAGCGTGAGCAGGGGAGGGTCAGAGAGAGAGGGAGTCACAGACTGAAACAGGCTCCAGGCTCTGAGCTGGCAGTCAGCACAGAGCCCGACGCGGGGCTCGAACACACGAACTGCGAGATCATGACCTAAGCGAAAGTTGAACGCTCAACCGACTAAGCCACCCAGGCGCCCCGAGAGAGAGAGAATCTTAAGCAGCTCCATGTTCAGCAAGGAGCCCAAGGTGGGGCTCAATCCCATGACCCTGTGATTACGACTTGAGCTGAAATTGAGAGTTGGATGCTCAACTTACTGAGCCATCCTGGAGCCCTAAATAATAATATTTTTTAAAATGTTTATTTATTTATTTTTGAGAGAGAGAGTGAGTGTGAGCAGGGGAGGGGCAGAGAGTGGAGGAGAGAGAATTCCAAGCAGGCTCCACACTGTCCGTGTGGAGTCCAACTTGGGGTCCGAATTTATGACCCTTGAGGTCATGACATGAGTCCCCAGATGCCCCAAATAACATTATTAAGCTCATTATGTGACAATACTAATGTTATGAAATATCACATTATTAATTCATAACTTCTAATAAAGGATAATTGGGACATTCATTATCATAGCACATCCTTGACAAAAATGGCACTTTATTTGTAAGGTGCATCAGTGTATTAGTTGCTGTGTAAGAAATTGCCCCCAAATCAGCAGATTAAAATAATCAATACTTATTATCTCACCATTTCTGCTGTGGTTCAGGAATTCAGGAGCAGCTTACCTGGGTTGTTAAAGCTCAGGGTCTCTCATGAGGTTGCAGTTAAGATGTCAGCCAGGGCTGCAGTCATTTTAAGACTGACTGATGACAGAAAACCCCAGTTCCTTCTTTGCTTTCAGCAGGAGTTCTGTTTCTTGTCATGCTGACTTTTCCCTAGTGCAGCTTGAGTATTCTCATGTCATGGCAGCTGGTTTCTCCAATAGCAAGTAATCCAAGTGACAGAGCAAGGAAAAAGCCATGATGCTTTTTATGTCCTAACTTCAGAAGTCACATTGTCTCTTCTACCTCCTTATATCTCTTAAAAGTGAGTCACTAAATACAACCTATACTCAAAGCAGGGCAATTTATTTCCACTTTTTTTTTCTTTTATAGTTTATTGTCAAGTTGGTTTCCATATAACCCCCAGTGCTCACCCCAACAAGTGCCCTCCTCCATCGTTTCCACTTTTTAAAAGAGACACTATTAAAGAATAGGTGCACATATCTTAAAACCGCTGCAATCAACAAGGAAATTTGTGCAGAAAAAGATTTTAAGGACATTTCTGGTGTTGCTGACTTAGGAAAGGAAAATGTTTATGGCGAGTCTCCCTAACCAGGATTCTAGATATAGATTTTCTATAAAATTACAAAATCAAATCTATCTTGTCTCAGTTTTTTTTTCCTGAAAATATTGGGTCTACCCTAGGTAAATAAAATTTTTAATTATTTGATTATCATAAAATCCTTACCTCATGGACACATATCCAGATTTTCCCTGTAGAAGAGTCCCCATTGGATTTCTCTTAAGTCTCTTGGCCATTCAAGATAAGAATCTTAATTTATATTCTTGTGCTAGCTCAGGGTTAATGTTCCTATGATATCAAGAACATCTCCCATGCCAGTCTGACCTGGTGTATTAGTTTACCGTGGCTGCTGTAACAAACTGCTACAAACTGGGTGGGTTAAAACAATAAAATTTATTCTCTTGTAGTTCTGGAGGCCAAACGTCTGAAATCAAGGTGTCAGCAAGATTGCACATCCTCTGGGGGCTGTGGAAGAAAAATCTATTTCTGCTTCTTCCAGTTTCTGGTGGTTCTTGGCATCCCTTGATTCATAGCTGCATCACCCGTCGTCTTTCTCTCCATGGTCACATTGCCTCCTTTTCTGTGTTACTTTCTTTTGTCTCAGTTTTTAAAACATAAACTTCATATTTAGAGTTTTAGAATTTTACTTATAAATGTGCAGAACTTCATTCAGGGCTGTCACCAATTTTATCCCAGGGCTCAAGAAATCAAGGCCTCCAGAATCACCAGGGTGTACCAGTCATTTCCAAAGACTACTGTGCTTATGATTCATGAATAGGTAATGTGGACCCATTACAAATTTCAATTTTTAGTCAACTGATCTAATTTCTTTATATATTTATAGAGCATGAGCGGGGGAGACGGACAGAGGGAGAGAGAGAGAGAGAGAGAGAGAGAGAATTTCAAGCAGGCTCCACACCCAGCAGGTAGCCGGACACAGGGCTTGATCCCATGATCCTGGGATCATGACCTGATCCAAAATCAAGAGTCAGATGCTCAAATGATTGGGACACACACATGCCCAAAAATGATAAACTTTGGAAAATACATTGGCAGTTTTTTTCACAAAACTAAACATACTCTTACCATGTGATTCAGTAATGATGCTCATTAGCATTTATCCAAAGGAGCTGAGAACTTATGTCCACACATGGATGCTTATAGCAGCTTTATTCCTAATTGTCGAAACTTGGAAGCAACCACAATATCCTTCAATACATAAATGGATAAACTGTGTTACATCCATACAGTGGAATATTACTCTGTATTGAAAAGAGCTATCAAGCCATGAAAAGACATGGAGGAAACCTAAGTGTATGTTACTAAGTGAAAGAAGCCAAAGTCAAAAGCTACACACTATGTGATTCCAACAATATGACTTTCTGGAAAAGACAAAACTACGGAGGCAGTAAAAAATTCAGTGGTTGCCCGAGGTTGGGGGAGAGATGAACAGACATAAAAGATATTTAGGGCAATGACACTATTCTGTATATGGCAGATACATGTCATTATACATTTGTCAGAATCCATAGAATATATAACAGCAATAACGAATCCTACCATGAAGTTTGGATATGCCAGTGTACGTTCTCTGTAATAGATGTACCACTATGATGGTGGAGTCCATAGTCAGGAAAGTGTGTGTGTGTGTGTGTGTGTGTGTGTGTGTGTGTGTGTGTTGGGGCGGAGACAGGGAATATAAGGGAACCCCGTGCTTTTAGTTCAGTTTTTCTGTGAACCTACAACAGCTCTAAAAATAATTTATTAATTAAGAAAAGCAAAACTCGGGGCTCTGGGGTGGCTCAGTCAGTTAAGTGTTGAACTTCAGCTCAGATCATGATCTCAACGTTCATGGGTCCGAGCCTCACATTAGGCGGTATGCTGGCAGCTCAGAGCCTGGAGCCTGCTTTGGATTCTGTGTCTCTCTCTGTTCCTCTTCTGCTGATGCTATCTCTCTCTCAAAATAAGTAAATAAACATAAAAGAAAAAAGAAAAGCAGAACTTCACCTGATTCTGGAGAACTATTGCCTATATTACCAACCTGCCCCAAAGGCTTCTTGAGAAGATGTAAAACTTATTTTGGGGGGGGGGAATCTTACAATAAAAAAAAAATAGGATATTTGGGAAAAGCTATTCATTTTGATATTAAAAGAAACCATGAATGAAAGATACAAATAAAAAGTAATTGGGATGCCTGGGTGGCTCAGTTGGTTAGGTGTCTGACTCTTGATTTGGGCTCAGGTCATGATCTTATGGTTCATGAGCTCAAGCCCTGCTTTGAGCTCTGTCTGTGCTGACAGCATGGAGCCTGCTTGGGATTCTTTCTCTCCCTTTTTCTTTAGCCCTCCCTGGCTCATGCACATACTCTCTCTCTCTCTCAAATAAATATTTAAAAAAAAAGTAATTAAATTTATTTTGAGGAGCTAGGATGGCAGCACAGAAGGATCCTCAGCTTGTCTCATCCCTCAAACATAACTAGATAACTAACAAGTCATTCTGATTACCCAAGAAATTGACCTGAGGACTGAGAAAAAAACTGCACAACTAGAGGGAGAGAAGATGCCACACCGAGGAAGGTAGGAAGTGTAGAGACAAGGTTTGGGGAAGAAGCAGACTGCAGGTACTGCAGAGAAGGGAGTCTAGTTGTGGAGAAAGGCTAGAGACTGGACCACACAGGGATACACACAAGGAGAATACTTCTCTAAAGCCATTGGCTGGGAAAACAGAGGGGCTGCTTTTTGTGAATTTTTGCAGCTAACAGGGCTCAAAGACTGGAGTTTTAGAGGTCTGGAGGGTTTGGCTGTGAGAGAGTCCTGAGGGCACTGCAGTGCTCCTGGACAGAAGACAGGCAAACATTCCTGGGGCAGACTGTGTGATATGAGGAACTCCTAAGATGCACAGGGAGACTGTTCACTCTTCTTGGAGTGCCTCTGTGTGAGGTCACACCCCTGTACTCAGGCATGGCTGCCCTTCTTGGTCAAACCTGCAATCTTCCCAGCGTAAAACCAAGAGTTGGATGCTCAACTGACTGAGCCACCCAGGCACACCAAATAACTAGATTTTATTTTTATTTATGTATTTTTATTTTTTTTTAAAAATTTTAATGTTTTTTNAGAAAGTCGGACGCTTAACCGACTAAGCCACCCAGGCGTCCCGAAATTACTAGATTTTAAACCAAAGACTTTAAAAAGAGATTAAGGGGGGCACTATATCATAATAAAGCAGATTATCCAACAAAAAGATCTAACAATTGTAAATATTTATACCCCCAACATGAAGTGCCCAAATATATAAAACAGTAACAAACATGAAGGAACTCCTTGATAATAATAATAGCAAGGGACTTTAACAGCCACTTAGAGCAATGGACAGATAATCTAAGCAGAAAATCAACAAGGAAACAGTGGCTTTGAACGACACACTGAACTGGATGGACTTAGTAAATATATTCAGAACATTTCATCCTGAAGCAGCAGAAAATACATTGTTTTCAAATGCACATGAGACATTCTCCAGAATATATCACAGACTATGTCACAAATCAGGCCTTAACAAGCACAAAAAAGATCAAGACCATACCGTGTATATTTTCAGACCACAATGCTATGCAATTTGAAGTCAACCACAAGAAAAAAATTGGGAAGACCACAAATACATGGAAGCTAAACAATGAATGGGTCAAATGGGAAATCAAAGAAGAAATTAAAATATATGGAAACAAATGAAAACACAATGATCCAAAACCTTTGGGATGCAGCAATAGTGGTCATAAGAGGTAAGTATATACCAATACAGTTCTACTTCAAGAAGCAAGAAAAATCTCAAATAAACAGCCTAACTTTATACCTAAATGAGTTAGAAAAAGAACAAACAAAGCCGAAAGCCAGCAGACTAAGGGAAATAATAAAGATCAGAGCAGAAATAAATGATGTAGAAACTGAAAAAACAGTAACAAAACAGATCAATGAAACTAGGAGCTGGTTCTTTGAAAAAAATAATAAAATTGATAGACCTCTCGCCAGACATATCAAAAAGAAAAGAGAAAGGATCCAAATAAATAAAATCGCAAATAAGAGAGGAGAAATAACAACCAAAACCACAGAAATACAATTATGAGATATTATAAAAAATTATAAGCCAACAAATTGGAAAACATGCAAGAAATGGATAAATTCTTAGAAACATATAAACTATCAAAACTAAAACAGGAAGAAATACAAAAGTTGAACACACTGATAAACAGCAAAGAAATTGGATCAGCAATAAAAAAAAAATCTCCCAACAAACAGAAGTCCAGGGCCAGATTGCTCCCCAGGAGAATTCTACCAAACATTTAAAGAGTAGTTAATACCTATTCTTCTCAAACTTTTCCAAAAAATAGAAATGAAAAGAAAACTTCCAAATTCATTCAATGAGGCCAGCATTATTGTGATTCCAAAACTGAGAAAGACTCCACTAAAATAGAGAACTACAGGCCAATACTGCTGATGAACATGGATGAAAAAATCTCAGCAAAATACTAGCAAATTCAATCCAATAGTACGTTAAAAGAATCATTCACCATGGTCAAGTGGTATTTATTTCTGGGCTGCAGCTGTGGTTCAAGATTTGCAAATCAATCAATGTGATATACCACATTAATAAAGAAAGGATAAGAACCATATGATCCTCTCAATAGATACAAATAATTTAACAAGTACAACATCCCTTCATGATAAAAACCCTCAACAAAGTAAGGATAGAGGGAACATACCTCAACATAATGAAGGCCATATATGAAAAGTCCACAGCTAATATCATCCTCATCGGGAAAAAAGTAAGAGCTTTTCCTCTACAGTCAGGGATGTCCACTCTCACCACTGTTATTTAACATAGTACTGGAAGTTCTAGCCTCAGCAACCAGACAACAGAAAGAATAAAATACACCCAATCGGCAACGAAGAAGTCAAATTTTCACTATTTGCAGATGACACACTATATAAGGAAAACCCAAAAGACTCCATCAAAAAATTGTTAGAACTGAGACACACAAATTCAGTTGCAGAATACAAAACCAATGTACAGAAATATATTACATTTCTATACATCAATACTGAAGCAGCAGAAAGAAATATCAAGGAACCAATGCCATTTACAATCACACCGAAAACCATTAGGTACCAAGGACTAAACCTAACCAGAGGTGAAAGACCTGTACTCTGAAAAAACTGTATAAAACAGTAATGAAAGAAATTGAAGATGACACCAAGAAATAGAAAAATATTCCATGCTTACGGGTTGGAAGAACAAATATTGTTAAAATGTCTATACTACCCAAGGTAATCTACACATTTAATGCAGTCTCTATGAAAATATCACCAGGATTTTTCATAAAGCTTGAACAACCAACCCTAAAATTTATAAGGGAACACAAAGATCCCAAATAGCCAAAGCAATCTTGAAAAAGAAAAGCAAAGCTGAAGGCATCACAATTCCTGACTTAAAGTTATATTACCAAGCTGTAGTGATCAAGATAGTATGGTACTGTCATAAAAATAGTCACATAGATCAATGGAACAGAATAGAAAACCCAGAAATTAACCCATAATTATATGTTAAATTAATCTTCAACAAAGTAGGAAATAGCCAATGGAAAAAGACAGTCTCTTCAGCAAATGGTGTTGGGAAAACTGGACCACTTTCTTACACCATACACAAAAATACATTCAAAATGGATTGAAGACCTAGATGTAAGACAGGAAAACATCAAAATCCTAGTGAACACAGGCAGTAACCTCTTTGACATTGGCCGTAGCAACTTCTTACTAGATACATCTTCTGAGCAAGGGAAATAAAAGCAAAAGTAAACTATTGGGACTTCATCAAAATAAGCTTCTGCACAGTGAAGGAAACAAGAAACAAAACTAAAAGGCAGTCTTTGCAATGGGAGAAGATATTTGCAAATGACATATCTGATAAAGGGTTAGTATCCATATATAAAGAACTTATCAAACTCAACTCCAAAAAATGAATAACCCAATTAAATAATGGGCAGAAGACATGAATAGACATTTCTTCAAAGAAGACATACAGATGACCAACAGACACCTGAGAAGATGCTCAGCATCACATCATCAGGGAAATGCAGATCAAAAGTGTAATGGGCTACCACCTCATCTGGCAACTATGACTAAAATCAACAGCACAAGAAACAACAGGTGTTGGTGAGGATGCAGAGAAAAAGGAACCCTCTTGCACTGTCGGTGGGAATGAAAACTTGTGCAGCCACTCTGAAAATCAGTATGGAGTTTCCTCAGAAAGTTAAAAATAGACCTACTCTCCGATCCAGCTATTGCACTACTGGGTATTTACCCAAAGCATACAAAGATACTGACTAGAAGGGATATATGCGTCCTGATGTTTATAGTAGCATTATCAACAATAGCCAAATTATGGAAAGAGCCCACATGTCCATAAATAGATGAATGGATAAAGAAGTGGTATATACATACAATGGAATATTATTCAGCCATAGAAAGGAACAAAATCTTGCCATTTGCAATGATTTAGATGGAATTAGAAAGTATTATGCTAAGCAAAATAAGGCAGTCAGAGGAAGGCAAATACCATATGATTTCACTCATACGGAATTTAATAAACAACTGAACATGGGTTGGAGGGGGAAGAGAGGCAAAGCAATTAACAGGTTCTTTTTTTTGAAAAATTTTTAATGTTTTATTTATTTTTGAGAGAGAGAGGGACAGCATGAGCAGGGGAGGGTCAGAGAGAGGGAGACACAGAATCTGCAGACAGACTCCCAACAAAGGGCTTGAGCCCATGAACCTTGAGATCATGACCTGAGCCCAAGTGGGACGCTTAACTGACTGAGCCACCCAGGCGTCCCTAACAGGTTCTTAACTACAGAGAGCAAACAGTTACTGGAGAGGAGGTAGGCAGGGGGATCCTGAAATAGGTGGTTGGTATTAAGGAGGGCCCTTGTGATGAGCACTGGGTGTTCTATGGAAGTGACGAATCACTAAAGTCTACACCTGAAACTAACATCAACCATATGTTAACTATCTGGAATTTAAATAAAAATTTGTAGAAAGAAAAACAGTATTTTGACTGCTTAGAAAACAGGATGCAATGGAGCACAGGTTGAAAACAACTACTTTTTTTTCTTAAAACTAAACAAAAAATCAATGACCAAATAATTTTCTCAAGGCAGGAATTTGGCAAATATTATTTGTTGTCTCCCAGGAAAAATGGCATCCTAGAACAAAAAATGTTTAGAATATCAATACTTTGTTATATAGCATGGTAAAAAAAATCTAAGTTTATATTAATACACTGTTCTTATATATTAAATTGCCACACAAGACTAAGCCCTTTTTCTTTCTCTAGAAAACTAACAAGACCTGTAGCTTCAGTTCTAGACCACTAGGGCTTTCATACAATTAGTGGAACTATTTTTGTATATTAAGATTTCTGAGTCATGGCGTCCTATTCACTTTTCAGGTGATATAGGTAAGTAAGAAATTACTTAATTTACTTGGCTAATATAGTGGGGTTTAGTAAGACCCAGATTACATGGGTTGTTCATTAAGGCTTATCTGTGAGTGCACAGTTGCTCTGAATTAGCAATTATCTGTTTTTTTTCCCCCCTGAAACTTTCATTAACATTATAAATGTAAACACTGTGGCATCCTTCCTTATGCCTCTTTTCTATGGCAGTTGCCAACACTCTTTCAAGAAATCATAATTTGAATTCCAGTAATGAGCTTTAAAAATTCTGGAAAACTATGAACTATTTTCAGTTAAACCCAAGAATATGAGTATTTTAATCACTTTATAACGGAAGTCTATTTTCAAAATGCAGTGGTAATTGTTTTCTTGAGGTTACCAAAAGTAACTCTGGTCAAAAATCCGGGAGCATATTCTGTGTAAACCCACTGTATACTTTTCTGAGTTAGGTGTTTGTGTTTTAGGTTTTGTTAGCTTGCAAAGTACTGGAAGGAAAGGTAGTATTTTTTACATTCTCGGCCTAACAAAAACAACACTGCCTCTTAAAACTCTTGAATTCATTCCTTATCATCTATTTCTTTTCATTTTCTCTCTAGGAATTTTATATCTTTCTTCCTGTTGATATTCCCTAAAGTTTTCGGAAGCCCCACAGCCCACTGCAATCCAATCTTCTTTTTGGCCCTTCCTTTTGCACCCACATCAGCAAAGTTAGGGAGACTCATTGCAGACCGCTGCTTTGCCAAAGAACGCGAGGGTTTGTCCACACGTTTGGTCAAAATACATTCCTCTAAATTACACATCCTAATTCCTCTAATTTTCCTCCTTTCCTACAGCAAGTGAACCTCGGCTCGAAATTTAAATCCGCCTCCGCCGCCTCCAACACCTCGCTGCTCCTACCTGCGGCCTTCTTGCCACCGCCCTGCCCACTGAACCCAAGTTCCTCTCCCCAGGCCATCCGTTTCCCAAGAAAAACAACAGTCACTTGTTTTTCAGGGCTTTGAACACGGGTACCCGCTTTCTTCCTCCCCAAGGCCCTCCGTACTTCCCCACCCCGACACGACCTCGACCGCCCGCACCCGCTTTCCCTCGGAGCGCCACTTCCGGACCGCCGGTGTCTCCTCTTTACCGGTCCGCCCACCTTCCCCGCGCATTTTCTAGAGCTTTGTCTTAAAACCCCGGCGGGGTCGAAGCGGGCCGCAAGCTATCCCAGCACGAGAGGTCTCCTAGAAGACGCACTCAGTGGCTGCGCCAGCCTGCGAACTCCGGCCCCGCTGCGGAGTCGAGCGGTGGCGGTGGCGGGACAGTTTGTTTTGAGCACCGAAGGGGCAACACCCGGAAGTGGCTCCGTACCGGAGCTGCGCCGCCGCGACCGCCGGGGGCGGGTGCCGGGTGCCGGGTACTGGGTGGTGGAGGGGACGCCACGGTACTTTTTGGCGTAAGTGTCAGCGGAGGGTGCAGTACGGCCCCGGGGCTGGAGCCCCTGGTTCCCGTCCTGGTTCTACGGTGGTAGATCCGGCTGGGTTCCTGGAGGCGAGGGCCTCGTGGGGGCTGCTGGGCTGGAGAGGGTNCGAAGGGGATCCCGCTCGCTTCATTCTCCCACTCCCGGGGATTCGCTCTCTTCACTTCAACCCTGTCCCTCCCACCCTTCGCCAGGCGAGTTGAGGGGAGTTACACTAGTGAGGAAGTCGCGGCTGGAGGAGAGCGTCCACTTGTTCTTTTTCGGCTTCTGGGAGGAGGCGAGCGGCTGGTTTGGTGGGGACTGTTGCTTTTCGGCCTTTTCAACCCCTCCCGAGAAATGCTCTTTCTTTGGCTGCACCGCCGACTCAGTTACTTCTCATGTTTGCCTTTACCCCCTCCAGCTTCTGACTTTGACTCCTCTGCACCTTGAAAGATGCTGGAGTCCTATGTGACTCCAATTTTAATGAGCTATGTGAATCGCTACATCAAGAATTTAAAACCGTCAGATCTACAGCTTTCACTATGGGGTGGAGACGTGGTTCTCAGCAAGCTCGAGTTAAAGTTGGATGTGCTGGAACAGGTAAGCTGTGTAGCTGTCATTACCTGGAAACATTTACAGCTTGTTTAGCAATTATCCGTTGTTTCCTGCACTTCGGCTTTATGCTTTAAAAACTTAAATGTTCTGCTGAAGTATTTTGTTACCCTGAAACTACAGACCTTTCTTTACAGAAGTCTTTTTCATGGCTTGTTAGAATTGGATTCCCAAAAGGTGCCACAACAGATTGGAAAAACAGTTTCATTGTTCTTGTATGAATTGTTCAGTGTATTTACTTAATCCTCAAGCATTACCGGATATGCTAATATACATTGCTGAGATCCTGAATGAAGCTGGAAAATATGACATTGCCATTCTCCTTTTTTGGGGAATGGAAGGATCAGAAAGATAGTAAGAAAGTTCTGTCTCCTAGTAGGAAGGATGACATTACCGGGGGCATCTTCAGAGAATTGAGTAAACCTAGATTGAGAAAGCCTGCAAAATTAAAAACTTCTTTGTTATTCACTTTTTAGGTCTCTTTTTCTTTTGGCTTGAGATTGGTCTAATGTAAATGAACTGTAATTTTAAATTTCATATATTAATCCATTGAGTACATTTATTACTAACATATGCTAGGCAACTCTCTTAGGCTCTGGGATACAAAAATTATCTGTGGAAACTCAGAAGAGCCAGACCAACTGCTTTCTAGGAGATAAGGGAAGTCCTTTTTTTTTTAAGCATTAGTAAGGGATTTTATTTTATTTTTTAAATTAAAAAGTAAAAATATCAATAAGTATTATTGAAAGTTCAAATTATATGCAAAAGATATTAAGTAAAAAAGTCTTTTCTACTCCCACTATCTAGAGCTATCCACTATTAGCACTTTTATTTGGATATTTTCAGACATTTTCCCATGCATATATCTATGCAGTTGTCATTATGCATAGGAGATAAGGGAAGTCTTTTATTAAAACATTTTTTTTTTAAGGTTTTTTTAATTTATTTCTAGAGAGAGAGAGAGCGTGAGCAGGGGAGGGTCAGAGAGAGAGGGAGTCACAGACTGAAACAGGCTCCAGGCTCTGAGCTGGCAGTCAGCACAGAGCCCGACGCGGGGCTCGAACCCACGAACCGTGAGATCATGACCTAAGCGAAAGTCGGACGCTTAACTGACTAAGCCACCCAGGCGCCCCTAAAACATTTTTTAAAATGTTTATTTTTTAGAGAAGAGAGTGACAGTGTGAGCAGGGGAGGGGCAGAGAAGGAGACACAGAACTGAAGTAGGCTCCAGGCTCTGAGCTCTTAGCACAGAGCACGATGCGGGGCTTGAACTCACAAGCTGTGAGATCATGAACTGAGCTGAAGTCGGACACTTAACCGACTGAGCCACCCAGACGCCCCCAAGAGAAGTTTTAATCTGATGGTGAAAGTTAATAATATTTATATTCTGCTGCTTCCTGTATTATTGAATAATCTAGAGTTATCACTAAGAAATAATACGCTTGGTTCCCTTCCCTTTCTATCCAAGGTTATTTTAATATTTTCATTTTTTAAACAAAAGCACAAGTCCTAAGTATTCAGCTCTGTTTTTATGTATGTATACACCTGTGTAACTGCTAATTTGATCAAGAAATAGAATATTCCCTGGGCACCTGGATAGCTCAATTGATTGAGCATGGGGCTCTTGATTATGGTTCCTGTCATGATCTCATGGTTGTGGATTGAGCTTCCCCCACCATCGGGCTGGAGCACCGAGCCTGCTTGCAGTTCTCTCTCTTGGCTCTTTCCCTGCTTGCTTGTGTGCCCTTTTCCTCAAAATAAAGAAATAAACATTAAAAGAAAATGTTTCCTGCACCCTGAATGGCTCCCCTTTGCAAATCAGGATCTCTATCCCTAAAACAGGTGACTATTATTCTGACTTGTATATACCCAGAGAAGTTTACCTGGTCCTTGAACCTTAGTAAATTGGAATCACATGTGTCTGGCTATTTTCGTTTGACTTTATGGCTCAGGTCAGCCGGTGTTGTTGCAGGAGCTGTGGTTGGTTCTTTGTATTGCCTTGTATATTCTGTTGCCTAAAGATTCACAATTTATTTTTCCATTGATGTACAGGTGGCTGTTATTCTGACGTCCATATACACAGAAGTTTACTTGTTCTTGAACCCTAATTAATTGGAATCACATGTGTATGGCTGTTGACTTGATGGCTAAGGTCAATCCATGTTGCAGGAACTGTAATTCTTTGTATTGTCTTGTAGTATTCCATTGGCTAAAGATTCACAATTTATTTTTCCATTGGTGTACATTGGGATACTTTCTACTTTTGGCTATTATGAAGAAAGCTCTTGTGAACATTCTTGTACATGTATTTTGGTGGACATAGGTATTAACTTTCCCTTAGGTAGGTATATATCTACAACTTTGGATACTGCCAAATAGCTTTCCGAAGTGGTTTTTATTAATTTACATTCTCACCAACAGTGTACGAGAGGTCCAGTTACTTTGAATTTTTGCTATTACTTGGCATGTTTGTTATTTTAATTTTTGCCTTTCTGGTGGGTGTGTAGTGGTGTCTCAGTTTAAATTTGCATTTCCTGGGGTGCCTGGGTGGCCCTGTTGGTTAAGCATCTGAATTGGGCTCAGGTCATGATCTTACGGTTAGTGCATTTGAGCCTTGTGAGGCTCTGTACTGATAGCTTAGAGACTGGAGCCTGCTTCAGATTCTCTCTCTCTCTCTCTCTCTTTCTCTGCCCCTCCCTCCGCTGCTCGAATGTGCTTTCTCTCTCTCAAAAGTAAATAATAAAAAAATTAAAAAAAAATTGCACTTCCCTAATGATTAATGATGTTGAGCACATTTTACGTGCTGCTTATGGCTATTTGGATATACTTCTTTGTAAAGCTTTTATTCTTTTGCCTTTAAAAAAATTGGGTTTTCTTTTTTTGAAATTGATGTGTAGGGGTTCTCTACATATTTTGGAAAGGAGTCCTTTGCCAGCTGTGTTTTGCAATATCTTCTCCCAGTCTGTGGCTTGTCTTTTTCGTCTCTTAAAGTTATCTTTGGGTGAATAGAAGCTTATAATTTCATTGAAATCTAAGTTTTCAGTCTTTTCCTTTGTCTTGTTTAAGAAATATTTGTGGGGCACCTGGGTGGCTCAGTCAATTAAGTGTCCGACTTCAGCTCAGGTCATGATCTCACAGTTTGTGGGTTTGAGCCCCGTGTCGGGCTCTGTGCTGATGGCTAGCTCAGAGCCTGGAGCCTGCTTCAGATTCTGTGTCTCCCTCTCTCTCTGACCCTCCCCTGCTCATGCTGTCTCTCTCTCTCTCTCACTCTCTCACAGAAATAAATAAAGAACGTTAAAAAATTTGCTTATTCTGGGAACATGAAGACATTATCTTGTTTTCTTTTTTGTTTTTTTTTTTTTTGGGGGGGGAGTGATTTTTATTTTAATCACCCCATGCTTATCATGATGAATACAGTCCTTAATCCCTATCACCTATCTCCCCCATCCCCTACTCCCTTCTCTGGTAACCATTAGTTTATTCTCTAGTTAAGAGTCTGTTAATTGGTTTGCCTCTCTTTTCCTTCTGTGCTCTTTTTGTTTCTTAAATTCCACATATCAGTGATGTCATATGGTATTTGTCTCTCTTTGACTGACTGATTTTGATTAACATATATACTCTGGCTCCATCAGCGTCCTTGCAGATGGCAAGATTTCATTCCTTTGATGGCTGAGTAATATTCCATTGTGTGTATATACACACACATTGCTTCTTTATCCATTCATCTATTTATGGAAATTTGTGCTATTTCTGTAATTTGGCTATTGTTCACAATGCTGCTATAACCATCAGGAAGCCTGTATCCCTTTCCCTGATGATGAGTGATACTGAACATCTTTTTGTGTGCCTGTTGGCTGTCTGTATGTCATCTTTGGAGAAATGTCTTTTCAGGTCTTCTGCCCATTATTTGGATTACTTATTTTTTGGGTGTTGAGTTTGATAAGTTCTTTATAGATTTTGGATATTAACTCTTTATTGGAGGTCATTTGCAAGTATCTTCTCCCATTCTGTAGGCTGCCTTTTAGTATTGTTGGTTGTTTTCTTCACTATGTAGAAGCTTTTTATTTTAAGTTCCAATAGTTGTGCTTTTGTTTCCCTTGCCTCTGGAGACCTGACTAGAAATAAGTTGCTATGGCTAAGTCAAAGAAGTTACTGCTGTATTCTCCTCTAGGATTTTTATGTTTTCTAGTCTCACATTTAGATCTTTAATCCATTTTGAATTTATTTTTGTGTATGGTATAAGTGGTCCGGTCTCATTGTTTTGCATATTGCTGTTCGCTTCTTTCCTTTTAGAAGCTTTGTTTTCTTTGAGTTATCTAACATTAATTTTTCTCTAAGTGTGAAGTAGAGGTCAAGATGTACTTTTTTTCCTTTGACCCTTAATTGATTCACACCACTTGTTGAACCATACTTTTTCTATTGACATATATTAAGTCTTGGTTGCAAATCAGGCTGTTAGATGTATGTGGATTTATTTCTAAGGTCTGTATCTGCTCTGTAGCCCATTTGTATATTCTTGTGTTACTGTCATACTGTCTTTTATTGTAAATTTTGGTATCGTCTAGTGTAATTTGTGAGACTTTGTTCTTTTTTCCTTGTCATAACTGTTGCAAGTCCTTTGCATTTCTATATACATTTAATTTCAAGTTGCAAATTTTAGAGTTCTCAAAGGGGAAACCCACTGACATTTTTGTTGAGGTTACATCAACTCAGTAGATTACTCTGGGAGGAATTAACCTTAACACATATTGTATTGACCTAGTATTGAGTTTTTAAATCCATATATAGAACACTGCTTTCTGTGTTTTTTAGGTCTTCAGGTTTTTTTCAGCAATGATTTGAAGTTTTCTGAGGGGCTTTGCACATATATCTTTAAACATGATCTTTTTGTTATAAGCAGCATTTAAAAAGATTCTCCATTTTCTTTTTTTTTTTTTAATGTTTTATTTATTTCTAGGAGAGAGAGAGAGAGACAGCGTGAGCAGGGGAGGGTCAGAGAGAGAGGGAGTCACAGACTGAAACAGGCTCCAGGCTCTGAGCTGGCAGTCAGCATGAACTGCGAGATCATGACCCAAGCGAAAGTCGGACGCTTAACCGACTAAGCCACCCAGGTGCCCCCAAAATTCTCCATTTTCTAAAATACAAATCAAAACCACAATGAAATATCACCTCCTCCCTGTCAGAGTGGCTAAAATTAATAACTCCGGAAACAACAGATGTTGGCAAGGATGTAGAGATAGGGGAACACTTTTGCACTGTTGGTAGGAATGTAGACTGGTGCAGTTACTCTGGCAAACTGTATGGAGGTTCCTCAAAAAAATTAAAAATAGAACTATATCCTATGACCCAGCAATAAAAGCTAGACATTTATTTCAAAGGATACAAAAATGCTGATTCGAAGGGGCACTTGTACCCCAGTGTTTATAGAAGCACTATCAGCAATAGGCAAATTATGGAAAGAGCCCAATTGTCCATTGACTGATGAATGGATAAAGATGTGATGTGTGTGTGTGTTGTGTGTGTGTGTGTGTGTGTGTATGGAATATTACTCAGCTTTTTCTTTGTTTTCTTAGAGCTTTATGGTTTTAGCTCTTACATTTAGGTCTTTGATTCATCTTTTTAAAAAAAAAATTCAATGTTTTATTTTTGAAAGAGAGAGAGACAGCGCGATCAGGGGAGGGTCAGGGAGAGAGGGAGATATAGAATCTGAAGCAAGCTCCAGGCTCTGGGCTAGCTGTCAGCACAGAGCACGATGCAGGGCTCGAACCCACAAACTGTGAGATCATGACCTGAGCCGAAGTTGGATGCTTAACCGACTGAGCCACCCAGGTGCCCCTGATTCATCTTAAGTTTTGTATATGGCATAAGGATCTAACTTCATTTATTTCTATAAATCCAGTTTTACCAATACCATTTGTTGAGGTCCTTTCCTGTTGAATGGTCTTGGCACCCTTCTTGAACATCACCTGGCCTTAGATTGGAAGGTTTATTTCTGGGCTCTCAATGCAATTCCCCTGGTGGTTTGTATGTTTGTCTTTATATCAGTATCACTTTGTTTTGATTATCATAACTTTGTAGTAAGTTTTGAAATCAGGAAGTGTGTAATCTCCCAACTTTGTTCTTTTTTTTTTTTTTAATTTTTTTTAATGTTTTATTTATTTCTAGGAGAGAGAGAGAGAGAGAGACAGCATGAGCAGGGGAGGGTCAGAGAGAGAGGGAGTCACAGACTGAAACAGGCTCCAGGCTCTGAGCTGGCAGTCAGCACAGAGCCCGACGCGGGGCCCGAACCCACGAACTGCAAGATCATGAACTAAGCGAAAGTCGGTCGCTTAACCGACTAAGCCACCCAGGCGCCCCTGTTCTTTTATTAGTTTTTTAAATGTTAGGAAAAATGAGTTATGGAGTCATGTGGGTCAGGAGTTTTCTCAGTTTGGAAAGTTTTAAATTCTTGATTTACTTTCTTTAACAGATATAGGACTTTTTAGATTTTCATCTCTTTTCTTAGTTTTGGTTAGTTATGTTTTTCAGTGAATTTCTCCATTTCTTCAAAATCAGAGATCAGCAAACAATGGGCCCGCTTTTGTAAGTAGCATTTTATTGGAGCACAGCTATTTTCATTTGTTTACATGTTAACTGTGGCTGCTTTTGCAAACTACAATGGGAGACTTGAGTAGATGGGACAGAGAGTGCATGGCTTGCAAACACTTAAAATATACACTTTCTGGGCCTTACTGAAAAAGTTTTCTTAACCCTGATCAAAACTGTCTTAAGTAAAGCCATGAAGTTGGTTTTTGTGGCCCGGTTTAAAGTTGACTCAATTAAAAAAAAACAAAACAAAACCTATGATCTGTTATAATATCCTTTTTTCCTTACTGATACTGGTGATTTGTATTTTCTTCCTCAGTATTGTTGGGGTTTTATAATTTTATCTGCATAGAACTTTGATTTTTCTATTTTTTTCCTGCTGTCTTTGTCATGGAATTTTTTATTCTGCCTTTTTTTTATACCTGAGCTGAAATCAAAAGAGTCGGACACTTAACCAGCTGAGCCCTCTTTACTACTTTAAGTAGATATTTTTTAGTGTTTCATTTTACTTCCTTTAATTTTCACATTATTTTTATTTAGTAGTTGCTCAAAGGATTATAATATGCATCCAAATTTTTACAGTCTATTTGAGATTAATGCTAAATTTGTTACAATAAGACAAACTTTCTCCATTATAGCTCCATTTCTTCCCTCTTTGTACTCTTATGAATTGCATCTTTGTTATAATCTCAACAGTACAATTTTATAATTCTGTTTTAGGGAATGGCCTGTTACATCAGGAGAAAAATTTATAGTGTCCTTTAATGATTATCTAGGTAAAATAACATTCATTGATGTTTTTTGTGTGGATTTGAATTCCCATCTGATATTCCTCCCTTCAGTCTGATGAACTTTTAGTATTTTGTCAGCAGTGAATTAGCAGAGTGTTTGTTTATTTGGGTATTCCTTTATTTTGCCTACACTTTTGAAGAATACTTTTGCTGGATATGGAATTCATGGTTGATAAGTTTTTATTTTTTATTAAATTTTTTATTTTTTTATGTCTTTATTTTATTTTGAGAGAGCGAGAGGAGGAGGGAGGGAGGGGCAGAGGGAGAGGGAGACACAGAATCTGAAGCAGGCTTCAGGCTCTGAGCTGTCAGCACAGAGTCCCATGCAGGGCTCGAACCCATAGACTGTGAGACGCTTAACCGACTCAGCTACTGAGGCACCCCCAGGTTTTAATTGTTTTAAATTTTCCTCTCACTACTGTCTTGCCACTATTGTTTGTAATGAGAAGTGAGCTATTTTGTTTCTTATTTCAAGATTTTCTTTTTGTCTCTGGCTTTCAACATTTTGTGTGTGGTATGTCTGGGTGTGGATTTTCTAATTTTTTTTTTTTTTTGTTGGTTGATGGTGAGTTCTTTTAGTGAATATTTGATTTTATTTACTGTATTTTTCAGTCCCTTAATTTCTATTTGGTTGTTCTTGGTCATTTCTGTCTCATTGATGTTTTCTGTCTGATGAACCATTGTCTTCTGTTCCTTGAATTATATAAATATAGTTTCCTTTTTTTTTAAAAACATATTTATAATAGATGTTTTGAAGTTTTTGTGAACTAAGTCCTACAATTGACTATCTTCAGAGACAGTTTCTATTTACTTTGTATACTTTTCATGTTTCATAATTTTTTGTTAAACTGGACATTTTAGATAGCAAGTTGTAGCAACTCTGAATTCTGATTTCCTCTAGCTCTTATGTTGTTGATTTATTTCTTTAGTCACTTGCCTGAGCTACATTTGTGGTGTTCCCCCTATAATGTGTGGCCTCTAACGTTGGTATTCTTCCTCTCCATATCACCTAATACTTTGTGTTTTCAACCCTGGTTTCCTATGGGTTACCCTGGGTTGCTATAGCTTAGTCATCAGCTAGTGATTGGCTAGGGGCTGTTTAAACCTTTGAACCAGTAATTTTTCTACTCTTTGGCATGGGACATATACATAGACCGGATAATGTTCTCAATTCTGGGAGTTCATAAGTCTGATCCTGTGTGTGTGTGTGTGTGTGTGTGTATGTATAGACGTGTATATGTGTATATAAATATGAACATATATGTATATTTAACTTACTGGATTTACATGGCTTCTTGGTCAACCATGAATGAGTAGCTTGTTAGTTCTCTGTCCTCTGAGTAAGCACAACATGGCAAATGCATGTCACTTTCCAGACTATCTGGGATATGTGAAATCACAGCTAGGCCATCTTTGACTATTTTGTTCTCATGATCTCTATGTTAATTTTCTTTCAGGTATGCTGTTTTGTTGCTTGTACCAACAAATATTGTGACCGGAGGCTAGACTTCCCTATTGCCTTTGATTTTTCTGTTATTTTTAACAACTTTGTCCATTTTTGTTATTGCTTTTTGGAAAGAGGATTTGCCAGCTTCTTAACATAATTCTTGAAGTTCTGTATTCATTTTTATTTTGTAGTAGAAAGCGTATAACATAAAATTTACCATCTTAACCATTTTAACCAGTTTTAAGTATTACAGTGTTAATTTACTATATGCACATTGTTGTTGGACAGATCTCCGGAACTTTTTCATCTTTCAAAACTTGAAACTCGATACCCATTTAACAACAATTTCCATTTTCCTCCCCATCCCCTTGCAGCCCCTGGCAACCACAATTTTACTTTCTAAGATTTTGGCTACTTTAGATACCTTATGTAAGTAGAATCCTACAGTGTTGGTCTTTTTGTGACTGGCTTATTTCACTTAGCATAATGTCTTCAACATGTTCATGTTGTAGCACAAGACAGAATTTTCTCATTTGAAGATTGTATTTGGTTCTATATACCACATTTTCTTTATCCATTTATCTTTCAGTGGGCATTTAGACTGCTTCCACCTCTTGACTATTGTGAATAATGCTGCAATGACCATGGTCGTGCAAGTATCTTTTTGAGATCCTGATTTCAGTTCTTTTTGGTACATACTCAGAACTGATTTTAGATAGAAATTCTATTTAAAAATTTTTGAGGAACTTCCATAACATTTTCTTTACATTTTTACCAATAGGACATAAAAGTTCCAATTTCTCCACATACTTGCTAACACTTGTTATGTTTTGTTTTTTGATCGTGGTCATTCTAATAGGTATGAGATGGTAGGTCATGGTGGTTTTGATTTGCATTTCCCTGGTTAGTGATGTTGAACATCTTTTCATATATTTTACTAGTTGGCCATTTGTATGTATCCTTTTCAGAAATGTCTATTCAGTCTACATGGCCAACAGACACATGAAACGATGCTCAGCGTCACTCATCAGGGAAATACAGATCAATACCACACTGAGAAAACACTTCACGCCAGTCAGAGTGGCTAAAATGAGCAAATAAGGAGACTGNGGAAGAATGGGGAGAGGGAGGGAGGCAAACGAGGAGAGACTCTTGAATGCTGAGAACAAACTGAGGGCTCATGGGGGTGGAGGAGAGGGGAAGGGGGGTGATAGGCATGGAGGAGGGCTGCATGGGATGAGCAATGTGTATTATGTGGAAACCAACTTGACAATAAACTAAGAAAAAAAGAAATGTCTATTCAGTTATTTATCCATTTAAAAAATATTTATTTTGGGGGAGAGAGAGAGAGAGAAAGGGAGAGAGAATCCCAAGCAGGCTCAGTGCCATCAGCATAGCCACAAACCGTGAGATCATGGCCTGACCTGAGATCAAGAGTCCCGACGCTTAACCGACTGAGCCACACAGGCAGCCTGGTCATTTACTCATTAAAAAATGTTTAAGATTTTATTTTTTAAATACTTATTTTTAGAGAGAGAGAGACAGATTTTTGAGAGCGAGAGAGATAGTGTGCGAGACTGTGAGAGACAGATTTTTGAGAGACAGAGACAGACGGAGCGAGAGACAGAGCGAGAGACAGCGAGAGAGAGCGGGAGCGAGAGAGAGCGGGAGCGAGAGAGAGCGAGCGAGAGAGACAGACAGAGAGAGAGAGACAGAGAGAGAGAGAGACAGAGAGAGAGACAGAGAGAGAGGGACCGAAGATCCAAAGCAGGCTCTGTGTTGACAGCAGAGAGCCCAGTGTGGGGCTTCAACTCAAAAACTGCAAGATCATGTCCTTGGCTGAAGTCAGAGGCATAACTGATGGAGCCGTCCAGGCACCCCGTCCATTTTTAGAAGGATTACTTTTTGTTGTTTCAGATATTAACCCCTCATTGGATACATGGTTTACAAAAATTTTCTCCCATACCAAAGGTTGCTTTTTCACTCTCTTGAATGTTTTTCTTTGCTGCCTGAAGGTTTAAGATTTGTCTATTTGCTTTTGTTGCTTGTTAAATTTAAGGCATGTCTATTTTGAATATTTTAGAATATTTTGTGATAGCCTACCTAGAATTAGATTTTTGAGAACAATTCAACCAACCCTCTTAAATTGTTACTAATATTCTTTGTGCAGTCATAGATGTTCTGGTTTTAGGAATGGGTTTTTCACAATGTATTTCTTAATGGTTACAAGTGAATAAAATACTTTAAAGTTGCACAATATACCTTGAAAAATAAAAGGAGTGAAAATTGTTTATATATAGTTACACTAAGGATGGTTTATTATAATATTTGTGTTTTGTCTTTTACAAGACATAAATGTATGTTTTTATCACAGTTTACATAGTTTATATAGTTAATCTGTTTATATAGTTACATTAAGGATGGTTTATTATAATATTTGTGTTTTGTCTTTTACAAGACATAAATGTATTCTCATTTATCAGAGTTCTGATGAAGAAATGGAAATGATCTTATAGTCAGATGATTAATAAATGTTTAACTTCAACTGGATTTCCAACATGGGTGATATGGTTCAAAATTCCATGTTCAAATATAGAATGCTGCCTCTTGTGTTAGTGTTTTAGATAGTAGTTGATTAGTAGCATTCTGATGTTACTGAGGTCTTGATTCATGGGCTTTTTAAATATCTTAATGAGAAAATTCAGTTTGTACATATAAACTGTAAGTTTAGTAGCCATTTTACAAATATATCACTGTTACACAAGTGAGAAAGTGGTAGAGATGGCAGTATCATGGGCTCATTGTTAAAATAGATGCATAGCCAATGGAAAGTATTAAGTGCTCATAATGGAAGTATAGATGCAGTATAGTTGTGGTGAAGAGCAAGGGCATCATAGTTTCCAGTTTTGAGTCCTGATTTTCCAGAATGTGTCATTTTGGGCAGTTATTTGACCTTTAAGTGCCTAAGATTGTTTATTCGTAAAATGGGTAGAATAATAGTATTTACCTTTTAGGGCTGTTTCAAGGATTAAATAATTGTATGCAGGTAAAGTGCTTGGTAAACATTGTTTTAGACACTGATCAAAATATAATCTGTGCCAGTTGATTTCTACTTGAAATTACTGCATGTTTCAAATTAATAATGGCAAATACTTAAATTGTGACACACCACTAGAATAGTGTAGTAGAAATGGATTTTTAGTATTCTGTACCTGCAAGGAAAAAAAAACTTAGGAGGCTATACATGAGGCCCACATATTTGTTAAAGTAGTCAGCATTTTTATAATGATTACTCTTTGAGGAAGATAATATCCTAAGTGCTTTGGAAGATAATATCCTAAATTCTTTATGTAAATTCATTTCTTCCTCAGTGATACTGTTATGTAAATTTTACAGATAAAGAACAAGTTGCCCAGTGATTTGCTTTACTGCTTTGGTTTAACTATATTGCTGACTCTGGTGTTAAACTAAGTAGGTGGGCAGTTGTTGGATGAATGAATAATGTTTATCTTAACTTTCACAAATAGAAATAAAATAACTCAAAAAATGTGATTGATTATAATCTACATCCAATTTATTTTTTTTCTTTGTCGAAATTTGTAACAAATTTTATGCCAGTGAACCAAATTACTAATAAAAAGTGATTATGGTGACATTTATGTTTTCGTTTGTAACCTTTTTTCTAATGATAATG
This sequence comes from Crocuta crocuta, assembly GCF_008692635.1. NCBI lineage: Eukaryota > Metazoa > Chordata > Mammalia > Carnivora > Hyaenidae > Crocuta > Crocuta crocuta. The sequence goes on along the minus strand of NW_027533334.1, from coordinate 7,275,442 downwards.
GAAACCAGTCAGAAAACATTTATATTTTATGACCAGATAGTATCAAGGTACAATCTTTAATTGCGTAGAGCTTAATACTTTATTTTTCAAGGTTAGTCAATTTTTACTTTTTTAGGTCACTCTCCTACCTCTAACTCCGCTCCCTCCATACCCTTTTAACTTGCCATACAATCCTGTTTTGTTAGTTTAAAACACGTTTTAAATACTTATTTTTAGATGGAGATTTTAAACAATATGCCATTCATTTATCTCAGTGCTGCTGACTGTTACGACTATTACAACCACTACCATTTTGAACCTTTATTATGTACCATGTATTGTATATTATAACCATTCAGCGGAAAAAGAAATGGAGACCCAGGCAGATTAAATAGCTTATTAAAAGTAAGTTGTATAATACATTTTTGTGGTGTATCATTAGCTGTAGTTTACATGCTATTTTGAGAGACATTATTCAACAAAAAGTAACAAATATTTTTGTTTTAGAAATTTCATTTCTCTTTTCAGAAAATAATTTGGATTTAGGATGAAAAAATTAAACACTAACTTTTAATATTTTGTGTTTTAAGGAATTGAAGTTACCATTCACTTTTTTAAGTGGACATATTCATGAGTTGAGGATCCATGTACCATGGACAAAACTTGGTTCAGAACCAGTGGTAATTACCATCAATACAATGGAATGCATTTTGAAACTTAAAGATGGAATACAGGTAAGAAGTTACTGAATCTAGGTGTTTATGTTAACCAATTTTAATAGTTATACTCTAGTGTTTGATATTTCTTTAACTTTTGGAATATGTCACCTTTTATCCAGAACTTACATGCACTTTTTCTCACCTACCTATTAAAGTAACATATTAATTGTGAAAGGGTGTTCTTAAATTTGGATAAAACATTCTAAACATACTAGTTTCACCTAATCTAATCATAACCATCACAGGGATCATGTAGATGGCTTATTATCTGTATCAACTAGATGTGGGACTTCATTGTGTCCAATTTTCAGGTGAAGATTGTTGAATTTTTGCAAAAGACCTGTGTGATTTTTTTTTTCTTTACATGACATTTTTTTTTTTTTGNTCAGCACAGAGCCCGACGTGGGGCTCGAACCCACGAACCATGAGATCATGACTTAAGCGAAAGTCAAACGCTTAACCGACTGAGCCACCCAGGCGCCCCTTACATGACGTTTCTAAATGTGATTAAAATTTCTCATTTTTTGAGATGAAAATGTATTGAATTTACCTTCATGTCAACATTTTTAAGTTTTTAGTTTAATTCTAGTTAATGTATGGTGTTGGTGTACACTGTAATAGTTTAACACTTACATACCACACCGTGTGCTCATCACAAGCACACCACCTTTTTCACCCATCACTTATTTCACTTATCCCCACCTCCCCTCTGGTAACCATTAGTTCTCTGTATTTTAGAATCTTTTTCTTGGTTTGCCTCTCTCTCTGTCTCTGTCTCTGTCTCTTTTTCCCTTTGGCTGGTTTGAACGGATAAAGAAGCTGTGATGTATATATACAGTGGAATCTTATTTACTCAGCCATCAGAAAGAATGAAATCTTGCCATTTGCACTGATGTGGGTAGAGCTAGAGAGTATTATGTGTAGCCAGATAAGTCAGGGAAAGGCAAATATCATATGATTTCACTCATATGTGGAATTTAAGAAACCTTCAAGTTTCATTGTGTGGAGTTTTGGCATCATAAGCTGATTTTTTTTTTTTCCTGATTTACCTCTTCTTTGACCCATCTAACATTTATTTTTAGTATTTTTTTCTTGTGAAGATGTAATACTGACTTTTATGAAGTTTCTAGCAAAAATTAATACAGAAAGCAAATGGGTCTGACACCAGCATATCATAAATTCTTTCATTTTCATTTTACAGAAAAGTAGTGTCTTTGATTTTTATTACTTTTTCCTTAGCCCATATTTAACTTTCAGGTTTAAAAAATGCTTTCTAGAACCAAATGAGTTGATGAGTATTATTAAATTGTTACATTTAAATTACTGATTTATTAGACGTTAAGGCAGTTTTAGTGTATCCTAAATATAACTTCAGTATCTGTGAAATTAAGGTTATTTATGATGTTAAAATCATTTCCTATTTTAAGAAGATACTTTGAGTTTCTTATCCATGCAGTGGGCTCCTCTTTTTTTCCTTTTATGAAATCTTTGATTCCAAACCTTTTCTTATCTAATTTAACTGATAGTTTCTGAAAGTAATTAGACTGATGCTATATTCCCATGAAAATTTATTTTGTAAACTTAAAATACATGGGGGATTGACTTAGAAATCTGTGAGATATATTACAACAAAGTTTTATTTTACATTTATATTTGGTAATTCTTAAATGGTTCTTAATCATCATCTGTTCCTGGAATTTAATTTTTTCTTTTAAGTCTGGACTTGGTTATACCACCCATGGAGTGCTCCATATTAAAAGAGAAAAAAAATCCAGACACTAAGTATTTTTTTCAATGGGAAGGTGGAAGTTTCAAGGCCAGATGTCCCATAAGAAACACATTTTAAAAGAGGCAAATTAGAACTAATTATAAAGGCTGCAGAAAAGATTTGTAACACATGACTTAGTGCAACCTAGAACTAATACTTGATATTGGACCATGCAGATGGCTACTGCAGGAATGATCAGATTTCCTGCTTGCATGGTATTTGAGACTTGAATTTTGTGGTGTGTACAGCAAAAGGTCAAGTGTCATGAATGTAAACTACTCTCAAAATAAGTATTTTTTGCAGATGTTTAAAATTTGAGGTAGAAAAGATTTTTGAAAATTATAGTTGACATTTGGACAAATTATTCAGCAATGTACATCCCCAGAGACTAATACTTAGGTTAGTGATTGGAATTAATTTTTCAGGAAGACCGTATAGATGAAACACATTTTTAAACAGTTTATTTTCCTATTTTAAGTTTTGATTAGTGTAGTAGGAAATTAAGGTAAAAATAACACATGTACTCGTAAGACTGAATGAGCCCATATTAAATTATTTCTAGTTATTACATTGTAGAGTAAAAATGAAGAAAAAAAAATACTTACTTTGTAAATACAATTAGTGTGTGATGGTTAAATGAAGGGATCGTTTATAGTTCTAGGTGTGAATCTGTTAAAAATACTATTGATATTTGAGAATGTAATAAAATATAACTTAAAAATTTAGAAATTTGAGGTCTAATTCAGAAAGGATCATCACAAAAATATAATATTGCTAACTGCCTTGGTAAGGCATGCCTAGTCAAGGTTTAATTCTATGAACATTTGTTGATTTCCTGTGCTTCAGTGCCTTGAAAAACCTTGCCAAGATATTTATACAATCTTCTAAGGAGACTTAGAAATAGAAATTTATAATGATGGAGGGTGATTCTAGTGATAATAGTTATACTGCCTTAACGTGTCTCTGTAAGTAGTTTTTTTTAGAGATTTTTTTTTTCCATTGAAAAGGTGACCCAAGTGGTTGTGTTTGGTAAAATAGAGGCCACCATGATATGTCCACACTGAATTATTTTAACATACAGATATTTCACTGAGAAAATATTTAGCTGTTTAAGAGTAAACGATCAATCTGTTGTCACCTTTAGATTTTTCAGATTTTGTTACTTGTTAACTGTTGTTTTTGTTTCGGACTTTAGATACAGAATTTGATTCATGACCTGTTGTCAGTAGTCCAGGACTGATTTGTTAGTTTAACTAGTTAACGCTAGTGTAATCCTATAAATATACATGATCCAGCCTTAACTAAATGCTCTATCCTTTTGCATATTCTTGCCTTTCAGCCTCTATGGGTCTCGTCTGTAAAATAGGGCAAGGCTTGCTACATAGTTCTTATTCTACAGTGTATATGCTTTCTTTGCTCATTGTATTAGTAGGTCTTGTTAAAAAAAGCTTCTTCAACTTGAAGAGAGTAGCAGTAAATTTGTTTTTAAAGAACTTATTTATTCTGGTCTTTGGATCACCTAGAAAGTAAAAAATACAAAAAACTTAAAATCTTTGGCCTGATAAATGTAACCATTTTCAAGTCTATTTACAGAATACTTTCCAAAAGAAACTTAAAATCTTTTAATCTAAACCAAAACTTTAAAATATTAGTAAAAACTAGGGAAAAGGAACCAAGCTTTTTGTTAATGTATGTATGTGCTTTTAATCCCTGGTTAATGGTTGGAGTCACAGGACAGTCTTGCTGTCCTTTCTCCTTGTGTATTCTGGTGCTGTGGAGATCCGTTATTTGTTTAGGTAGTCTCCAAGAGAAAAATGAAGTTTTCTGTCTTGTCCTTGAAGCTTGAGCATTATGCTGGAGGATTTGTTGGTAAGGCTATGAACAATATTTATATGGCTTTAAAAAAAAAAAACAATTTAATTCTCTTAAATGAGGTGGGATTAATTTGAATGACTACGGTTTGAATGTGGTTACCCAATCCCCGCAAAGACCCATATGTTGAAATTCTGCTCGTCAAAGATGATGGTATTAGGAGGTAGGATCTTTGGGAGGTGCTTAAGTCATGAGCCCTCATGGATGGGGTTAGTGCCTTTATAAAAGAGGCTCCAGAGAGATCCCTGCTTCTTTTGCCATGTGAGGACACAATGAAAAGGTACCAGCTGTGAAAGGGAGAGGGCCCTCAAACCAGACCATATTGGCACCTTGATTTTAGATTTAGTAGCTCCCAGAACTATGAGAAATAAATTTGTGTTGCTCTTTTAAGCATTTTGTATAATGTATAAGTCCATTTAGCCCAAATGGACTAACACCACCACCTTTCAGAAGCTTAACAGGGTTCAGAAACACTGACTTAGACTGTGGAATTTATTGTTAATGATTTCCTTTACTTGCACTGCTCTAGGTTAATGATGGTGGTGGTGATAATATAGCCTAGATTCTGTCTGTAGCTTTCTTATATAAACAAATGAGCCCAAGAGAGTCCCGCATAAATTATGGGTGGTGTCTTTAAATTCACTAGGGAATCCCTTTTATGTTGGGAAGGAGTTGGATACTCTAGTACTCATTCCTGTGTAACAACTCAGAAAAGCTAAATAATTAAAAAAAATTTTTTTTAACATTTATTTATTCTTGAGAGACCTAGAGACAGAGTGTGAGCAGGGCAGATACAGAGAGAGAGGGAGACACAGCATTGGAAGCAAGCTCCAAGCTCTGAGCTGTCAGCACAGAGCCTGATGTGGGGCTCGAACTCCCGAATGCAAGATCATGACCTGAGAGCTGAAGTCGGCTGTATAACCAACTTAGCCATCCAGGCGCCCCTAAGTAATTGTTCATAAAATTCTAAATAACTTCATATCATTTTGATCTAGTTGAAGAATTCTATAGAGACTGTAGCTATATAATTTTTAGTCTTTGGCTATATTTGCTATTGACAAACTTCAGGCCTTGGGTTTGAGTTCTTGTTTCTGGTGTTAATGGAATGGTGAAAGAGGATTGAGAAGTGGGGCATCTTACCTTTTGTGTAAAGAAGGTGAATGAAGGATTTAGAAAAGGAAGCTTCAGAAATCCTGACAGTGATTCCTAAATAATCTGCCCTGGTAATGGGCCACATGAACGAGTGGAGAAATTATATAGTATCATAACCAAGTAACATGTAAAGGAGGGATAGTGGTGGTTATACATGCCCCTTCACATCTTCAGTTGAGAGAAGAATAAATCAAGTCACCATTTCTGTGAGATATACATAATAATATATGTATTGCTGAAGAAGTTTTAAATATGTGAATCTGATGCTGAATTTACTTGCACTTAATGAATATATATCAAATTCTAGTAAGTGAGGTACTCAGTTTAGTCAAGTACAGGAAGCATTAAGGTGGTTCCTGTTCTCTTTCTTCTTTATATCTTGAATCTTCTAAAATCAACTTAAAAAACAGCAGAGATATGTTCTAAGTCCTTTTTGAGATGTAGTAGAAAGATAGATACTTTTGAGTTTTGTTCTGGGTAGAATGCTTTATTTATGTATTTATGTATGTTTTGCTTATTGGTTGTGTTTTTTCATTTTTATTCCAGCTTTATTGAGATATAATTGACAAAATGCTTATATTTAAAGTGTACAATGTGATTATTCAAGTGTACCTTGTGAAAGGATTTACACCATAAAGTTAACACCTCCATTACCTCACAGTTAACCTTTTTTTTTTTTTTTTTTTTTACCTTTTTTCCTTTTTTTTTTTTGACGAGAATGCTTATGATCTCTTAGCAAATTTCAAGTATACAATCTACTAGTATTATTTATAGTCACCAAGTTGTACATTAGAATCTCAGATCTTGTTCAGCTTGGAACTGAGAGGTTGTACCCTTTAATAATGCCCATTTCACATGGGACCTGTCAAATGTTATTACTCTCTTGTTTCTATGATTCTATGAGTTTGATACTTTTTTTTTTTTTTTAAGATTACACATAAGTGGAATCCTAGTGATTGCACACTGTATTTGTTTTTGCTTGACTTCTTTCACTTTGCACAGTGCTCTCTGGTTTCATCTATGTTGTTGCAAATGGCAGGATTTCTTTATCTTTTCAGCTGAATAATATTCCTGTGTGTGTGTGTGTGTGTGTGTGTGCACGCGCGTGTTCGTGTGTTCGTCCCCACTCACCCATTGATGGACACTTAGGTTATTTCCATATCTTGGCTATTATGAGTAATGTTGCAGTGAACATTAGAGTACAGGTATCTCTTTGAAACAGTGATACTGTTTTCTTTTGATATATAAGCAGATGTGCGATTGCTGAATAATGTGGTTGTTCTATTTTTAAATTTTTGAGGGACTTCTATACTGTTTTCCATAATGACAATACCAATTTACATTACTACCAGCATTGTACACAGGTTCCCTTTTTTCAGTATTCATTCTCTCTTGTCTGATTGATAATAGTCATCCTAAGAGGTTTGACGTGATAACTTATTGTGGTTTTGATTTGCATTTTTCTGAATGGTTAGTAATGTTCTGTACGTTTTCAGGTACCTGTTGGACTTGTGTAACTTTCTCCTTTTAATATCTCTTTATTTTTGAGAGAGAGAGACAGACAGATAGGCAGACAGACACGGACCACAAGTGGGGAAGGGGCAGAGAGAGAGAGGGAGGCACAGAATCCCAAGCTGACTCCAGGTTCTGAGCCATCAGCACAGAGCCTGATGCAGGGCTCAAACCCATGAACTATGAGATCATGGCCAGCTGAAGTCAGACATTTAACTGACTTAGCCACCCGGGTACCCTGGACTTGTGTAGCTTCTTTAGAAAAAAGTTTATTCTGTTCCTGTACTCATTTTTAATTGGAGTTTTTTTGATAGTGTAGAAGTTGATTTTTCATAATTTTGATATTAATCCCTTATATGGCTTGCAAGTATATTCTCCCATACCATAGGTTGACTATTTATCTTGTTGATATTTCCTTGGCTGTGCAGAAGCTTTTTAATATGACATAGTCCCACTTGTGTGTGTGTGGTCTATTTGTTGTTGTTGTTGCTGTTGCTTTTATTGCCTGTACATTTGGTCTTGTATCCAAAAATCATTGCTGTGACCAATTTCAAGGAACCTTTTCCCTTATGTTATAACAGTTGTAAAGTTTCAAGTCTTCCACTTAAGTCTAGTCCATTTTGAATTAATTTGTGTGACTGGTGTAAGATAGGAGTCCATTTTCTTTCTTTTCTTTCTTTTCTTTCTTTTCTTTTCTTTTCTTTTCTTTTCTTTTCTTTTCTTTCTTTTCTTTCTTTTCTTTCGTTGTACATGGATATCCATATTTCCCAGCATGATTTGTTTAAGAGACCATTTTTTCTCCATTGTGTGTTCTTGGTGCCCTTGTTGAAGATGTTGAAGATTAATTGACCCTATATGTATGGGTTTCTTTCTGGGCTATCAATTCTGTTGCATTGATCTCTGTGTCTTTTTTTTTTTTTTTTTAATTTTTAAATTTATTTTTGAGAGAGAAAGAGCATGAGGAGGAGAGGAGTAGAGAGAGAGGGAGACTCAGAATCTGCAGCAGGCTCCAGGCTCTGAGCTTGTCAGCACAGAGCCTGATGTGGGGCTCGAACTCACAAACCGTGAGATCACGACTGGAGCTGAAGTCAAACAGTTAACCTACTGAGCCATCCAGGTGCCCCATGTGTTTTTGTCAGCACCTACTGTTTCGATTACTGTAGTTTGAAATGTATTTGAAATCAGGAAGTGTGACACCTCCATCTTTGTTCTTTTTTTTCTCAAGATTGCTTTGGCTATTTGAGATCTTTTTGTGGTTCCATATGAATTTTGGAATTGTTTTTCCTTTTTATGTGAAAAAATGCCACTGGAGTTTTATACGGATAGCACTGAATCTGTAGACCACATTAGGTGTTTTCTTGTTCTTGATGCTATTGTAAATGAGAATGCTTTTTAAATTTCACTGATAGTCATTAATAGCTTATAGAAACACAAGTCACTTTTGTATATACTTTGTATACTGTAACTTTACTGAATTTATTATAAGTCCTACTAGTTTTTTTGTAGGAGTCTTTAGAATCTGCTATATGTAAGACACTTTCATCTGCAAACAGATTATTTTACTTCTCCCTTTCCGATTTGGATGCCTGTTTTTTGGTTCTAATTTCCCACTTCTGGCTAGGACTTCAGAATTTTGTTGAGTGGTGGAGTGTACATCTTTGTCTTATTCCTGTTCTTATAGGAAAATGTTTTAGTTTTTCACCATGGAGTATGATATTAGTTGTCATGGTGTCATACATATATGACCTTTATTATGTTGAAGTACGTTCTTTCTATATTTAATTTGTTGAGAGTTTTTATCATGAAAGAATGTTGACTATGGCCAGATGCCTTTTCTGCATCTAATGAAATGATATGATTTTTATCCTTCACTTGTTAATTTGATGTGTTATATTTATTGATTCATGTATGTTGAACCATCCTGGCATCCCAGGGATAAATCCTGTGTGATCATGCTCTTATTTTTTAAATGTGTTGTTTAATTCAGTTTGCTAATATCTTGTTGAGAATTTTTTTAATGTTTATTCATTTTATGAGAGAGAGAGATATAGACAGACAGACTGAGCGCAGGTGGGGGAGGGGCAGAGAGAGAGAGGGAGACATAGAATCTGAAACAGGCTCCAGGCTCTGAGGTGCCAGCACAGAACCCAAAGTGGGGCTTGAACCCGTGAACTATGAGATCATGACCTGAGCCGAAGTCAGATGCTTAACCAACTGAGCCACCCAGGTGCCCCTCTTGTTGAGATTTTTTACATCTTTCTTCATCAGAGATATTTGCCAGTAATTTTCTTACAGTGTTATTGTCTGGGTTTGATATTAACGTAATGCTGGACTCCTAAAATAAGTTTGGAAGTATTCTATCCTATTCAAATTTTTGGAAGAGTTAGAGAACGATTGGCATTAATTCTTCTTTATATATTTGGTATAATTCACCAGTCTAGTATCTTTCTTGGGCTTTTCTTTGTTTTATTTTTGTAAAGTTTTTATTTTTTTATTTTAATTACAGTAGGTGCACTCATTAATCCCCATCACCTATTTAATCCATTTTCCCATCCATCTCCCCTCTGGTAACCATCAGTTCTCTTCAGTTAAGAGTCTATTTCCTGGTTTATCTTTCTTTTTTTTATTCCTGTATGCTGCTTTTGTTTCTTAAACTCCACATGTGAGTGAAATTCTTTGTCTTTCACTTAGCCATTGTATTTCTAGCTCCACCCATATTGTTGCAAATGGCAAGATTTCATTCTTCTTTATAGCTGAATAATATTCCATTGTGTAAGTATATTTCTACATCTTTATTCATCTGTTGATGGACACTTAGGCTGTTTCTATAATTTGATTATAGATAATGCTGCTATAAATATTGAGGTGCATACCTCTTTTCATTAGTGTTTTTGTATTCTTTAGGTAAATACCTCGTACTGCAGTTGCTAGATCATATGGTAGTTCTATTTTTAACTATTTGAGAAATCTCCATACAGTTGTCAAGAGTGGCTGCATCAGTTTGCATTCCTACCAACAGTGCAAGAGTGTTGCTTTTTCTCCACATTTCTCACCAGTGCCTGTGTGTGTTGTGCTGTTGATTATAGCCATTCTGACAGGTGTGAGGTAATATTTAGATGATCTGTCCATTGGTGTAAGTGGGGGTGTTAAAGTTCCATACTATTAGTTCCTTTATGTTTGTTATTGTTTTATATACTTATTGATTAGTTCCTTTATGTTTGTTATTGTTTTATATATATTTATATACTTATATTCTTCCATAATGGGGTCAAAAATATTTACAATTGTTAGATCTTCTTGTTGTATTGTGCCTTTTGTTATTATATAATTTCTCTTCTGTCTTTTGTTAACAGTTTTAAAGTGTTTTTAGTATGAAATAAGTATTGCTACTTTAGCTTTTTTTGGACGTACATTTGCATCATAAATATTTCTCCGTCTCCTCACTTGAATCTTCAGGTGCCTTTAGGTCTAAAACGAGTCCCTTGTAGGAACCCTATGGATAGATGAGTCTTGGCTTCTATCCATTCTGTCACCCTGGGTCTTTTGGAGTGTTTAGTCCATTTACAGTTAATTATTGATACCTGTTTATTGCTATTTTACTACTTGTTTTGTGGCTCTTAAGATTTTCTTTGATCCTTTCTTGTCTTTATTTCATGGTTTCTGGTTATTATTATTATTTAGTGCATATTTTGCTTTATTCTTTGCATATTTATTAGTACTTAATTTGTGGTTGTCATTAGGTTTGTCTATAACATCTTCTGCATATAGCAGTCTATATTAAGTTAATAGTTGTTGAAGTTTGAGCCCATTATTTACTCCTCACCATTTTTTAATGTATATGTTGTCATATTTTACATCCTTTTATTTAGTGAGTTTCTGGACTGATTTTTTTTCCACAGAAATATTCATTTTTACTGCTTTTGTGTTTTCTACCTTCATACTGTCATTTTTGGCCTTTCCATTCAAGAGTTCCCCTTTAATGTTTCTTGTAGGACTGGTTTAATTGTCATGAACTCCTTTAGTTTTTTGTCTCAGAAACTCTTCATTTCCTTGTATTCTGAATGAGAGTCTTTTTATAGAGTATTCTTGGCTGCACGTTTTTGCCAGTCAGCATTTTGAATTTATTTGCCATTCTTTTCTGCCATGGAAAGTTTTTGCTGAAAAAACCAGAGATAGTGTTTTGGGGTTTCCTTTGTATGTGACTGTGTCTTCTTTTGTCTTGCTAGTTTCTTATTTTCATAAGTATTTTATTGCTATTCTTTTAGTTTTTTTTTTAAGTTGTATTTATTTATTTTGAGAGAGACAGAGACAGTGTGAGTAAAAGAGGGGCAGAGAGAGAGGTAGCAGAACTCCAAGCAGGCTCCTCCCTGTCAGCAAGGAGCCCAATGCGGGGCTCGAACCCACGAAACCATAAAATCATGATCTGAGCTGAAACCAACAGTAGGACACTTAGCCAACTGAGCAACCCAGGTGCCCCTACAGTTTCCGTTTTTATTTAAGTAAGCTGTAGACCCAGCATGGGGCTTGAAGTCAGGACAACTCCAAGGTCAAGAATTGCATGCTGTGCCAATAGAGCCAGCCAGGTGCCCCTTTTCTTGGTCCTTTTAATATTTCTTTATTACTATATTTTGCCATCTTAATTATAATATGTCTTGGTTTAGATCTGGTTTTGTTGATTTTGTTGGCTGTTCTCTGTGCCTCCTTGATCTAGACCTCTATTTGCTTCCCTAGATTAGGGAAGAATTCCGGTATTTCATCAAATAAATTCTCTGCCCTCTTTTGTCTCTCTTCTTTTGGTAGAGTTCCTAAGCCAATTCTCATTTTACGTAGTTACTTTTTCTGTCATGTTCACCTTGATCACTTCTGTTACTTTGTCTTCTGTGTCATTAATTCATTCCTTTGCTTCTTCCACCCTGCTGTTCATTACATCAAGTATTTCTCGTTTTGCTTATTGTACCCTTTGTTATTCCATAGATCTGTGGGTTTTTTATTTTTTTATTTATTTTTTTAATTTCTAGGAGAGAGAGAGACAGCATGAACAGGGGAGGGTCAGAGAGAGAGGGAGTCACAGACTGAAACAGGTTCCAGGCTCTGAGCTGGCAGTCAGCACAGAGCCCGACGCGGGGCTTGAACCCACAAACCGCGAGATCATGACCTAAGCGAAAGTCGGATGCTCAACCGACTAAGCCACCCAGGCGCCCCCCCATATATCTGTGTTAATGGTCTTACCAGTTCACTTATTCTCCCCTCTACTTCTTCCATCCTTGCTGTCACTGCATCTGGCTTATTTTTCATCTCATTTACAGCATTTGTTAATTCATTGTGACTATTTCTTAGGTCCTTGATCTCTGTAGCAATAGATTCTCTGTTGTCTTTTAAGCTTTTTTCAAGCCCAGCTATTAGTTTCATGACTGTTATTCTAAATGCATGTTCAGATATATTGTTTACATCCCTTGAACAATTTTCTGGCTGTCATTTCTTCCTGGAATTTCTTTTGAGAATTCTTCTATTTCATCATTTTGGCTAATTTTCTTATTTTTTAAAATGTTTTAATAGCTTGTTATGTGCCCCACACCTGTGAGTACTTCTGTATTAAAAAGGGGTCATACACTGTCCAGGGCCTGGCATTTCAGGAAACGTTTTTGCATTGTGTTGCATTCATTCTGGTGTTGGTCTCTGGTTGCTTTATCTCCCTACTTGTAGTGGTTGTTGATGTGGACCTTCCACTGTGCATGTTTGTTCATTAAAGTAACTCTGAACCACGAGATCATGACCTGAGCCGAAGTGTGACGCTCAACTGACGGAGCCACCTAAGTGCCCTAACGTTGAAGTTAACTCTGGAAAAACTGGAATAGGGTGGGGGTGGAGGAAGCCTATCCCATACAAAGAAAGAAATGACAGGCGGGGAAAAAAAAAAAAAAAGACTAGGGAGAGAATCAAACTATAAGGCTCAATCCAGAGAGAGGAAAATAAAGAAGAGGGAGATAATAGAAAAGGTGTAAAAAGAATAGAGTCATACTGTCTGATTAAATAAACAGAACAGAGAAAGAAGAAAAATATACATGTGTATAATAAGAATTGACCAAAAATGAAATCAGAAAATGGAGCAACACAAGACAGTTGTCTGTGAGTGCCTTGGAACTGGTGACTGTGTTGGTCTGGAGGAGAGGCCTTGTGGTTTGGTCAGTGTCAGTCTCTGGTACATAAGTAAGCTAATAGGCACAGAGAAGTGAGGTTTGGTGTAAGCCGGGTCCTGCTTTCACTGGGGATTGCTGACCTGTTCCCTGAAGCCCCGCTGTGTTGGTAATGGGGAGAAAAATGGTAACACCCTAATCTCTCCTCCCTGACTGGGTGTCTCAAGCCATGGTGTTCAGGCAGTTTTCACAGAGCAGCGCAAGTGGGCCTGCCTGTCCTGGTCCACAGTCTCCCATGTCTCCTAGGCATTCAGCTGGGACTCAAAACCCGATGTTTAAAGGATCCCTCTCTGACTGGACCTGGTTCTGGTGTGGTGCCACTCCACCCAGTTGACAAAGGTCCTCTGGCTGGTACCTGCAGGATCTTTTGTCCTTAGAGGGCAGTATACCCTCTTCCCATAGTACTCAAGGGAGGGGACTGCTGTCTCCCAGTGCACCCCCAGATTGCTCCCCTCCCTGCCAGGTGCATGCACACGGCTGCGTGTGCAGTCTCAAGAAGGTGGGGCAATCCTGGGAAAGCTCTGATACTGACTCCTAAGGCTGTTTGGAAGGTAGAAACTGGCTCTCTGGATTTTTTTTGCTCCCTATTCGTGGTCTGGAGAAGTTTTTCTCTTGTCCGAATACAATCTGACACTTCCATAGCCTCTCTCTTCCCTTGCTTTTGTCTCTCCACCAAAGGGATTCCCCCTCTCCTTGCCTAGGCTGCCCGTTTTTATCTCTCCCAATTTGCAAACATGCAGCTCTGTCCTGTCAAGCTGTCTCTGTACACCCGGGGAGATGTTTCTGTCACTTGGTAGCCTGGATTTCTCGAATTCCAAGTGTTCTGACCTCAATACTGCTGTGTTTGAGGGACAAGGGAAATTCTGGTTCCCCTACTTCTCTGCCATCTTGACTCTCCCTCCCCTTTTCATGACCTTTTAGAACACACCTATCCCTTCCTATATGTTATAATGAACTAGTTCTGTAAAGATGATCATCTTTGGATAGACTCTTTCAGCGGACCAAAAGGTAAGGATTCTCAAGGATGCCATGGTGTATGCTAACAGTCTTCAACTCTCTGATACCAGATACTGAGTAGGAGAGACTGCTGTCCCTGCCTGTGGATCCAGGATGGGATTATGACCAACCTTCAGAGAGATGGGAATGGGATCACCGTCTCATCTGTGTTAAGTCAGGGTGAAAAACCAGTGGACAGAAACCCACCAGCTACTCTAAGGTGGCTGTAGTCAGCCCGGAGCCAAATAAGAACCGTACTGCCTTTCTTGAAAGACTCCGTGAGGCTGTGACTAAATATACTAACCTTATCTCAGTCTTTTGAGAGAATGGTCATTCTAAAAGACCAATTCTTCTCTTACTCTGCTCCAGATATCAGGTAGAAGCTGCAGAAACTGGTAAGAGAACCCAGCCACCAGAGTTAAAGAACTTCTTTCAGCAGCATTTAATGTCTTTTATAACAGGGACCAAGAAGAAGAAGCCAAGGCTTGGGAGAAGGAGAAAAGGAAAGATGGCAGGCAGGCCCAATTGCTAGTGGCCCTATAGGACCAAGCCTACTTCACAAATGCCCAACTGTGTCCTGAAAAAGGGATCAGGAAAATGCCTGATCTTCAGGAGGACTGGACATGAAAATATCCTAGTAAGGATACTTACCCCTCCCCTCTACCCCTAATGTCCTAAATGTCAGCAGACAGGACACTGAGTGGCTAACTGCCCTTGAGGTGAAATGACACCTGGTTCAGAAACTGCTGCCCCACTGATGGTGATGGACTGAAGGGGCCCTCCACTCCCTTTGGCCCCACTGCAATAAGTAACCATCCATGGACTGGAGTCATTAGTAAAGAAAGATGTGGCAGATTAGAGGCACTAAAACTCTAACTGGTACTACACCTGTCTCTACTCAGGATACCTTCATCTGCGTAGGATGAAGGTGTGAATGGAGATCACAGCCGGAAATTCTTTCTACCTGACAGCAAGAATAGTGGACCCATACTCTCTGATGCCCTCCTTCAGCTTGAAGCAGCCAGAGCTGCCCCCTTTCCCAGTGATTTGGGTCCTTGTTTCTTGAGCCGGGGTTGGGGAGTGGGGAGAGAGGGGGACATGTTAGGTAGAAGCTAGATACTGGCAGTGGAAGGAATGCCCTGAGGCAGAGTCCTGAATCCTTAAAGGGGAATGATAGAGACAAGAGCTAGAGGCAAAGATGGTGATAAATAGGTTACACATCAGAAGCCCAGGGGCACAATAGCCTGACCTTGCGACTTCCAAGACCTTGGGGCCCACAGACTAAGAGCCACAGTGCAGAGTCTGCACTCTCCTCTTCCATCTCTGTCCCTGGGTAACCCCTAGATGCATTATAATGCATTTGCATTGCGGTTAACCCCCCACCCTTGCCCCCAACCTGCCATGGAGAATGGATGCCATGATAGTCCTGATAGAAACTTCATAGGGTCAAAAACTCCCCCTTCCCAACCTGTGGAAGGAGTCCCCCCAAATGATTGTAAGCTGATTGCATTAGACCCCACCCCACTGTGTGTTACAGTTCCTTTCAGCAATGAGAGAGCCAGTGATCTCCAATCTCAAAAACCAGCTAGGGGCCAGTTCCGCCTTGTAGAACCTGCCTGCCCTCACACCTTGGGAGTGTACTTTTGCTTTAATAAACTGCTTTGTGTTTGCTTAAAAAAATTGCATATACCAATTTAGATCCTAGAATCTTTTATTATGTCATGTATAAGCTTAAAATGTATGCCATAAGAAAACTGAACTTGGCATAAAGTGAATTTTTGGTTAAATAAAAAGGTTATTTAAAAAAATTTTAAACGTTTTATTTCTGAGAGCGAGAGCGAGAGAGAGAGAGAGAGAGACAGCATGAGCAGGGGAGGGTCAGAGAGAGAGGGAGATACAGAATCTAAAACAGGCTCCAGGCTCTCAGCTGGCAGCACAGATGAAAAACACAGCCCCAAATGAAAATTTTTTATATCACTTAATGAGGAAGTTTTAATTGTTTGCCATGCTCGATGTTTTTGAGGGATCCTGTTGTGTGTGTTTTATCCTTGGGAAGTTTTTCTCTTTATTTTTTTTTTCTTTGAGCTGAAAATGCTAGTTTTATTCTCCTAGCTCTTCTGTATCTTAGGAAGAAGAAAAGTCCTATTTGGATTCAAACAATGCTGAAGTCTTGTTTTTGTGAAGGACTTTCTAAGAATGTTATGAAATGAATATATGGGGTTGTAATAGAAGTGCCACTACAACCTTAATTATAATGTTCAGTGTTGTGGACACTATAATTTATATGTCTAAATGCTATAAACAGAAAACAATGCTTGTTTGGTACTTTCCAGCTTGCTGATGATTCCTTGTCCTTTTTTCCCTTTTATCCTTAAGCCATCTCAGTGTATTGTTTGGAATTAACAACATGAAACACAGACTGCAGCTTCTAGGTTTTTACTCCTGTTTGGCTCACAAGCTAGTCTATAGGTTCCCTTTCAATTCATAAAATGCAACAGTTCTCTGATTTTCCTTCTGATGATTAGATACTGCTAATTTTCTTTTTTCTTGAACTTTTGTCATGTTTTTTGTTTTTGTTAAACTTGGGATATTTAGTACTTAGAAACTAAGTCTATATCTGAAATGAGTTTGCACTAGACAGATTATAGTTGGATTTACTAGTCTGACAATTTCTGCCTGTTCGTTGGAGTGTTTTAGATTTACATCTTACGTAGTTTTTAATAAGATTGGTCTCATGTCTTTTTATTTTCCATTTGTTTCATCTAATTCTTTTTTTGCCCCCCTGCCTTTTTTGGATTAGCTGAGTATATTTGAGCATTACATTTTATCTTTGTTTGTGGTTTATTTGCTGTATCTTCATTTTTTAGTGGCTGTTACAGGGTTAACAATATGCATATTTAATTTATCTGCTTTAAAACAATATGCCACTTCATGAATAATGTAAATATTGTGTTTTACTTTAGTATGTCTATAGCGGTATGCTTCTCTTTATCCCTTGCATCGTTTGTGCTAATGTTGTTATGACTCTTCAATATATATATACATATTATAAATCAGTGATATGCTGTTAATTATTATGATTGCTTTCATAAAGTGTTTTAAGAAATTAAAAAACAAGAAAAAGTGTCTGTTGTATTTAACCATCTGGCATTCTTCATTTCATTACATAGATCAAAGTTTTCATGTAGCAGTATTTTACTTAAGTTTGAAAAACTTCCTTGAATATTTTTGTAGTCCATTTCATCTTGATGCAGATTCTTTCAGTTTTTGCTTGTTTGAGAAAGTCTTTGCTTTCTTTGCTTAACAATTCTGATTTCTAGATTTAACCTTTGGGTTAACTCCTGCTTGCCTGCTTATAACTGGAGCCTTTCTAATAGCAGCTCTATCTACTTGCTGTTCAAAAGAGAATAGCAAGAGTTGGAATGAGAGAAACATGGCCAACTGTAAGAAGATGAAAGGATTTTAGTGAGAGTAACAGAAATAGCTTAAAGTAGTTCCTTCCTTTTTTGCACTCTGAAGACTTTAACAAAAATTCTCTAATATTTGTCAAAAATTTTCACTTTTGATAAGCTATTTATCCACATGAACTTTGTTTCTCCTTTGTTAAATGAAAATGACAGTATCTTAGAAGATTTTTGTAATGATTATGAACAATAAATATAAAGGTTCTTGCATTGTTTGTACCCATAATAGTTATTCAGAATATTATTTTACAGTGTAAGACTTATCTGTTTGCTTTTAAAAATATTTCTTTATAAATAATGTTCTGAAGTTGAGGACTCTTTCTTTTCCTACTTACCAACTTTTACCTCCTGTACTGCAGTGTGCTGAGAATTCTGAATAGGATCCTGTACCACCTCCATTCTACTTCACTATCTTCAGGCTCTTTTTTTAGGTCTAGACTTAATGGAGCCTTTCTCTGTCTTAATTTACTCAGCAACTATTTACTGTTTCTTAAAATATTTTTTATTTTTTTTAAACAATTTTTAATAGTTTTTATTTAATTTTTAAACAGAGACAGAGCATTAGTGGGGGGCAAAGAGCGAGGGAGGCACAGAATCTGAAACAGGCTCCAGGCTCTGAGCTGCCTGCATAGAACCCGATGCGGGGCTCAAACCCATGAACTGCGAGATTTAGTAGTACTATTGAGAAGGTACTCGTGGTACTATTGGGAAAATTCTGTGCTTCCTGAAAATTTATCTGAAATGCATTTTTTCCATATTAGAATATCAGAATATTCTGGGAGTTTCTCCTTTTTTGGAATTTTATATGATTAGAAGATGTTTCCAGTCCCCCGCCCCCCCCAGCTTATGTATCTTTTTCCCAGGTTACTTTTTACATCGGATTTGTTGGCAAAATTTTAACTTTTACATTTGCATATGTTTGGAATATGCTATTTTGATGATAATACTGTAGTTATGAATGCTATTTCCTTGCAGAAATGTTTTTTTTTTTTTTTTTTTTTTCCCTTTTGGTCTCCTAGAATCTTCAGCCCCTTTTCTTACTGCCACTTGGCTTTCCATTCTCTTTTCTCAAATATTTTACTCCTGCATCGGAAATTGGCCAAAGGGATAACAGTAGAAATGCCTTGTCTTGGCAGTACTTTTGACAGGCAAAAATTTTGTGTTTTTTCTTCCCTAGCTGTTTTATAGATTCCCTCGAAATTTATATTTATTTTGTGGTCTGAGATTTTGGCCTTACATGATGAAAACACTGTGTTTTAATGCAATTTCAGGTTGAATAAATGTTTATCTTGTACATTTTTATTAAGACAAACGTTTTAAAGCAGAGGTCATCAAACTATGGCCCTTGGGCCTACCACCTGTTTTAGTAAATAAAGGTTTTTTGAAACACAGTCTTATTTGTTTACATATTGTCTGTGGCTGTTTTCATTTTCCAACAGGAAGTGGTGGAGTTTAGTTGCAACAGACTGTTTAGATTGCAAGCCTAAGGACAGGTTTTTCAAACCTCAGGTCCTTTGTGACATTTTTTTTGACCAACGCTCACTGTGATCAATCCCTTCTCCTAATGTATGTGCTGTTAGTTGGCTTTTTCTCATCGGGAGAAAGAGCAACTGTGGATAGGATTATGCGATTTGATTGTGTGATTTTTGAACCATTTATGTAATCTCTTTATGTCTTGAAGTGTCCTCGTCTTTAAATGGGAGTACTTTTAGGGTGCCTGGGTGGCTCAGTTTGTTAAGCGTCCAACTTTGGCTCAGGTCATGATCTCACAGTCGTGAGTTTTAGTCCTGCATCACTCTGTGCTGAGAACTCAGCACACATTCTGTGTGTCTCTCTTCTGCCCCTCCGCAACATGTGTTCTCTCACTGTCTCAAGAATAAATATGTAAACGTGAAAAAATATTAAATGGGAATACTTTTGCATGGGAAACAGTGTCTAATTCATAGTGTTGTTAAGAGGATAAAGAGTATAATGGCGTTAGCAGTAGGTGACACATTAGAAGTATCATAAATTAAAAAGTTTCCATTTGTCTCTTTTTCCTCCCTTTGCCTTTCTTCTCTTTCTCCCTGCTTTGTGGTCTTTGTTTCAAGTTCAGGAAATAGCTTATAGGAGGAGTTTTTCAGATGGACAGATTTGGGTGTTTATCCAGCTCAGTCACTTCCTATCTTTTTGACCTTGGGACCTCTTAAGATCTAATTTCATTCTTTAAATACTTAAGGCCTGGCCTGGTACATAGAAGTGTTCAGTAAAGGTCATTATTGTTTTTTTGTGACAAATGATTGCTGACTAACCTATATTGCTTTTAATTTTTTTTATGCATATAAGGATTGTTCCTCAAGTAGATAAGTAAAGTACCTGGATAAGAGTACCATCTATTTATACTATGTGTATTCTCTGAGTGGCTAACACATACATACACATGGCTCAGTTCTTTCTTGCTGAAGGAAGTGTTTTCTAAGAAAACAAATTACAGTTTAATTAATCTATTCAAGTACCCGATCTCCCCCAGCCCGCTAGCAAATTCTGGTAAAAATTAGACAGTAGAATGTGCTTTATGCCAGAATGCCTCCATATATACTTCAGTTCTTTCTTCCATTAATTTCTACCTGTTTCACCTCTCAAATATGAGTAGGTCTAACCACTTCAGTTCTGTGGTCTAAAAAGAGAAGAGGTGGAGAGGTTGGCAGTATGATTTGTGCCTAGTGATATGAGGGAAGGGGATGTCATAGGCAATAATATACAACAGATTTTCCTTAAATATGTTGCTGTTAACCAGTACAGTTTGTCTTCTGGTTGGGGCAGTATTCTGGGTCAGGTGGCTCCGTGTGCTTGAAAAGAAGGCAGGAGAGAGATGGCTAATCTGGGGTTAATGGCTCTGGTCCTGTGACTTGAGTAGTTTGGATCTCAGAGATAGAAGGCTCCACCACACAGGTCTTTACAGTTAGTATGTGATGTCTTTCATTATTAAAATGTGGCCTGATGCATGTTCGGCTTTGGCTTGTCAGATTAGCTGATCCTTCTTTTGGGGAGATCAAATAAAATAACGTGAGGGGGCATCCACACTCCTCTTGCCCAGCCTAACTCTGTCTTCTCACCCTTGATGGGAGAGAAGATGTAAGCAGCCTCTTCTGTGGGCTAAAGTTGATGTGTGAAGAGATTGGGGCATACACATTCTTTCTTTTAAATGTGCTAGGCCTTTTTAGTGACTAAAATTAGGTTGATTAATATTGCTGTCAGGGTAGAGGTGAGCCAGAGATTTTAATTTTTACCACGAAGGTGAGTGAATGTAGTTTTCCTGGGCTTGCCCTTGTGTCCTCCAAATATACCCCTTCTTTGGTGACTTTATTTGACTCTCTGAATTTCTGGAATTCAGGGTTTCTCTTAGACATTCTTTATTACACCTGACAGTTGCTGTTGTACTTGCTACTGCAGAGGGTAAAGGTGCATGTCACTACGAACTCTGTATCAGTTCATTTGCAAGGCCCTTCACTGTATTTCAGACTTTTTTGGTGGCCAGAGCATCCAGGTAAACCTTCATTCTTTTCTGCTTTTCTGCATGCCGTGAGGCTGAAGAGCGTAAAGCACATCATTTCTTGATTCTACCTTTCAATTTTTTCCCTTCAATGCTTTTCTTGCATTTGGATCTTTGTCTATTTTTCTTTCATTAAAAAAATTTTTTTTAATGTTTATATTTGAGAGATAGAGTGTGAGCAGGGGAGGGGCTGAGAGAGAGAGAGAGGGAGACAGAGAATCCAAAGCAGGCTCCAGGCTCTGAGCTGTCAGCACAGAGCCTGACATGGGGCTCGAACCCATGAACCATGAGATCATGACCTGAGCTGAAGTCAGATGCTCAACCGCCTGAGCTACCAATGTGCCCCTCTCTTTGTTTTTAAAAGAGGCGTTAAAATAATTAAGCCACCTGTTTTAAGTTGTATCCTCAGTCTTACTCATACCGTTCTGAATCTGGGAGTTGATGGGTTTTGAGTTTTAATTGACTTGCCCTTATGAGGGCTAAGGGGAAAAGTATGCAACCTGATCCTGTCATCTGTCAGTATGAAAGTAATGGATGTATTTACATACATACAGTGTTCACCACATTTTTCCCTCCGTTAGGAGCTTTTGTAAGGAAATGACATTCTTACTTGTTTCATGGGGAGCAAAGGGCAGTATTTTCAGAAATAGCTATGTGGTCCCCAAGAGAAAACATTCTTTTGCCATGAAATATACTTACCAGACATTTTGTGAAAATTGCAACCTAAATAAGAAATAACTATAAAGTGTTTGGGGTTAAAAATTACCTCAAAACATTTTAGTTTGTATTTTTGAGAACAAGGTTTCTTTTATTAGAAGTTAGAGACTTTCAGTGAAGTAAAATGTGTTCAAAATGATGCATGCTGTTTAGAAGCAGATAGTCAGCTCATAATGATGGAAGTAATTCCAGTTTTAATAGTAAATATTATAATTTTTGTTTTGCTTTATTTTTAATTTAGCTGAGGTAGGATTTGAATGGAAGCTGATTTGTAATTGATGCAATTAAGATGTAATTGAAATGAAAACTAGTTGAAATTATGAAAAGGATTATTTTCTAATTATATATGCAACCCTAATTTCCTAACTATAATTAAGAAAGAAGTATTTTCATTTGCACATTTGGTAGTGTTTGTTTTATAGTATATTTTCCTGTAAGTGCCATGATTAATGGTCATTTTTAAAGTGCACTAAAATTTCAGGATTACTATAAATTTTGTTTAAGCAAATTATTTAGTTTTTCTTTTGAATAATAAAAATGTGTAATTCATAGGGAAGCTTTATTCACTGTGTTATTTTTAAAACTGAAATCTTATATTTAGTCTCTGCACTTTACCCTTTTTTGCTGCTAATCACTTTTAAAAAATAAAAACTTGTTCTTTCTTTTGCTTTAAGATGTTTGTCATCTCATGTATGCCCGATTTATTGGACTGCAGTAGTTTTAGTGCATTTTGGCTGGAATGTTTATTATGACATCACTGTAATCTATATACAGTATGTGATTTCAGATGGTTTCAGTGTTAAATATTTTCATAATTATGCTAGTTTTGGCAGTTCACTTGGAACTTTTTCACATTTCTTTAATGAACATGTTTTACTTCTGGGCTTTTGAGACAACCATATGTTTCAAAAATTAATAGTGTGTTTTAATGTTAACGTTGTGCAGAAGTGTATGACTACAGACATTTTTAAGGATGTAAGCTGAACTAAAAGTAATTACAGTAAGGTTTTATTCACAGTAGTAGTCCTTTAGTATTTAGAGACTATAACATCCCCCAAAATAACAGAAGATGTCATTATAAAGATTGAATAGTGAAGTTGTTTTGTGGAATGAAACACTGTGAAGTTTGTTTTGCATTAACTTAAAATGACATAAGTTCATGTGAAAATTTTTTTTATGATAGCAAATCTTTTACTTTCTGCTTGTCTTGAAGTTTCAAATAAATTTTTTCTTTCACTAATATGTCACTAGCCTCTGAAGCCTTGTTGCCTTATAAAAGATTCATCTTATATGATTGTTCTCTTAGGGTGGCATTGAATAAAACTTTTGTTGTCTAATGGTCTTATCATTGTTCTTATTTTCTTCTAGTATCCTATTAGATTGGTAAATTTAGTAGTTTTCCATCTTTTTGTTCTTGAATTTTCTCTTCAAATATGTGAAATAGAAAAACAATTCCTTACCATTCTTGTATTATAAAATAGTTTTGTTTTTGATTAGTGAATTG
>NW_027533334.1:7231156-7252027 GCF_008692635.1 Crocuta crocuta | reverse complement strand
GGGGGGGGGGCAGAGAGAGAGCGGGAAAGAGAGAATCCCAAGCAGGCTCTGCACTGTCAGCACAGTGCCCAATGTGGGGCTTGAACTCACTGTGAAATCCTGACTTGAGCCAAAATCAAGAGTCAGATGCTTAACCGACTGAGCCACCCAGGTGTCCCAAAATGTGTTCTTTTACCCCCAAAACAAGAATAAGAAGATGCCAGGTGCTTTTACCTCCTATTACAATGCAATCTATTTCCTCCTTGTATTGCCTGTGTTCTTGAAGGAGCAATCTATGTTTATTGTTTCCACTTTAATTTCTTATTCACTCTTTGAACTATTCATTTACAGCTCCTATTCTTATTCCTCTAGCAGAACTACTAAATCTCCTTTCTTCTTGGTTATTGGCATCCTAATTACCAGATCTTGATATTTGAGAGAGAGAGAGAGAGAGAGAGAGAGAGAGAGAATGTGCACAAGTGGGGGAGGGGTAAGGAGAGGAAGACAGAGATAGAGGATCCAAAGTGGGCTTCCTGCTGGTAGCAGAGAGTCCAGTGCAGGACTCCAACTCACGAGCCATGAGATTATGACTTGAGCCAAAGTTGGATGCTTAACGACTAAGCCACCCAGGTGCCCTGCATCTTTATAGTTCTTAATGTTATCTCATTTTTACTGAACTGTTTCATGCCTTTAGTTTCTGGTATGTTTCTTTCACCTTAAACATTGTATACTTTGGCTTTGTTTGATCATTATTTCTTGTACATGCTACGTACATATATGCTGCTTTGCTTTTGCTTATGGTTTCCCTCTACGTAGCCTCCAATCTTAGCCTAAAACATTGCTATACTTTATGAGTCTGACTTCTCTAGTTCTTCTAAGTAGAATGACTCTCTTTCTGTTCCTAATTTAAAAATGAAGTCCTCTGTAAAACTAGCTATGTAAGTTTTCAGGACTCTGAAAATCTTTGAGGACAGGTATTATATCTAATTTGTCTTTGTACATTTAGCAATTAGCACATAAAAGCATGATATAAACTTGTTGAATCAAGGCAAGAAAAGAGTACTATTTGCACTGTATAGATAACGGAATATGTTTTGAAAATGTGTTTTGTTGACGTTTTTGTTATCCATATCAAAACCCAATTAAGCCTTATACTTAATAATTTATTAATTCAGTAAACATAATAGGATGCAAAGGAGTCTAAGGATGATTAAGATTAATCGCTAAGGTGATTAAGAAGACATCTTGGATTCTTAATTTTTTTTTTTTAAATTTTTTTTAAATGTTTTATTTATTTCTAGGAGAGAGAGAGAGAGAGACAGCTTGAGCAGGGGAGGGTCAGAGAGAGGGAGTCACAGACTGAAACAGGCTCCAGGCTCTGAGCTGGCAGTCAGCACAGAGCCCGACGCGGGGCTCAAACCCATGAACCGCGAGATCATGACCTAAGCGAAAGTCGGACGCTTAACCGACTAAGCCACCCAGGCGCCCCTTGGATTCTTAATTTAACACACAGTACTGAGGGCCTTACCATTATAAACAACTAACAGAAAATTAAGACCATTTCCATTTATTTTGTATTCAAATGGAAAGTGTTTAAAAGCTTCTGTTGAATAGTCTTCTTTTGCAAAAGTCATTTGTAAGGATTTCTTGATGTTATCAAATGGTTTGTTTAGACACTAACTCAGGGGAGAATTTGTGGTTTACAAAACTAGTTTTTTAAAAATATTGTTTGAGAATGCAAATTATAAGAATTGTTTATATAGATTTTTAGAGCTGAAAAATAGTCTAATTAAATTTAGTAACCATAAACTGTGTATATTCAATCAAAACACATTTCCTAATTCTTGAATGGTGATTGATACTTTTCTTTAAAATCAAAATAGGATGACCATGAAAGCTGTGGTTCTAATTCTACCAACCGTAGTACTACTGAGAACATGAAATCATCAGTAAAACCTCGAAGAATTCAGCAGGCTGCTCCCACAGATCCTGACTTACCACCAGGTAACTTCTGATGGGCTTGAAAAAGCCAAAATTTCACTTGTTATTAATCATTGTTATAGCCCAGTGAATATATACTTTGAGTATTTAGTGTCATAAAATACTTAGACTATATATGTATGTGCTTTTACTTAATGACAGAAGAACAGATGGAGTACAGAGCCCTAAAAAATGTCTATTTTTACAAATTTTGATGCTTTTTTGCAGCAGGTTGTTCCTGAAGTTTCTTTCTTACATCCTGTCCAAGCAAAGACATGCTTCTGTTTTCCCATAGTCACTTTGTTCCCTTTCCTTCTTGGTAAACAGGAAAGACACTAGATTGCTCTGAGTTTCAGGAAACTATAGAATTTACCAAGAGGATCACTGTCTCTTTTATTTCCTGAAATATTTATTTACCTGGAACAGTAGTGGCTTACAAGTAACAATTTAGTAACTATTTAATGAAGAAAAAAAACCATGATCATGACTTATCAGTCCTGTGGCCAGAGTGCATTGTTGTCTTTTCAAGTTATGGGTTGTTTTTGTCAGTCACTTCACTTTTGATTTTATTCATCAGTCATTTCTTTTTCTCAGAGGTATAGTTGATGTTGATATATGTCTTGTTTTCTGTGCCAGAGTTTTGTAGGCTTTCTTTTGGGTTTAACCTTTAATTTTTGATAGTCTTCTTGCACCATCTACTGAGAGGCTGGAGTTAGGTAAAGCATTTCATAGCCCTCCTACCTAAGATGTGTTTTAAGTTACATATGAATTGATGAAACATTTTTTTTTAAAATGTTTTATTTATTTCCAGGAGAGAGAGAGAGAGAGATACAGCGTGAGCAGGGGAGAGTCAGAGAGAGAGAGGGAGTCACAGACTGAAACAGGCTCCAGGCTCTGAGCCGGCAGTCAGCACAGAGCCCGACGCGGGGCTCGAACCCACGAACCGCGAGATCATGACCTAAGCAAAAGTCAGACGCTTAACCGACTAAGCCACCCAGGCACCCAGAATTGATGAAACATTTTAAACTAGTGTTATAGTGATGTTAATGCTGATGCTTTACATATTCTGAACTTCGTCTAACAAGTCTCCGTAAAACCTCTGGCTTTAGAATAGATTAATTGCTGTAGCTAGAGAAGGTGCTAGAAGAAGATATTTTACTTTTGAATGTTTCTAATTTGACTTAGAGTGGTGTGATAGTTCCAGAACTTTCTAAATTTTTTCTTACTAATTGACTCCTTGGGAAAAATCCTTGGTGAATTAAAGTGTAAATTAAACTGTAGCTTGTTCTTAATTTATTAAACGGGCAGTCCTTTTACTTCTCCAAGTTTCTGACTACATATCTCTTAAAAAATTCTATGCCACCTTATTGTATCGAATTTTCTCCATCATTATCCTGGCAAAGAATAATCAGTTTAGGTTTAATGGTTAAGTCTTGTTACATTGCTTTTTCTTTTAAGAAAGAGCTTGTTTAAGATAAATTTAAAGCTTTTGTCAGTTGTTGATTTCACAGATTAAAAAAAAAAAACTATCGTGTAAATTGAATCTACTAAAAACAGGCTCCATACTTTTAAAGATCCTTTAGAGCCTTTATTAGAATTTACCCTGATAGTCAGAATTGGGAAGATTGTTATGTTTTTGGGAGCATAAAGTATAAAACATAAAAATAACTGAAGAAATCCTATTTTTAGAGGCATAACACAGAGCTGTATTCTGTTTTAACTACTTGAGGTAGCTTTTGGATTAACATGTGATTTCCTGCCTTACCTAACAGGAGGACTAGTATCCTCTTTTATGCCGACATAAATCACAGTAAAGGAGTTGCTTTAGGAAGTAACTGAACTTGTTGGGCAATTACTGGGAGGCAGAGCAGTTAAAGTTAATCTTGCCAAAGGGGGGAAAAAGGGATAATTTGAGAATCCAGCTGGATAATGGTAAATCATTTTATTTAAAGGTTGACTCATATGGTTATTTGAGGACTCCTTTCTGGCAACCTTATCCTGTCAGGGAGCTATATTAAGGTTCTTTCATGGTAGAGCTGAATTTCTGGTCTCAAAATTTTCTAGGGCAAAGTTGTGGCTGTGGTTACAATTTGGGAGTTGAATATTTACATAATTAGAGATGCTTTTTGAGAACAGTTTGGTGTTGCCAGTTGTCATTTGTTAGCCGCTCTTGAAGGATGGGTGGCTTTTGAATAGGAAAATAATACAAGTCAATATCTACCTGTCAAAAAGGCAAGACTTGGGGTGTATGGGTGGGTTAGTTGGTTGAACATCACACTTTGATTTTTGCAGAGCCCCCTGCATCAGACTCCATGCTGAATGTGGAGCCTGCGTAAGATTCTCTCTTTCCACCCTCTGCCTGTTTCTTGTGCTATCTTTAAAACTGAAGAAAAAAAGGCAAGAATGTTAAAAAGAACTTTACCTTTAGCAATTTGAGCATAAGTTGCCTACATGATGCTTCATAGCCCTCAAATTGTACACTAAAATGATTTTAGGTACAGGAATCAAGTCATCAACCATGGAATTTCCGATTTTGAGCAACTTGGCTTCCCAGTGAAAACAGGATAGATTGTAGCTGTTGGGTTCTTTGTACCAAAATTGTTATATGCCATTTAATTTAAGAATATCAGAGAAATAAACAAGATCTAGTCTTTGTCCTTTAGGATTTCATAGTTTAACAGAAAATAATAATATGTAAAAATACACAAATGGAAATAATAACTTAATAAGCCCAAGGAAAGTGGTAGAGACAGTCTTCTTAATGTTGTGTAGGTTGTGGAGAACACTGGAGAAGGGGATGTAAGGGAGAGTACATTTATACTGGGTCTATATCAAGTAGAGAGAATGAACGAAGAGTATTCTAAACTGTAGGAAGAGCATGAGTGAAGTCAGTGAAAGTTCATAGTGTTTTATTTGGCCCTGTGGGCATAGATGTATGTCTGGAGGAATGGGATTTGTGGGTGGGAGAAAGTTGGATAATGATATGAATTTCTGGAAAGTTTGATTAGTAACAGGGTGTTGTTTCAGAGCCATCCAGTATGACATCTGTAGGTTCTATTCCCAGAGTGACCTTACATTTTTAGATGCTTGTGGAAAAGACCTGGATTATTGTTACGTCATCTGAACAGATATACTCTGAGGGAGTCTCTAAATATTTAGTGATGAGAGCTAGTAGATCTGCTGTTTGACACTCTTCTGTAGCTCACGTAGAACTAAGTTATATGCCGGACTAGGGACATAGTGTATCATTTTTTCCATTGGTTAGTTACTGTTACTTCAGTATTGTGTTTTTAATAAGGAAATGTAGTCTCTGGGAGTAGTTCTTTTTAGATATTTTATTGTTTTACTTTGGTGAATTGGCTTATTCATCTCAACTTGTATGCTAGTTTTATAATGAGAAACTGAGGGAAAATGTTAAAAAATAGATGAAAATCTATCATCAGTGTTCTGTCAGTTCAAATACATTTACAGTATTATGTTTCTATTACTTTGCATTATCTATTTTCTCCAGTTCTGTCTTTGAGAGTTTTTCTTTTGAAGGTAATAAAAACTCCTGAACTCTTAAGAGGTTTTTATAAATTCCTTATTGATGACATGTTTTTTAGAAATAGGAAAACCAATATTAGTCATGCTTCTTCTTGACTTAGAAACAGGATGTTTATTTTTATTTTTATTTTTAACATCTGTGTTGAGTAGTGATTGCATGTGGGAATATACATTCCAAGATTGAAACTTTTGATATTTAAAGTTTATTTTGGAAGCTTAATTTGTTAAGCATTATATTAGCATTTACTCTTGCATAATATTTATACCTTAAATTTATTGATACTTTGTATGTTAATTTTGTAGCATATGATAATTGAGACTCTAAAAGCTGCTAATAGTTTCCATATATGAGGAAAAACTTGAATTTAGTTGTTTTACATTTCTTTCCTATATGTATCCATTGGGACTGAATGAAGGAGTTGGTTTTTGCAAACATGTTATGGTTGAATAGATTTAAATAGGCTTTCTCTCAGCAGTTAGAATAGATGTTAATAATGTCAGCTGTTGACAGAAGTTGATTCTGTTTCGTCCAGTTAAGTTCTGAATACAAGCAGATCATGAAATAGCTAAAATTTTAAGTAGCTTTTAAATAGGTTTTATAGTGGGTAATGTATTTAAATCAAGTGGTTTTTAATCTTTTCCTCCTGTGTTTTTAAAAATGCTGTTTGTTTTATTTATATTTTCAATTAAATTCCCCACTAATGTATCTATATACAAATTTATTGTGTGAGAAAGTTCTGAGATTATGGAGTATCCCACAGAAGCATGAAATTAAAAGAAAAGTTTGGGGATTTAGGCAAGCTAGGAGGAAAGAATGTTCACGAGTTCTGTTTTGATTTTTTTCCTCATTCTTATTTCCTTGTGTTCTCATTATACTTTTCTCTATTCATTCCTTAATACTTTTCTTTTTTCTTATTCACTGTGTTTTTTCCCTCTTTAAATTCTGTTTACATTTTCTTATTTATATTCTCTCCTCTACCTTGTTTCATTATTATATATTAGTAAGTGAAAATACTTGAGCCGTTATGATGGTCATGTTTCTCCTATCTTGCCTCTTGCTGGACTAACTTTTGATTATATTTGTGGCTATTAGAAGTAGGAAGAAAAGATGGCAGCTGGCTCAAAAACAGTCTTAAGCAATTCTTCTTCAGTATGTTGAATAATTAGCATGTAGTAATTTTTTTCAGTTGGGAAAATGTTTCTAGAATAGGTAGAAGCCAGACAAACTACTGAATATAGGATTATCACTGAATGGGATCTAATATTATGTTATTAAAAAGGTGTAGTCTCTGATTTCTCTTAGTATATGAACACTTGATTATATAGAACTTCTTGGTAATGTTCTTTCGGTGGTGGATCTGCTATGTTATAGCTGTGTCAGTTTTGCAAGCCTGTTAGTTTCCTGTTTGCATAATATGCTGAATGATACTCACCTATTATGTACATTAATAAGTTCAATAACATTTTGAGAATACTTATTGATAGACATGGCTAATTGAATCCTTTTTTTCCTGTTTTATAGGTTACGTGCAGAGTCTGATTAGACGAGTTGTAAATAATGTAAATATTGTTATAAATAATCTCATACTAAAATATGTTGAAGATGATATTGTTCTTTCAGTCAATATCACTTCTGCAGAATGTTATACAGTAGGTGAATTATGGGATCGTGCGTTCATGGATATTTCTGGTGAGTAAATACTAAGAATAGTATAGATTTTTTTCCATTTTTGAAATAGTTGTCTTGGTTTCTAAACCTTTTTTTGGGCCAACTGGCTCTTTGATAAATCTGATGAGAGCTTTATGCCTTCAGCCTAGAAAATGAGCATATAAGAAATAATTTAGCGTACAATTACAAGAGACTAATATACCCTCAGATTAAGAAATCTGGCACCTTGCTCAGCATCCCTCCTCATCAGGGAAATGCAAATCAAAACCACACTGAGATACAACCTCACGCCAGTCAGAATGGCTAAAATGAACAAATCAGAGAACTCTAGATGCTGGCGAGGATGTGGAGAAATGGGCACCCTCCCGCACTGTTGGTGGGAATGTAAACTGGCACAGCCCCTCTGGAAAACAGCATGGAGGTTCCTCAGGAAACTAACAATAGAACTCCCCTATGACCCAGCAATAGCACTGCTAGCAATATACCCAAGGGATACAGAAATGCTGATGCATAGGAGCACATGTACCCCAATGTTCATAGCAGCACTCTCCACAATAGCTAAAACATGGAAAGAGCCTAAGTGTCCATCCACGGACGAATGGATCAAGAAGATGTGGTTTATCTATACCATGGAATACTACATGGCAATGAGAAAGAATGAAATCTGGCCATGTGTAGCAACATGGATGGACCTTGAGGGTGTTATGCTGAGCGAAATAAGTCAGGCAGAGAAGGACAAATATCATATGTTTGCACGTATAGGAGGATTAGGAGGAACTTGACGGAGGAACAAGGGGGAGAAGAAGGGCGGAAATGGTGGGGGAAAGGGAGAGAGGCAAACCATGAGAGACTCTTGAATGCTGACAAAAACTGAGGACTGATGGATGTGGGGGGGAGGGGGGATGGGCATGGAGGAGGACACTTGTGGGGATGAGCACTGAGTGTTATGTGGAAACTAATTTGACAATAAACTATTTGTAAAAAATAAATAAATAAAATAGAACATCTAAAAAAAAAAAAAAAAAGAAACCCAGAACTTGATTTTTAATATTCTCAATTTTTATTCTTAACACATGCATGTTTCAAATCTATTACATTTTACAGGGTTATGGGTTTTAATAATAAAAATAGTTAAAATTTTTAATGGATTTGAAGGAGGAAAAGGAACATGTTGATTTTGCATTGCTTGATAATGGCAAAACAATATATTTGACTGATTTATGTTTTAGGTTTGTATATTCCAGAGCATATTTGGGACTTATGAATCATCTTAGTTTTATCAGAAGAAATAGTGAATTCTAATATTTGTTGATACATGTTCTGATAGGGTAAGGAGTGGGCATTTTTTTGAAAATGTAGTGAGGAGAGTATTGTGAGCACCTTTTATCTGTGACTTGCCAGGATATGTAATTGGTAACAGTGCTGGCACTGAAGTTAGACTACATGAGTTTGGATCCTGGGTTTCCCACTTAGTAGAGATCTATGACCTTCGGTGAGTTACTTTACCATTTCTTAGTTTCCCCCATTTGTAAAATGGGGATAACTAAGAGCTTGCTTAGAGTTACTGTATTAAATACATTAATGCACTGAAAGCACCTTTATGCATATCTTGTACATAGTCAGTGCTCAGAAAATGAGCTGTTAGTATTTACATTTATTTTCTCAAATTCTTACTCCGTAAAGTGATATCCTTTTTCATTCCTTTGTTTATATATTCACTTATTTATCTTAAGTCCTACTGTAAGGAAAGCAAAGTGAAATTTTAGTCTCAAGGTTACTTAACTTGCCTAGTTGAGGCATACAACTATGAACCACCAGAATTGGATATAGTGTGTTCTCCAAGCTTCAGTCTTGACATTTTTTTTTTTCTTTCTGTGTAGGCTCCACACTCAATGTGGGGCTTGAACTTAAGACTCTGAGATCAAGAGCCATATGCTCAATCAGCTGAGCCAGCCAGGTGCCCCTTGATCTTTACATTTGAAAATGAAGAATAATGTTGTAAGGCATAAATCAGTGCATATGCAAAGTCCCGGGCATTGTTTCTGTTAATGCCTCCCTCTCATCCTCTGTTGAAAAAATATTCCATACAAAAGCCAGAAGGAAAAACTACGGAAAATAGAAAACAAGCAGAACTGGGTAATACAGGATTGATTGAATATGCTGACATTTTATGGGAAGAAGTTTCATCTATAGTTTTAATATACTGAAGAACCAAACCAGTGCCATGACAGGCTTCAGAAGGCCCCAGAAATTAGAAGACCCAAGTCTCTGAGGCCTGACTCAGCAGGCTTGAGCTACCGCCCTTCCCTGTGTCAGAACTAATCACTGGAGGTTGGGAGGTACCAGACATTCCGGCCACTATTCTGGCCCACCTTGCTCTAAACTCACCAATCCCTCTGCGCCATAACAACCTCTGCCGTCACCGTGTCCTATCACGTTGTAGTCCCTGTTCATCACCCCTTTCCCGCCCTAGAGTTAATAAAAACCCTACTCCTTCTTTGTTCGGGGCTCTCAACATGGATTCATTGCGTTGGTGAGGTCTGGGAGCCCGAGCTTAAGCCCGTAATAAAGCCCTTTGGCTTTGCATGCGTGACTCGGGCTCCTTGGTGGTCTTGGGATTTTTGGGGAGATCGCGATCTGGGCATAACAGTTGCATGTAGTTATAGATCACTTACTTTTACTTGAGAATAATATTCTACTTAATCATGCTGAAGGTTAATTGTCTGTTCTCCTAATGATGGGCATTTGGAATGTTTCCAGATTTTTACTCTTGCAAACAGTGCTGCTAGCAATCTTTGTACACACCTTTCCATTCATATGTGTAAGCATTTCTTAAGGACATACACTGAGGAGTGGGTTTGTAGATGGAGCATAGCAAATATTCGCATTTTCAAAATACTGCCAAATCATTTTCTAGAGTGCTCCAGTGTTAGATAGACATAATTATTATGCCCATTTTACAGATTAAATTGCAGCACATTATCTAAAGTACCAGAACTAGAATTCATTTTGTAAGGTTTTAAAAAGAGAGCTGCTGTGAAATAGTGTTTAAGAAAAATATTGATTTCAAAGCTTAAATAGCTGCTGTGAAATAGTGTTTAAGAAAAATATTGATTTCAAAGCTTAAATAGCTGCTGTGAAATAGTGTTTAAGAAAAATATTGATTTCAAAGCTTAAATAGCTGCTGTGAAATAGTGTTTAAGAAAAATATTGATTTCAAAGCTTAATTAATGTCCTCTGTCAGTGAATAAAAATTTTCTAGAATACCCTTGAAATACGGACATTTTATGTTCTTTTAATATAATAAAAATGTGCACTCTTGACTAAGGTTGCCAGAGTTCGAATGACAGCTCTGTTCTTTATACACTAACATTAGACAGTTTCCCCTTATTGTGCCTCAGTTTTCACTTCTTTTAAACAGAGGCATATAAGTATTAAAAGATAGCAGAGGTAAAAGACTTAGTATATTATCTAACAGCAAATATTCCATAAATTATTATCATGAAGAGAGGGAAAGAAATATGTAGGGGGTTTCTTTCATTCCTAGTTCTTCTGTCAAAATTTCTTTAATTTGTGTACATGGATGTAATATCTATAATTAAATCATTTATATACTGTGTAAATTGAAATAATATGTAAGGTTTGGTTATTTTTTCAACTAACATTTAAAATTCATTTGCTGATAAAACTTGACTATTTCCATACATGTGCATACTCTTTAGTTTTTACTTCTTAAAAACTTAAATCCAAAAAAAAAATAAAAATAAAAGGTGAGTTAGAGGTTGTTAGAATATGCTTAAATGTAGTTTTGTCAAAGAATGGACTAAAGCATATCTTACTGCTCTGAAGATTCCCAT
Organism: Crocuta crocuta; assembly: GCF_008692635.1. Taxonomy (NCBI): domain Eukaryota; kingdom Metazoa; phylum Chordata; class Mammalia; order Carnivora; family Hyaenidae; genus Crocuta; species Crocuta crocuta. Next base: position 7,240,996 of record NW_027533334.1, on the reverse strand, counting down.
GGCCATAGCATGTGCATAGCTGCTAGCTTTAAATTAATGACCAAATAGATTTGGGCCTGTGTTTACCTAGGAATTACTTATTAGGAATAAAACTGCTCATTTCATTTTCTAGTTTGATACTTTACCAGCAGTTGTTTCATTTTTATTCTCTTGAATAAAAACTATACTGTTTGTAATTTGGTAATTTTGTCATCAATTATTTAGAGCAATGATGTCCACTAGAATTTTCTGTCTTATATGTTTAATATTTTTACAGTCTAGTACTGTAGTCACTAGTCACGTGTGACTGTTGAGCTCTTGAAATGTGGCTAGTGTCACTGTGGACCTGAAATGTTTTTTTTAGATCATTTTAATTTATATAAAATTTAAATCACATGTCACTGGTGACTACCGTAGTGGAGAGTGCTGGCTTAGGGAAGCTGTTAAGTTTTTTTGATGTAAGATATTAAACGAATAAAATTCTCAAAAATTTTATTTAAGTTATTTGATATCTCACTGCAGATAGTGAAATGTAGCAAAATTTTTTATAAATTTTCTCTTAGACTTACAGTTAGATACCAAGCAAAATGGGGTCAAGCTACTTCATTTCTTTTATTTTAATTCTTCATACTTAGAATGGGGACTGTTGTGCCTATTTCATAAGGTTGTTGGAGGATTTAAATAATAAATGAGAAATTCTTTGTATAGGTTCTGGCATCATGTATTAAATGCTGTGTTAATCATATTTCTGCTATTTTTATTACTACTTGTACCAATAAATAGTTGCCTTCCCCCCAACTTTCTTTTTTAATTAAAATGTTTTTCTTTTCTTTTAGCAACTGATCTGGTGCTGAGGAAGGTTATCAATTTTTCTGACTGTACAGTTTGTCTTGATAAACGAAATGCTAGTGGTAAAATTGAATTTTACCAGGATCCTTTATTGTATAAATGTTCCTTCAGAACTCGTCTGCATTTCACATATGATAACCTAAATTCCAAGATGCCATCAGTTATTAAAGTAGGTGTATTTTTCCTTTTAGTCGAATTGCATGTCTTCATTTTATTCTTGTGTGTGCTAATTATTAGTCTCAAAAATATATACCATTAGTTTCTGTGAAAGGTTTATTTCTGTTTACAGTTTTGATGTTATATTGTTTATTATATATTATAACTTTCTGCATTGTATGTTCTAGTAAAGAGATTTTGGGTACTTCCTCCTCCCACACCCCCGTGACTGTAGTTTCCTTTGTAGTTTGTCCAACTGTTTATTAGTGTTTTTTTTTCTTCCAAGTAGATAGAGGAGATCATATAAAAAGTGTAATTATAATGCACTGAATATCACTGTATATTTCAATACTTACAACTTAATGTGATTTCATAACTGTAGTTGTTCTCTATCTTTCTTAGATAACTTTATAAGTCTTAATAATGCTAACCTAGTATCTTAGTTTATTGGTTCAAGAAATTGTACCTTTTTATCTATGCTTTCAAAATGTTATTAAAAATCTTAGCATATAGGAATTTTTCAGGTTATATCTTTTGATATATGTGAAAACTTGTTCCCTAAAGATCAGAATATATTTTCTATGTATAGTTAGTCTCTAAGTGTAAATCTTGTGTTCTTTTATTATATAACAGTTTTCTAAGCCTGTGTCTTTATATCATTTTTTGAAAAAGAATTGAATTTGTGATCTTGTTAATAACTGTTACTGTGGAATGAATTTTCGTTGTTGAGTTACATGCCTTTGGATACGAGAGTGCTCTAATGCAAAAGCTGGCCCTGAGTCTGAACACTGGTATTGACTGTAGTGCCTGGTTGTGTATGACTGTAGAAGTAATTTTTTTATATTGTCTTTTTAAAAAACATATAACACTTTCTATTTTATGTAGCTTTACTGTAAAGCTAAATTCATGAAATCCACCCGTTTTTCTTTGGTAGTATTTTAGTGATCAGTGTTTTACTTTTTTCCCCATTGTATACAGTGCACATTAATTTATCAAAATACTGTTAGTTTTTCTATTTTTGGATTAGCATTTTTGCCAAAGATAAACATAGAAGAGTATTAATTCAGTGGTATTGAATTAATACCTAACATCTAACAGATGCCTCTGTTCAGGATAATGAGCTTACTTTCCTTTTTTTTCATCTTGAATCTGCTAGTAATGCTGGGGAATGTTAAGGGTAAATTCAAGATTTGAAAGCGAGTAATGCCTTGCTGTTTAAAATAAATTTATTGATAAGAGTACAAATGTAATTATACATTCTAGAATGTGGCTAAATTAGAGGAAAATAAAAATAAGTGAACTTGAGGAAAACTTGGTTTTGGCATATAAGTTTATGTTCTCAGAATTGATTAGCCAGGACATATCATTGTAAAAAGCACCTTAATATAAATAAGTTTATTGATAGTTGGTTTTTGACTCTGGTAATCACCTAATATGAGATACCATTATGCTCAACTGAAATAAAATTGAGTTTTTTGTTAATACCATTGTGATGTAAGATTTGCCATTTTGAGTTAGACTTAATCATTCCTGAAATTCCTCGGAATTTGTATTAAATGCACATGGCTAACCTCATTGATCATCATCCAGAGAGAATTTCCCAGAATATTCCAGATACCCTAATTATTCATTTAAGCCTCTCATGTATGTTTAAGTGATTTTTGAATTTATTTATAATTTGGGTAGGACTTTTATAATTTTTGTTGTGAGAAATATGTCCTAGAGTTTATGTCATGTGAGATATGGATTATGTGGATACACAATTTATTTAACATTTCCTCTGTGTTTGAAAATTTGCTTTAAAAAAAGTTTTTTAGAACAGTGAAAGCCTGGTTTAAATCTTTGACACATTTCTGATTAATTCTTTAGGAAAGATTTCGGTTAGTTGCAAATATCTTGTTNCAGAGAATTCCTAGCAGACTCCATGCTATGAGCACAGAACCCGATGCTGGGCTCGAACTCAGGAAACCTTGAGCTCATGACCTGACCTGAAATTAAGAGTCAGTCGCTTAACTGACTGACCCACCCAGGTACCCCTAGCTTAAGTTTTTTTAAGGCCTGTGTTCTGTGTTACTAAACTGTTCCCAGAAAAATTTAACTAGTGTATATGTTCATGAATATTAAGGAGGGTGCCTATCCTTATTGGAAAAAAAAAAGGACTTGTTAAACAAAATAGATTTTAATTAACGTTTGTCAGCAGAGTTAGATTTTTAAAAATCTGTCCACTGGCCATTTGTTTTTTTTGAAAAATCCATTCAGGTGCTTTGGCCATTTTTCTATTAGGGATTAATCTTGCTGATTTAAAGATATTTAGATTTATTGTATATAAAATATAGAAAATATTTTATATATTAAAAAGTATGTATAGATGTATATATGTCATCTGTACATTATATGTAAACATATAAAGGAATGATTCTGTTACTCGTTCTGCTAAGATGGGTTATCACTGGTGCTATTGGTGACATACAATATTTTAGAAGGATGTGTTAGAGAAATTTGAAATTAGAGCTTGGCAGGCCTGCACTAGATACTCTACTCTCTTGCCCCTACGCTTTTTCTTTTTTTAAAATTTTTTAATGTTTATTCATTTTGAGAGACAGAGTGTGAGTGGGGGTGGGGGTTGGGCAGAGAGAGAGGGAGACACAGAATCTGAAGCAGGCTCCAGGCTCAGAACTGTCAGCACAGAGCCCCACGTGGGGCTCGAACTCATGAACTGTGAGATCATGACCTGAGCCAAAGTTGGATGCCTACCCGACTGAGCCACCCAGGCGCCCCACCCTAAGCTTTTTCTTACCTCTTCTTTGGAGTATATGATTTGTAAGAAACCTGTACTCATATTTAAACATAGTACTTTACATTTTCTTCTTCTTTAAATACACACTTTTGTGCCTTTAACCCCCAAATATGATTATTAATACTTTTTCCTGTCTTATAGACCCTCAAATACCAATTAGTCAAAATAAACCTTCCAAGAGACTTGACTGATGGCTTAATTGGTTTTATTCCATGTTTATAAAACAGCAGGGAACCATTACACTGAGATTATGTTTATATTACATTAATCTTTCTTATAAGAATAACTTTGATTGCTATGTATTCTATTTGTTAATAATTAATCTTGTTCCTTATAATTGATTCATTTTATACATTTTGTGTCCTATTTAAATCTCTTAAAATTTGTCTGGGAAAACCCTTCTGAGCATGTATGACACTTGGTTTTCCATATTTGGCAAAATTGTATTATGTTGATATTTCCCTATTGTAATGTTAGTAATTTTTGGAAAGGGTGATTAAGGATTTACTAAAGTGACATCATGAAAGTTTTACTGTTGATGTGACAGAAATCTTTCTGATTTTGGGGAGAGTCCTGTTGTGTTCTTCATGTTGTAGAGTTGATATTTTGGTTCCTTAACTTTATTTCTGGAAAAATTACTTGGAAGTCTAGTGTGACCATATCTTTTCATTACCATTTCTATTGGTATTTATATAATTTGGGTTAATACAGTTTCTACCTAAGGTTTAGTGGTCATTATAGCAAAATTTGTTTTAATTCCTAAGATTTTAGAGTAAACTATTTTGCTTACATATTGGAAATGTTCGGGACATTACTTTTTCCTTATGGTATTCTATTTTAGATCTTTTAACATTTATCTATGTTAATCACTTCCTTTGAACATGCTTTTTGATGTTTTTTTTTTCTTTCAAATATAGATTCATACTTTAGTAGAGAGTTTGAAACTTTCTATCACAGATCAACAACTGCCTATGTTTATCCGTATAATGCAACTTGGGATTGCTCTTTACTATGGGGAAATAGGCAATTTTAAAGATGGAGAAACAGAAGATCCTACCTGTCACAATAAAGATATGTTAGGAAACATTACAGGTAAATATAAAAAAAACTTTTTTTCGAACTGTTATTCACATAGTGTTTTCATCATTGTGAAACTTAAAAAAACACTGATTTGTGCAGTGTTCTAATGGAATGATTTAATTTTGGTTGTTTGACACTACTTTGATTTTTTTTTTTAATTTTACATGCTGGATATTACTATTTTCTTTTTTTTAATGCTAACAAGTTACATTAATACTTCTAATAGGTATAAATGTTCAGAATGTATGTTATATAAAAAGTTCAGGTAGTGTAACACATCGACATTTTCTAGTAAATTAGGGCATTGGTAACTTTTTGCAAAGGCTTATCAAGAGTTATAACAGAGTTAGATATACATAATTATATGTAATTCTGTTTAACAACTACAGCTATACTTAATTAACTGTATCATTCATTTGAGGGTACCTCGCTATTAATTGGAGCATTATTAATGGAGTATATATTTTATTGAAGGATACTAGTGGATTAACTTCAGTTATTTAGTACGTTATACTTTTACTGAAGCCTACTGAGTGTATTGGATATTGGTGATCTGGGAAAACAGAGATAAAAAGATGTGTTCTCTTCCCTTAATATCTTCATATACAGTGGAGCAGACAGATACATAATTCTTGATTTAGTATGGTGTGGTAGAATGATAGGATGTTTGATTAAATAGAGGTATGAATGATCTGAAAAAGAAAGATGTTGAAAAGAATGATTGACTTGGCATTGGGCTTGAGACCCAGGAAAAATTTGGAGAATATGATTAATTGCCATAGTTTGAGTCTTTAGAAAAGGATATTGAAAACTTAGGAACAGGGAACCCAATTAAAAAGTGAAGAAAATACCTGAATAAATATTTATGCACAGAAGGTACACAAATGGCCAAAAGGCACATGAAAAGATGCTCACCCTTATTAGTTATGATGGGGAATGCAAATCAAAATCACAGTGAGATCNACAAAAGCTGAGGACTGATGGATGTGGGGGGAGGGGCAATGGGCATGGAGGAGGGCACTTGTGGGGATGAGCACTGGGTGTTATGTGGAAACCAATTTGACAATAAACTATTTGTAAAAAAATAAAAAAATAAAAAAGAAAAATGGAAAAAAAATAAAACAGGTTTTTGGAAACAACCAAAAAAAAAAAAATCACAGTGAGATAACACTTCAGGACCAATGACATGACTTTAATCAAAAGACACCTAATAACCAGTGTTGGCAAGATTTTAGGGAAGTTTTATGTTGATTATGGGAATGTAAAATAGTATAGCTGCTTTGGAAAACAATCTAGTTACTTAAAAAGTTGAACATAGAGTTACCATATGATCTATTAATGCCACTCATAGGTATACATGCAAAAGAATCAATAACAAATGTCCACATAAAAACTCATATGTGAATGTTAACGGCAGCATTATTCATGATAACCAGAAAGTGAAACAGCCCAAAAGTCCATCAGCTGATGAATGGATAAACAATTGTGATATAGCCAGACACTAGAATATTATTCAGTCATACGAAAGAATGAAAAACTGACATAAGCTACAACATGATGAACTTCAAAAATATCTTAAGTGAAAATAGCCAGTCAGAAAGGAACATATTATATGATTCTATAGATTAGTAATCAAGGCTTGAAGAGGAGGGAATGGAGAGTGATTGCATAATGGGCAGATGTATTCTTTTTGGAGTGATGAAAATATTCTAAAATTAGATAGTGAAGGTGGTTGCACAACTTTGTGATTATACTAAACCCACTGAATTGTACATTTCTAAAGGCCAGATTGTATAGTATTTAAATTATGGCTTATTAAAAAATAGGGAATAACATAAGTATATGTAGGTATAAATTATACCTTTATTTTACACTGGACGGTGAATTCCTGTTAGACAATGAACTTCCTGAAACAGGAACAGCATCTAATATCTAGAACAAAACCTAGTACCTAGAAGGTGCTCAGTTTTTTTCCAACATGCTATTATGACAAATTTCGAATATATAGAAAAGTTGAAAGAGGGTTATACAGTGGACAGCCACAAACTCATCCTCAAGATTCTACACTTGATAATTGTTTGTTAAATTTGCTTTATCACATAGCTGTTAATCTAACCTTTGTCTTTATCAGTTCAACCAGTGTTTTTGATGCCTTTCAGAGTAACTCAGACATCAGTTTACTTCACCCCTAGATTCCATCATTGTATTGTTAATTAGGGTTTATATTTCTTAATGGTTCTTTTAACTTTTTTGAAGGTATAATTTATAAAGTGAAAAGCACAAAATCTTTTTTTTTAATGTTTTTGTTTNCTGGGGGTAGGGGGACAGAGAATCTGAAGCGGGCTCTGTGCTTGAACTCACGAACTCTGAGATCATGACCTGAACTGCAGTCAGACGCTTAACTGGCTGAGCCATCCAGGCATGTGAAATGCATAAAACTTAAGTATACCATTCAAGTTTTGGAAATGTGTACACCTGTGTGATATGCAACACTCCTCAAGATAAAGATGATCAAAGTTCTCATTTGCCCCTTTATAATCATTTGCACACACCCCCATCTCAACTCAGGAAAACACTGTTCTGAATTAAAACACATTTTTTTTTCTGATTCTAGAATTTCATATAAATCAAATCATACAGTATAAACTCTTGTGAAAGGATTCTTTCATTAAGCATAATATCCTGTTTTACTTTTTATTAATTTTACTTAATACTTTATATTTTGAGCAGTTTTAGGTTCACAGCGAAATCGAAGGGTAGATAGAGATTTCCCAAATACTCCCTGCCCTTTAACGTGTATAGCCTCCAGCATTATCAACATCTCCTCCAGGGTGATACATGCTTTACTCTTTATATTTTACATTCTGTGTATTTTTGCAAATGTGTAATGGCATGTGTCTCCATCATTATGGTCTCATATAGAGTATATTCACTGTCTTAAAGGTATAATATCTTGGAGATTCATCTATGTTGTTGCATATATCAGTAGTTCTTTCCTTTTTATTGCTAGATACATTGTATGAATATTCCATAGTGTATTTTAGCCATTTTCCTATTGATGGATATTTTGGCTATTTCTAGTTTGGGTTATTGTAAGTAAAACTTTCCTGGACATTATTCTACAAGTCTCTTGTAGACATGTGCTCTTCTTTATCTTGGGTAGATATCTAACAGTTGAAGTGTATGTTTAGGTTCTTTTCTTTTTAAAGAAAATAAGTAGAATTTTTTCTAAAATGGTGTACCATTTTACATTCCCGTCAACATTGTATAAGATTTCCAATTGTTCCACGTCTTTACCAGCATTTGGTATCATCAGTCTCTTTTTTACTTTTTGCCCATGTGATGGATGTGTTGTGGTAACTCAGTGTGGTTTTAATTTCCATTTCATTGATGACTAATTATTTTGAAGTTTTTCATGTAGATATTGACTATTAATATATTTACTTTTTTCAAAAGTATGTTAAATATTGCCTTATTTTTAAGCCTTTTTTGGGTTTCATTACTGACTTGTGATTTACATATTCTGAATTCAAGTCCTTTGTCATATACATATTTTGGGAATATTTTTTGCCAGCCTGTGACTTGCCTAATTCATTATTAATAGGTGTCTCTTCAGCGGAGGTTTTTGTGTGTGTGTGTTTTTTTTTAAATGATTCTTTATTTTTGACAGAGTGGGGGAGGAGCTGAGGGTAGGTGCACAGAGGATCTGAGGCAGGCTCTGCAGTGTCAACACAGAGCGTGATGTGGGGCATGTACTCAGGAACTGTTAGATCATAACCTGAGCCAAAGGCAGACACTTAACCAACTGAGCCACCCAAGTTGCCTTGAGCAGAGTTTTAAATTCTGATTAAATGTAAAATTCAGATTTTTCCTTTTTTAACTGTTCTGTCATCTAAGAAGTGACTAGATTTTTCTTCTGCATTAAAAAAAGGAGAGAGAAAAAAAGGAGAGAGAAACTCTACTATTTGCTAGCAGATTAGTAGGAATTAGTTTTCTCAATTGTGTAAAGCAGGGATCCTTTTATTGTGGGTGCTGTGGATTTCTCTGACACTGGTAAAGCCTATGAACCTCTTCTCAGAAGGTTTTAAGCCTCTTGATTTTGATATGCCGTAGTATCCTTTCTACGTGTTACATTATGGTTTTTAGGTCTGTGAATTTATAGTTTTCATACATTCTTAGAAAAATTGTCATTATTTCTTGAAATACCTTTTTCAGTTCCCCCCTCTCCTTTGGATACTGTAATTACATGTATATTAGACTACTTGTAGTTCAGCAGAGCTCTCTGATGCTCTGTTCATTTTTGTTCATTTTCCTTTTATTTTTTTTATTTTTATTTTTTTACAAATAGTTTATTGTCAAGTTGGTTTCCATATAACACCCAGTACTCATCCCCACAAATGCCCTCCTCCATGCCCATCTCGCCCCCCCCCACCCATCAGTCCTCAGTTTGTTCTCAGCATTCAAGAGTCTCTCATGGTTTGCCTCTCTCCCTCTCCCCCACTATTTCCCCCCTTCTTCTCCCCCATGGTCCTCCGTTAAGCTCCTCTTAATCCTCCTATACGTGCAAACATATTTTGATTCATTATTGAGAGTTTCTATTTCTGTCTTAGTTGACTAATCTTTATCTAATCTGCTATTAATCACATCTAAGTTCTCTTTTATCTCAATACTGCATTTTTTTATCTCTAGAAGTTGTTTGGATTTTTAAAACCTATCTTTCATATTTCTCCTTGTTTATGCTTTCTTAAATATTTTATTTATATAGCCATTTTAATGTCCGTGTTTAGTAGCACTATGAACTGTGTCATTCCTAGGTCTGTTTCTAATGAATGACTTTTTTCCCCTCATCTGTGTTATATTTTCCTACATCTTTGCATGCCTGTTAATTTTTAAAGAAAAAACTTTTTAAAAAAAGTTTTATTTATTTTGAGAGGGAGGGAGAGGGAGGGAGGGAGAGGGAGGGAGGGAGGACAGGCATG
>NW_027533334.1:7160145-7231064 GCF_008692635.1 Crocuta crocuta | reverse complement strand
CATGAGCGGGGGTGGGGGGGAGGGCAGAGAGAGAGGGAGAGAATCCCAATCTCCATGCTCGTTCATGAATTGTAAAATCATGACCTGAGTGAAAGTCAAGAGTTGGATACTTAACTGACTGAACCACCTGGGTGCCCCATATTGCCTGATAATTATTAATTGGATGCCAAACATTGTAAATTTTATCTTGCTGGGTGCTGGATATATTTGTATTCTAGCAAAAATTGAAGTTACTTGGAAACAATTTAATTCACTTGTCTTTAAATGGCTTTGTGTTTTTGTTTTTGGTTTAAATGTTTTTTAGTTCAGATCAGAGCTGCCATTAACTTAGGGCCAGTTTTGTCCCACTACTGCCACAATTCACCATTTGTCTTATTTCTTGATGGTTTTTTTCTTTCTTCTTGCTGAGAACACAACCTATTCGCTATTTTGCATTAACTATTGAGGGATTCTTTTCTTTGCTTTTTTCCTTTGGTTCTTTTTATGGCCTCAGTAGTTCCTGTATGAAACTGATTAATACTTAGCAGAGGCCTGGAGTTGGACCCTCTGCAGCTATGAAGATCTCTCTCTCTCTCTCTCTCTCTCTCTCTCTCTCTGAACAGGTCTTTCTTGTTTGGTACTCTGCCCTGCAAACTCTAGCCACCTTAGTCTCCCTGGACTCACTACTCTATCTTCTTATCCAAGGAGACTACTGAGCTCTGCTCCAATTCTGTCTTTCTCATCCCTGGTTTAGAAATTCTTTCGAGGTGGTATGGTGGGGCAAGCATACACTTCATTTTTCTTGTTTCCCATCTCTCAGGACTCACTGGCTTAACTGCCTGATACCTAGTTTTGAAAAATATTATTTTCCATATTTTATCTTTTTTGTTTTTTTAAATATGTGCTTCTATGTTAATACATTAATGACAATTAGCAGGAAGTCTAATAACTGTCATAGTTTCAAAGGCATAATGTGTGTAAATGGTATTTTGAGTTAGCTTCACAAGTATTACTTGATACATCTGATTTTTGTAGGTTTTACAGTTGATTGTGATGCAGTTGTGATTTGTTAGTTTTATTTATAATTAAACTATGCAACTGTGATTTGTTACATATTTTCATAATTTGCTTGCTACACTTTAAATACTTAATATATATTTTTCTGTTGAAATTTATGAAGTCCCTGAATTTTATCAAAGGGCCCTAGATTAAGATGCACTGTTCTGGGGGCTTTTCAGGTGGTTCAGTTGGCTATGCATCTGGCTCTTGATTTTGACTCAGGTAATGATATAATGGTATAATGGTTTGTGAGATTGAGCCACCCACATTGGGCTCTGCACTGACAGCATGGAGCCTGCTTCTGATTTCCTCCCTCTTGCGTGTGCTCTCTCTCTCTGTCTCTCTCTCTCTGTCCCTCCCCCACTCATTTTCTCCCTCTCTCAAAATAAATAAATCTTAAAAGAGAAAGATGCACTGTTCTTAAGGAAAAGAGTATTTTAGGAAATTGTAGCCAGAAATTAGGGAGATGTCTTTTTCATTTCAAGGCTCTAATTCATTCTTTTTGCAAAACAGTGAGCAGAGATTTGAAACTTTAGAAGCCTCTTTCATCAGAATCCCTCTTAATTTCTTAACTTAATATTAAGTATAAGTTATAGTGGCTGTTTTCCAGGCCTCTTTTAGTGATGTTTCTTTTGTTTCACAAGATCAAGCAGTGGATACTACCTCTGTTTTAATGGTTTATAGACAGCAGAGGTTGAGAGTCCAGTTTGTGGACTCAACCTGGTCATTCCTAACTGGGTTGAAGTGACCTAACTTGTTTTATAACTGAGATGATATTCATTGGTGTCCAATTTGAGAACTTAGGGACAGTTAATAACAGGCTTTATTCATCAATAGAAACTGATAAAATATATACGGTTACACAGCAAGATTATACAAAATATTTTCTGGATTGTACCTTTTATAATTTTAAGTAAGATGCCTATGGTGTACTGTATTTTAGATTCTTTAGTTACTACTTTATTTTCCTTTCCAGATGAATGAAGGTAGATAGCCATGTTTCATAACCTTTAAGTACAGTATGTTCCAGGAGTCCCCTGTTATAAGGATTAAAGAGTTATGAAATTATTCTAGCCAGAAAACTAGCTAGAAATTCAGAATCAGTGGATCTGAATGAAGATGGTATTTAATGGAGTGTGTGTTTTATAGATGTATCACTAAGCAGTAAATATGCTTGAATTATATCATGAATTTTCTAAAAGTGATTTTCCCTGCCTAAATTACATGATGATACATGTTTTTTGTTTGTATTGTTTAGGGTAACGTTAAGGGGTTGGGATGGAGTTTGTCTTGATGAAAGAGGCATAAGTTGGAGTGGTTGGAATTTAAACCCTTTGCCAATTTCTAACCAAATGAAAGTTCTTTGCTATAATTTTTTCTTCTCTAGAATAGGAAAGAATAATATATGTTGCCCACTAATAAAGAGTCACTGACACTATTTTTTTTATTTCATATAAGAATAATTCTATTATAGGGACACCTGGGTGGCTTAGTTGGTTAACCATGGAACTATTGATCTCAACTTAGGTCTTGATCTCAGGGTTGTGAGTTCAAGATCTGTGTGAAGCTTACTTAAAAATAAAGGATAAGTATATTGTAATACTTTTGTTCTTAGGGATAATTGTTTTTTTGGGGGGGTTGCATTTAATTTTTTTATTTTAGAGAGTGGAGGAGAGGGCATGGGGGTTAGGGGGGAGAGAGAGAGGGATGTGTGTGTGTGTGTGGGGGGAGAGAGAGAGAGAGAGAGAGAGAGAGAGAGAGAATCAGAATCTTAAGCAGGCTTTATGCTCATTGCAGAGCCTGATGAGGGGCTTGATCCCTTGACCCTGGGATCATGACCTGAGCTGAAATCAAGAGTTAGATGCTCAACCAAGTGAGCAACCTGGACACCTTGGAGTGGGGGATGCCTTTTGCCTAGGAGTGCTTGACATTTTTTTTTTTTTATTGGGTACATCAGGAAATAACTTTCTTAGATATTTATGATACTATGTTTCTGAGAAAACTCAGGTTTTTAGCACTTAAGTGTTATTTTTGGAAGTTAGTTTTTAGTTAATGGAATGGTAAAGAATGAATTTATTTCTTGTGTTTATAAGATACATTAAAATTATGTTATAAACTACTCTCCATTTAACATTAATTATGGACTATAAGGGATTAACATAGTATAACATATAGAAACTTGAGAGTAGTAATGCTAAATTCCTGGCTTCAACTAATAATAACCAGTGCATAATTTGTTCATACTTTGTATTTCAAAAGAAGAATGTGGAAGAAATATTTTTATAGAATTTACATTCCTAATTTCCCTTTTAGTCAAATTCTGTTGATTTATTTAAAATGACTTTATTTTGCTAGGTGCTGAAGATGAAACAAGAATAGATACGCAGTATCCTGCTCAGTACAAAGGCCAAGAGCTGTATGCACAGCAAGATGATGAGCAGCCACAGGGATGGGTATCATGGGCCTGGTCATTTGTGCCCGCAATTGTGAGTTATGATGATAGCGAGGAAGACTTCCTTGGGAATGATCCTACATCAACCATGCATCAGCAGAAAGCACAGACTTTGAAGGATCCTATTGTGTCTATAGGATTTTATTGTACGAAGGCAACTGTAACTTTCAAAGTAGGTTTCCTTTTTTTTGCTGTTCATATTTCTTTCATCTTTAATGCATTAATTTTGACTTCTGGGAAAGGGTCTGGTTTAAAGTTTGTTTCACACTTAATAGATGTAAGATACGCTAGCAATCCTTCATAAAATTATTTCTTCTCTAGAGTTCAGATTAGAAGTTGGGTCTGGGTCTATAAATTTGAGAGGATTTTATTAAGGCTAGAATCAGTAGAGATAAAAAGGAGAGGTTCTAGGGCCAAACTCTGGGGCACTGTGATGTTAAGTATTTGGAAAGAAGAGGCAGAAATAGTGTGGGAAACTGAAAATAAGTTAGGCAGAAAACCAAGAGTGTCTGTCTGGAAGCTGAGTGCCATAAATGTTTTAAAGTTGACAGAGTAGGTCATTTGTGAGAATGGATCATTAGATTTGGCATTGTGGGAATTGTTGGTGATCTTGAATAGAGCAGTGATTTGACACTGGTGGAATCTTAGCTGGAGTTGGTTAAAAGCAAATGGGAACACTGGTGGGGATGTAAAATGGTATAGTTGCTGTGGAAAATAGTTTGGTGGTTCCTCAAAAAGTTTAAATATAGAGTTATGACTCAATAATTCCATTTCTAGGTATATACTCAAAACTGTACTCAAAGAGATGTACATGAATGTTCATAAAAACATGATTCACAACAGGCAAAAGATTAAACCAAACTGAAGTCCCTGGCTGACTCTGTTGGTTGAGCATGCGACCCTTGAGTTTGGAGTTGTGGGTTTGAGCCCATGCCATTTGGGTATAGAGATTGCTTAAAAATAAAATAAAACACTCTAAAGCAGAAGTTGAAACAACCCAAGTGTTTATCAGTGGATGGAAGAATAATAGCCTTTTCAGGAAGTTGTGGATATTATTTTTTTTGTAGTATACTAAACTCAGTAGGTGGTAGTTTAATAAAAGGCTACTTTGAAAAGTTATCTCCAGCTCTTGGAAATTGCCTGGTATATATTGAACAAATAAATTCATCCATCCTTTTACCTGTTTCCTCATCTGCTTTCCATTGTCCAAAACTTTGGGATTCTTTTTTAGATTTTACTTCTTCAATTTTATTTGTCTTTGTTGGTTTATTATGGAGGCATTTTTCTGAAGGAGGTAAACACCTCTGTTCAACCTGTGAAGTAGTATTCCAGGTAACTTGTTAGATGTTGTAAGTGTGGAACAGAAAAAAAAAAAAAAATCAAGTTTTTGCCTTCATGGTGTTTTTAATTTGACTTGGTTGTTTAACTGCTTGAAGTATCTTGATATACAATTTATAACTATAGCAGATGGTAGATAAAAATACTTTTAAAGTCTTTAAAGACTTTTCTAATAAAATCATTAAGTATTTTCTAATATGACAAACCCTGTAAAAGGTAGAAAGTGAGTTTTAGCAAAAGTTGAGCTTAATTGGTTTAAAAGATTTTTTTGGTAATAAAGTTTGGGGCAAAAATAAAATAGCTGTGCTATGGTGATGTCATTTTTTTTCTGAATTCTTCTATGGCACACATTTTTTATTACAGATTTCATAATTATAATTCACTGATCTAGCTTTGAAAGGGAGTATGCATCAGTCTGTAAAGTTAAAAATAAAATAATAAAATCTTTAAAACATATAATAAAAAAGCCAACTATTGCCAGCAATCATTACATGTATTGTCAATTTTATTTTTTAATTTATTAAAAAAATTAAAAAAAATTTTATTATATGATCACCTCTGTACTTAATAGATGTTTTTGGCAGTAATTTTAATTGTATTAATTATAAGTATAAACAAGCTTAAGTTCTTAATCAGCTTAACGATAACCCACAATCCTCGGACCAACTTCAAGCTTAAGTTCTTAAAGACATATAAACATATCTTAGTAACAGCACCATGAATTAACTATTTAGAGAACTCACATTAAACTTACAATTTTTCTTGGTATAATAATTTTTTGAGCAGAGTTGACACACAATGTTACATTAGTTTCAGATGTACAAGGAAAGGATTCCACATCTCTGTACACATCTTTATACATTATGGTGTGTTCACCACAAGTGCAGCTACCATCTGTCACCATACGATGCTATTATGGTATCATTGAGTATATTCCCTATGGTGTGCCTTTTATATTCCCCTGACCTATTCGTTCCCTAACTGGAACCCTGTATATCCCAATCTCCTTCATCCATTTTGTTCAACCCCTCCCCAAACCCCTCCTTTCTGACAACCATCAGTTTGTTCTCTGTATTTATGGTCTGATTTTTCTTATTTGTTCATTTGTTTTGGTTTTTAAATTCCACACAAGTGAAAACTTATAGTATTTTGCAGTTTTAGATGATACAAAAAAAGTTACTTTGAGTTTGTGAGGGAAGTTAGGGATTGCTAGCAAAGTTCTATCTTTTCTCGTGATGTTTGTATATTTACTTTCAAATTTGAAATTGTCCTGGTATATTTCTCTTCATTGATAAGAATTGTGTTAAACTAAATCATAATAGTTTGTAATTATATACAGAACTTTTATAGACTGTTGGGGCAGTACTTGTCATTAGTTAATAAATTAAAAAATTTTTTTGAAAATTTATGTCTCTAAGGTTTCTCTAAGGGAAATATGTTGATATTTAGGAGGAAAACATTAGACTTCATTGTTCAGCTTGGATTTAAAGAATGTATGGAATTAATTTGTGGTTCATATTTTGGTCAGAAAATAAGGTCATGTTTCTGCATTAGCATTCTGAACAGTTGATATGAATCCAACAAAAATCATGCCAAATTAAATGTAGCATTTTAAAATCACGTTGAAAATTGTTCTTGTAATGTTTGAGTCCTTTTAATCAATTAATTGCTTTTTCTCTACAATAATTGTAGACAGCTGAAGGGTGATCAAGTTTAAAATACTGAATTTACTTGAGCATTTCATAGAATTGTATTTTAAAATAGCAACATTGTATATACCAGTTCTAGAAGCATCTAAGAAATAAAGGCTTATATGGAATAAACTATTTGCTATAAAAAGGAGAATAATTAGTTGATTTTAAGTATAAAGAAGTTATCATGCTTAAAATAACTTTTTGGCTTAGTTCTACTTGACGTAAGTTACATATTGTTTTTATAACTTATTTTTTTAATGTTTATTTTTGAGAGAGAGAGGGATAGAGAGCGAGAGCGAGCATGCATGCTTGAGCGGGTAGGGGCAGAGAGGGAGACATAGAATCCGAAGCAAGCTCAAGGCTGGAGCCTGTCAGCACAGACCCCTCCATGGGGCTCAAACTCATGAACTGCGAGATTATGACCTGTGTTGAAGCTGAAGTTCGACACTTAAACAAGGCACCCCTGTTTGTTTTTTTTAAAAGTTTTTTAATGTGATCTTTGACTTTGCATTTATGTTTGAAGAATCCATCGACTACATAGGAGTTTAAGGAAGGGTCTCATTAGCAAACACAGGCAGAATACCTTTAAAAAATACAGAAATTTTATTTTAAAACAGTTTTAGATTTACAGAAGACTTGCAAAGTAGGGAGTTCACAGTAACTCATTACTCAGTTTCCCTATTGTTAACATCTTATGCTATCATAGTACATTTGTCAAAACTGGGACGCCAATTACTATTAAATTCAAGGCTTTACTTGCATTTTATAATGTTGTTTTCTGTAACGTGATCCCAACCAGGATACCACATTGCATTTAGAAAACTACCTTTGGAAAATAATTTTTCTCGTTTTTGGATACGTACGAGTTATGTGTTGTAAGCTTCAGGGGTGCAAGAGTTGTTGTTTCGGCAGCATCTTGATTAGTACTTGTTATCCAGCTGTCACCCATTAAGTGTTTGCATCACTGAATGAGTCTGAGACATACTATGGGACACATAACTTTGAAAGTAAACACCCACGGTCCTACTTCCCTCACAGAACTAGAATAAGTTTTGTTGACTCTATTTGTGTCTTTTCATAATTTTCTTTTTGATGAAAAATTTGGGAGAAATTTTGGAAATGATTGAACTAAGCCTGGTTGAATGTATATTGAATTGAGGTTAAAATACATAGAAATTTTTTGCAGAATATGTGAATCATAACTATGAGACTTAGAGTTTACACAGCATTTACCTTTTCAAGCAATATTAAGACAAAGGAGTTAAATAAAAATAAGATGATACTTAAATTCTCTGTGAGTTTAGGCTAGCATGTTCAACCTTTATACCATGGATAATCTGTCACAGCTGTTTTTGTTGCACCTGTTTTCCTGCTTAATAATTAAATCTCCTGAGTCTTAAAATTGGCCCAGTTTCCATCAATTTATCATAATAATGACAGTTTATTGCTATCCTAATACTAATTTTACTTAATATTCTTACATTGTTTCTTAGCTCACTGAAATGCAAGCTGAGAGTAGTTATTATAGCCCTCAGAAAGTAAAATCTAAAGAAGTATTGTGTTGGGAACAAGAAGGAACTACAGTTGAGGTAATCTTTCAACATTGAACATATATTTTTAAAACTTTTTGCATGGCTTTTAGAGTTAATATTTAATAAATGCAGGCTTTTATCATAAGTGGTATGTTTAAAATACATTTATGGTTTTATATTTCATTTTAGTCACCAGTAGTATTGGTTGAAATACTTAACAAAGATTCTACTGTAACATGGAGTGTTAATTTTTCCTTTTATGTTTTTCATTTAACTTGTGTGAGCTCATTTGTATGTGTAGATTAATGTTCATAAGGTGCCAGTCATTGAGGATACACAGATTTGAGGATACAGAGACAAGTTAGCTATTTCTTAATTTAGTAGGGTTTATGATCTGAGGAGAATAAATTTGCAAAGGCCATAATTCTAAAGAAGTTGTTTCTCCTAATTTAGAAATTCTACAATGAAAGCCTATAACATTTTCATGAAATTCAAATTCTTAGTTCTAATGTTTCCTTCCCTCTTACAGGCCCTCATGATGGGAGAGCCTTTTTTTGATTGCCAGATTGGTTTTGTAGGTTGCAGAGCCATGTGCCTTAAAGGAATTATGGGTGTTAAAGATTTTGAAGAGAATATGAATAGAAGTGAAACTGTAAGTCAAAATCTCCGTTTCTTCCCCTCCTCTTGTTTTTTTCTTTGGATAGAACGCAGGGATAATGAAGTGCTTATTGAAGTGCTTAACCGTACCAAAAAAATTTGTTAGACTACATATATCTTTGGCTTAAGAGAGGAACTTTACTGTTTTGCCCTGTAAGAAATTATAGAGCTCAGGGGAATTTAGAAAGTTGGTAGCACTTAACACCTGGACAGTAGTTCCAAATACTTCCCAATTCATAAATGTTTCTTCTTTCTTGTTTATGGCAGCTACTTGGAGTTCTTTTTTGGTTTGTTAAAATGTTCTTTGCTAAAATAGGCAGTGAAAATGGAGACAACGTTCCTTGTCTTTTTATAGGGCTTCAAGTTGTAGTGATTTCTATGGACTACTGAATGGGTATTATGAAACCAAGGTTTTATTTTCTTTAACAGTTTAATGATTTTTCCTCCTGTTAAGAAATTTGTATTTATTTTCAGGAAGCCTGTTTCTTCATTTGTGGTGAAAATTTGAGTATGAAAGGTTTGACATACCTTACAAACTCATTGTTTGATTACCGAAGTCCAGAAAATAATGGTACTCGTGCAGAATTTATCTTGGATGCAGTTCATCATAAGGTTAGAGAATATATAGTTGAGCCAGTTTCTAGGCTCTGTTAGGGTGGATACTTTGTGTGAATACTTGTGATTGCCATTTTTCTTCTCAAGTAATATATTCTGAATGTATTGTTCATTGAACCATTTAGAGCATTGTCCAGCTTTTACCTTTAGAGAAGTTTGAAGAGTGCAAGAAGGTCTCTACTTATATATTGTATGTAGCCAGTTAGTTGGTTTCTCCATTCTCTAATGGTAAAATAGTCATGGAGGAAACTTGTAGAGTTGTCTTCTAATTTTAGTTCCTTTCTGTATGGGATTAATGGGAAGAGATGAATAATTTAACATTTTACTATGTATGTAACTTAGTGTTATCTGAATATTTTATATAAAAGTAGTGTACTTCTAATGGAATAAATTAAACATGAAAAAAAGTTTACCTGAAGGTTAATATAATAGAATAAATAAAATACATTTTAACTCTTTTTACTACGTTTACTTTTATAAAGAATTTAATTTTAATCTGTCTACTTCCATATATTATAAATATTTTAGTCTGTCTTTAGTATTTAAGTTTCATTTAAGTGTACTAGATTATTTAAAGATTAAATATATTTGAGAGTATATATATTAGACAGTTTTGTGATGTTAATAAAGGTGAATGGTATACTGTCCTATTCCATTATAGGTATTCATTAACCAGACATTTTTGATAAAAGTGGTCAAAATGTCTAATAGAGTTTTGGATGTCCTTTTGTGTGGTCTATTGTAGTGTTAACATTACCTTTCTTAGACGTGAATTCTTTGGATAGCCGCTGTTCTTTTGTTTTGGTAATCCTTTGAATTGATACACGTTCTGTCTAAGGATGTGTATCTGATTCTTGACCTATCAGGTTTTAAACTCAAAAGTCTCTTCTATACAATGTGTGTTCTAATTGCTTTTCTTTGTTGGCAGGAGACATACACTGAGATAGCTGGAATGCAAAGGTTTGGGGCTTTTTACATGGATTACCTGTATACAATGGAGAACATCAGTGGCAAAGGTACTAGTTTCGTTTCTTTACTTTTGCTTTTCCTTGAAAACAGAAACAAAAGACTTTCAGAATCAGTTGGTCCTTCACTGGTTGTCATCTGTTACATCAGATTTACCTCCTGTTACTTTAGGGAATGGTGTAATTTTAATATCATGTTAGAATTTGGTTAGACACTTATATTTTTAATCTTCATGTAGCAGGTTGAGGAGACATTTTATATAACCAACTAGATTTAGTTCTGTTATGTACCCAATAGTAAAAGTTTGATACATCAAATTTCATATTACGTTAAGTTGTCAGAAAGCATAAACATTTCCTTTTATGTATTAAATAACATTTTGGAGTTTATATAGATCTTTTTATTTAAGTAACTGTTTCAAGCAGAGTAGTGGACATAAATTTTGGAGACTATAGATACATAGTCTTTTATTATATGTTTCATTTATTAAAATGTTTTTCAAAATTTAACTGATATTTTATGTGTTTGTTATTATTACTATATTGTGCTTATTCTAATCTTTATTTTTGCATTGGAAACCTAGTGAAAATAGGTTTATCCTTTTTTGTTGTTAATTTTTCATATATTAAGAAATCATTTCTGTATGGTAGGTGATGAGTTAGATGTAGTAAATGGTAAGAAGACCAAAGCATTTCTCCAGAAACTAATAGGTAGTGTTTATGCACTTCAATGGTTATATACAGCACGTTAAGAACAGTAGTATAGATGCAGAGCCAAGAGTCTAGGTTAGAAAGTGACTACTTTTATGTGTGGGGTTAAAGACTTCACAGAGGAGTTGATCTTGAAGTTTTGTTAGATGAAAACAGAAAGGACAGTAATTTTCTGCTTCCTCTTTTTGTAATGGATTTCTAAATGTTGTTGTCTCCTTGATAAACCTTGGATTTACTTTTTTCCCTGAACTCTTTTCTGAAGTTTATCTTATTCTTTTACATGGATTGAAGTACCTTCTATATGTTGTTTATGCACATATTTGTAATTTTAGTCCAAACTTCTTTCAATTTAGAATTAAATATCCAATGCATATTTGACATTTTTACTTCTTTATGTGTTTCATGAATATTTCAAAACTGAATATGTTCAAATGGAATTATTAAAATCCCTATGACCATCTACTGCTGCTTCTCTTCTAGTTTCAGTCTTGGAACATTGTTCTATCTTCTGGTTCCTCAAGCCAGAAACCTAGGGATCATCATGACACACTCCTCCTTTTCTAGCTTCCAGTTCGTCAGTTTGACCAATTGACGCCTGACAAAAAAATGAATTGTCAAAATTTATCTACAAAATCTATCTTAAATTCATTTACTTCTTGTAAACTTCACTGTTATCATTCTCATTCAATATGCTGTTTTATCTAGATTTTAATTGCTTTTTTTTTTTATACTGGCTTCCTGATTCTTACTCTTTCAGATTGATTTAATTCTGTGCATAAAATGTTCACTCACTGCCTTTGCATTGCTTTATTTAAATCTTATATTGTGTATCAGATTTTGGTCTTGAGTTACTTGGAGGCTAGGATAGCCACTAAGGAAGATAGAAACAAGAAAAGATTTTGGAAGAAAACAGGGTTTTTTTTGATGTTTGATTTATTTTTGAGAGAGTGCAAGTTGGGACGAAGCGGGGGGCAGGCGCAGAGGATCTGAAGTGAGTTCTGTGTGGACAGTAGTGAGCGCCATGTGGCGCTTGAACTCAGGAACCGCTAGATCATGATGTGAGCCGAAGTCAGATGCCCAATTGACTGAGCCACCCAGGTGCCCTGGTAAAATGTGTTTTGAGTTACCTGTGGACATGGAGGTAGAGATGTTTAGTAGCCATTTATATATATATAGGAGAGGGTAACTCAGAAGTCTGTGTTCTAAGAACTTTATAAGTTGCTATAGTGTTATAGTTACCAAATGTGAAATGATATGTTTCTTCTGGCTTAGAATGGAGGCTTATACGTGTGCTGTGGATTTGGTATCTTTTTAGGAGGTAGAGTATCAAGTAGCTGTTCTTCAAGGAAGGAAACTCAGCACTGAAAAATTTTATTTGTACATATACTATGGAAACATAGTTTATATTTGCTACTGTGCTTATATATGGTCTGTGTAAGAAATTGGTGGTTTGTTAACTGTTACACTTTTCATATTTTCCATTTCCATGAATAGTGTACAGTGTTATAAATATCTGAGTCCTTTTTAATTTTAATTAAATTATTTATATCTGAGAGAGAGAGCTGGGGAGGGTTAGAAAGAGAGGGAGACAGGTTTGCCTGGTGTAGCTCTGGAAGACAATGGTTCTTTGTGAATGGAATGTTATTTACAACAAATTAAAAAATTGTTTTTAATGTTTATTTTTGAGAAAGTGCTAATGGGGGAGGGGCAGAGAGAGAAGAAGACAGAATTGAAACAGACTCTGAACTGATAGCTTAGTAGGGCTTGAACTCATGAACTGTGAGATCATAACTTAAGCCAAAATTAAGAGTTGGACACTTAACTGAGCCACTCAGGCATCCCTGAGTCCTTAACTTTTTAAAAACAAACTATTAGGGGCGCCTGGGTGGCTTAGTCGGTTAAGCGTCCGACTTTCGCTTGGGTCATGATCTCGCAGTTCGTGGGTTTGAGCCCCGCGTCAGGCTCTGTGCTGACTGCCAGCTCAGAGCCTGGAGCCTGTTTCAGCCTGTGACTCCCTCTCTCTCTGACCCTCCCCTGCTCACGCTGTCTCTCTCTCTCTCTCTCCTAAAAATAAATAAAACATTAAAAAAAAAATAAAAAAAAAAATAAAAAACTGTTAGGTTATAAAATACAAACATACATTTATGTGCAGAATAGCAAAGAATTATAAATGAAACACCTGTGTATTCTCCACACTAAGCCAAGAAGTAGGACAGTATCTGCATCCAATATGCATTCTATGCATTCTTTTTTAAAAATCACACTCTTCTCCCTTCTTCACCAGAGGAAACTTACTGTTGTGAGATTTGTGGTAATTACTGTCTTGCTTTTGGTCTACTACTACACATCTACTTTCTCAGTTGTGCAGATAGGGATTTTTTTTTTTTTGATAAAATAAAATTTCACTGTTAATTTGTGAATATTGCATGTACTTGAAAAATGTATTCATTTATTCAATAATCTGTTTATTCCTTGCCTGCTTTTAGGTAATTGTGTTTATATGTTTGTTTCTCATTGTGATTCTATATTCATTTATAATGCGGTTATGGCGACGATGATTAATGATTATTTATTAAATGGTTTTAAATGGAAGGTGCTATTCTGAGTGTTTCACATGTATTAACTTGTTCAGTCCTCATAATAACCCTAAAGGTAGATAACCTTATCCTCATTTTACAAATGATGAAAACAGCCAGTCCTAGATAAGTTAAGTAACTTGATCAACATCACATACCTATTCTGTGGGATTTGAACCCAGCCAGTCAGACTGTACAGCCTGCATTCATAACAACTATATTCAGATTTTCTTCTTTGATTACTTGAAACAAGACATTTGTAGAATGAACTTAAAAGTATTTTGAATTCTCACAGAGATTAATATTAAATAATTTAAAGAAATATTTTATCTAAAATGCTTGGTTTGGTGTCCGTTGACATTTATTTGTTTATGTATTCCAAATTACCAAAATACCCTAAATAAGTATCTAAATGTGTATACTAAACTAAGAATTTTGAAAAATTTGTAGTGAATTCTGAAATTTTGAAAGTGGATGATTGGTGTGTTTAAAGTGAGTTCATGATAGTATTCTAATTAATGCAAGAAACTAGTATGCAGTACAAAAAACTATATTTATTTTTGTTGTGATAAATGCCATAGTAGTTAGTACTTTACCCACATTATGAAATGAAATGACATATAAATAAAAATTCACTTAATAAATTTCCTGTGCTACTGCTTGATATTGATAAGCATTTTCTGACAGTTTTTTTTTTTTAATGTTTTATTTATTTCTAGGAGAGAGAGAGAGAGAGACAGCGTGAGCAGGGGAGGGTCAGAGAGAGAGGGAGTCACAGACTGAAACAGGCTCCAGGCTCTGAGCTGGCAGTCAGCACAGAGCCCGACGCGGGGCTCGAACCCACAAACCGCGAGATCATGACCCAAGCGAAAGTCAGACGCTTAACCGACTAAGCCACCCAGGCGCCCCTGACAGTTATTTTTTTATTATGCTGCCTGAAAGCACTCAGTGTTTTACAAACTAAATTGAAATAATTCTTATTAACATAACTGTTTGAATATTTGTTATTATGATTAGTGCCTTTCAAGTCTTTCTTGGGAAGTTACTCCACACGTTTTTATGGACCTAAAATAAAAGATAGCTGAAAATACAGCCTACAAAAGGCAAATTTTAGAGAGCTATAAAGAGGTAAAATTGAAACAGTTACTGAACTGAGGGCAAGGACGAGAGCGAGGCATCATGGCTCATTGCTCGTGTATCTCTGGATGTCTTGGGACAGTGTTGGTGTTAATTGAAGGGAATGCTGGAATAGAAGGACTTGATTCTTACATTATTTTGTGTAGGAGTTAATTTTCTAGCTCATAGCATGGAGCTAAAGCAGACTCTTTCTTCTTAAAAAAAAAAAAACAAAAAACAAAAAACTCCCAAGGTAGAAGTTACAAGCAAACTTTAATGAGAAGCTGTGGGTGAAGAAAGTAGGTGAATCTCTAGTGAGAGAGGACAGCTGGGGATATGTGCACACTGACAATATAAATGCTTGGTGGGGTAGTTTTGATAGCTTGCAGAATAGGAAGAAAAATGTTTTGTATCCGTAGGTATAAAAGTACATATAGAAAGATAGGGGCAGTGTAGACGCTGTTGCTTCTGGCTGTCCCAGGGAGACTGGTTAAGTCCTTTCTTTTCACTGGACTACGTGGATGTTGTGTTGACTCTTAATAAGAGTAGTCAAACATTCAGGGGGCTGGCTTGACCCAAACATATTGAGGGTGGGTCCAGTTAATACCTTACTGAAAAGATCTAGCTAAAAGCCCGTTNTTTTCATTTCAGACAAGCCACTGGCATCTAAACTTAAACTGCCTTGTAATCAAGTTGTATTATCTGGGGAAAAAAAAAAAGCTTATAGGCTTTTGTTATTTTAGAGACAATTTGATGACTAAAAAAAGGGTCTTCTGATAAAATTACATTTATTTAGGAAGCCCTAATAGCCCTTATGGAACTCAAAACAGGGCACTTTCCATGCTTTGCATATTGTGATTTCTAACCAAATTTTTTTTTAATATATATATTTTTTATTTCTAGGAGAGAGAAAGACAGCGTGAGCAGGGGAGGGTCAGAGAGAGAGGGAGACACAGACTCTGAAATAGGCTCCAGGCTCTGAGCTTATAACCAAATTTTTTTGTTGTTGTCTTCAAGTTACCCTCCCTAACAGGTTTGCCTGGCCTAGGTCTAGTTCTTTATGTGAATGGCAGTTATTTATACCTAATTAGAAAACATTTTTTTAAATGGTTATTTTTAAGGAGAGACTGCTAATGGGGGAGGGGTAGAGAGAGAGGATGACAGAATCTGAAACGGGCTCTGGGTTGTCAGTGCAAAGCCTGATATGGAGCTCGAATCCATGAACATGTAGAGATCATGACCTTAGCTGAATTCAGATGCTTAAGAGCCATCCTAGTGCCCCTATACCTAATTTCTACTGTGACTCAGTTTTATTTGTCTATATATATTACTTATGTTTTTATTATATATATATTATATATATGCATATCATGTATAAGATTAACTTTGATTTATTTGATGTGACATTTAAGTCTGTGGTCACCTTAATGTATGAATAATTTTTTTCTTTATAGCACTGAGACTAAAGATTGAACTGAACTCCTTTGTTTGAAATTACAGAAATGTATTCTTGAAAAAGTTATTAGAAGGTGTAGATACAGGACTTTTGTGTTTAATAGGGCTTTTCTAGATTCTACAGGTATTAGTGCTAGGAAGTCTTACTTTCCTGTTTTGTGCGAATAAACTAAATGGCTTAAGAATTAAAAATTACCGGGCCCCTGGGTGGCTCAGTTGGTTAAGCGTCTTGCTTCAGCTCAGGTCATGATCTCACGACTTGTGGGTTCGAGCTCTACGTCAGGCTCTGTGCTGACAGCTCGGAGCCTGGAACCTACTTCAGATTCTGTCTCTCTCTCTCTCTCTGCCCTTCCCCCGATTGCACTCTTTCTCTCACTCTCTCAAAAATAAACATTAAAAAAAATTAAAGAATGATAAATTACCATATGTTGTCACTTATAACAGATGATTTATGTATCAAAACTGAATCCCTGTATAGGAAGTATACATATTAGATAAGGAGAAATACCTGTAGGTAGAGCCAAGATTTTTCTTAGAAGATAGGCCTTGGTTCCTCCTCAATATGTGGGGTGATAAGTGATTGAAGAACTTGGGTTCTGCACTATGAAGCATGGCTATAATAATTTTGTTCTGGAAAAAGTTTAAAGCGAGTAGTATCTCTTGTTCATTTCCATGGTCAACTATACAACTCTTACAGTACCCTGTGAACATGTAATTGTAAACAATCTATTTTTCAGTGAAGCTTCTAAGATAAAATAGTAAAATGCAACTTTCTTCACTCATGTTTTCCAGTCAACATAATAGTATTGTGTATAGAATTATTGGATATTAATTAGCCAGTTAGATTTTAGAGAATAGTTTTCCTGAGAATGACTGTTTCAGTTTTATAGCGCTTCTTGTAATATTAAATAGATTATAGGGATAGTTGTTATTTGAATCAATGTTTTTTTGTTGATGATACTGTCTCATCTGTATAGAGAAAAATCTAGATGGGCAGTGTTCTGTGTATTCAGCCAATGAAGAATTGGTTTTAAGGCATTAAGCTATAAACTAAAAAGATAAGAGTAATATTAAAATTGGTATATCTGATTGCTTAAGATATTAATATAAGATTTGGCTTCTTGTAGGTTCTGCAAATCAACAAGACTTTTCTTCAGGGAAAAATGAAGATACGGGAATAGTTCAGGAGAAGTCTACCAAAAGCCTTGTTATAGGTCCTCTCGATTTTCGTTTGGATAGCAGTGCAGTACATAGAATTTTGAAAATGATTGTTTGTGCCTTGGAACATGAGTATGAACCATATAGTGGACTAAAACCAGGTTTGTTTTTGGTTTAATTTTGAATCTCCTGGTTGTTGATTTGAATGATTTTATAATCCAATTTGTTGTATTTTGCTCAATTATACTTTAATATAGTTTGCCTATCTGCTTTTCATGTATTTAGTTGTTAAAGAATATGAAGGTGTGTAGAAGTTACAGGAGAGGTCAAGATTTGGAAATTATTTGTATAAGTACTTATTTGCCAGCATTTGCCAGTATTTTATTGCCATACCTTTTTGGGATTCTTTCCAGTGTGTATTCCTTAAAATACCATTTTCTCCCCTTAAGTGAATTAAAAGGAATTGACATGAAGATGGACTCCAAACATACACAATTAGCATTCAAGGAGATTTAGGTTTTACTGGTAAAAAAGAATTTGCTGTACACCTGATTTCTTCTACATGGCATGAAGGTATCATGGTTTCCTAAAATACAGCAATTGAGAGTAGGACATAATAGCATAATAGAGTAAAGGACCCCTGTGGGGTCAGACTGTGGTTTGAATTCTGACTCTTGCTTCTTACCTTGGGAAATTTAAGTAACATTACTGATTTTCTATTTTGCTGTCACTATAATAAGTTTAATTATTGTGACAGAAATGGTCAAATTGTCTCCCCAATATCCATTAGTCTCTTATTTTATAGTAAAAGAAATTTCTATGATAGAAATTTTTATGTTAAAAATAAAGATGACATATCCCAAGTATTATCCCATGCCTCAACGTTCTGGCTACCAGGATGGGAGCAGAAGTTTATGTGTTTGGGCCATGACTTTAAAAGGAAAAGTGCAAGCCGGACTCAGATTTTCGTGTTAAAGAAATAAACTTCTGCTGGTTCAAACTTTTTAATTTGACCTTTGTCATCGCAACTTTACTGCTATCGTAAATGTTACACTAATAGGACCTACTTTGAAAGATTAGTGTATGTAATAGCATATAACACAGTACCTAGTGCATTGTAAGTGCTTGACATGTTTATGCATTCATTTCTTGCACCTTGCTTGAATGCCTACTCCATTGCAGACACTCTTATAAGTGTTAGGAGAGTATGTATAGAATGGCTAAAATCAAAGACAGTGACTGTACCAAAGGTCGGGGAGAATGTGAAGAAACTGGATCACTCATTCATTGCTGGTGGGAGTATATAATCTAGAGCCACTTCTGAGAACAGTTTGGCAGTTTCTTTAAAAACTAAACATTCAGCTGCCATATAGCCTAGCAACTGTCCTCTTGGGCGTTTTCCCCAGAGAAATGAAAACGTACGTTCACGCAAAAATCAGTACATAATTTGTTTTTCTCATGTAGAAGTTCAAGCTGGTAGGTGCTGTAGGGGTTTAGGGTGACTGTTCCAGCAGGTTGTCTTAGACCCAGACATGACACTCTGTCTTGTTATTCTACCATCCTCCGAGACACATCTCATCCACATGATAGGATGATACATTACAGTATTGAATTTGAATCAACAGGAAAGGGGGAACAAGAGACAATGGTAGGTATGTAGTTTAATAACATGGCTCTGTCACCCATTGACCAAAACCTAGTTACATGTCTCTATACCTAACAGCAGGGGAGGCTGGAAAGTATAGTTTTGGGAGTTCCAATACTGGACTAAAGTTCAGAAGTTTTGTTGATAAAAGAAAGAAAGGTTGTAATTAGCAGTATCTTCTACAGTGGAATCTTATGCCCCCCCCCCATGTATATATCGCATGAATTTTTATCTGAAGCAGTTTATCATCTCTGATTTTGTGTGTGTGTGTGTGTATGCACACATATACATACTGCTGTTCATTATAGTTTAATATACAGACAATTCTCACTTTGGTAAGTAGGAACCATAAAAATGTACCAGCTGAAATCATGGAAAGCGATCATAATCAGTGGGACAAATTGGAATTGTTTCACACTTTTGGATATTGCTGTCAAAACATGAAAGCACTTCTTACTTGTATGAATGTATATAGAAATGAAAAAAAATGGAAAGGGAATAGTAAGAAAGTATGAGTTTTATTTCTTTGTAGAAGAAAAAATTAAGAGTAATTTAAATGGTGCTTGTCGTCTTGTCATAGAACTTAGAATATAGAATGGTTGTCTTTCCTTTTTTTTTAGCAAATTGTCACACTTCCAAGTTTGGATTAGATTCCTGCACACTTAAATGATGTGAACACCTCTGAGAGTTCCTTTAATGGGAAGTGTTTTGTTTGCAGTACTTCCTGTGGGACATGTTCAGACCTCTTTATTCTTTTGATCACAGCCACTTGAACATCAATAAGTTTGTCTTCACTAAGTTCCCCTGGCTACACAGCAAGACTCTATCCAGTGATACAGTGTTGATATTCCCACAGTCACCTTTAACTCCTTGTATGTTACCAGTCTGTTTCTTTGCTGCACTTTCATCTTTGATTGCCAGTTCTGTTTAAATTATCCATTTGTAAAATGTCACATGGGTTTATCACTGGCAAACAAGGAGGCAGTACAACTACATGCTTTGCTGTCTGTACATGAGTTAAATAATAGGTATGAGATACCAGTAACCAAACCTGAGAGACTTTGAAAGAAGTGACATGATTGATCACTGATCATGATGCACATTTTTTATTTGTTATGATTTGTGGATTAAAGAACTAGTAGTTAAGTCTTGTACTTTATGTAGTTATTATACTGTGGTAACTGATACTTGAACTGCTTTTTTTGGGGGGGAGTGGGAACTGACATTTTTTTAACTAAAGATAATGAATTCATATATACCAAAACTGTGCACAGTAAGAGCTGCTTGGTATGAGTGCGTATGTTTTGGAGTACTTGATTCTCCATTTTTTAAACTATTTGTTGAGGCGTTATACACATATTGGAAAACACAAAACCTAAGGGTATAGTTCTGTGAAGTTTGGAGACTTAACCACATCTGTGTAACTGTTTAAGAAATGGAAACTTAGGAGCACTCCAGAAGTCCCCTTTGTGCTTTCTTGTTACTCCTCTGACCCCAAGGGTAACCATTCTCCTTACTTCTGACACTATGGATTTAGTTATTTTGCTTATTTTATAATGCATGTAAATGGAATCACAGAGTATTTTTTGTCTCTGGCTTGGGCTTACGTTATGTTTGAGATTAATTTCATTGTTAAATAGTGTCCCTTTGTATGAATATACTGTAACTTAATTATCCATTTTATTATTGGTGAGTAGTTTTTGGTTATTATGACAGTGATGCCACAAACATTCTAGTACATGCCTTGTGGTAAACGTGTACTCCTTTCTGTTCGGCATGAAAGAGTGGAATCACTTACGTAAAAGAATTGCATATGTTCGCTTTTAGAAGATAATCTCAGACTATTTTCCCAAGTGGTGAAACCTCTTTATGCTCTTATCAGCAGTTTTAAGAGTTTTAATTGCTCTTGACTGGGGGCAGAGCAAACTATGATTTCCTGCCTTTTTTTGTGCAGCAGATGAGCTGATAATGGGTTTTGTGTTTTAAATGGTTGGAAAAAATGAAAAGAATTATATTTTATGACTCATTTTATGAATATTAAATTTAATATTCAGTTTCTACAGGTAAAGTTTTATTAAGACATAGTCCTGCTCATTCAGTTACGTATTGTCTGTGGCTACTTTTGTGCTACAGTGGCAGAATTGAGTAGTTGTGACAGACTATATAGCCCACAAAGCATAAAATATTTGCTATATGGCTCTGTATGTAAAAAGTTTGCCAACACTTAGTATTAGTCTTTTTCATTTTAACCATTCTAATGTGTCAGTAATGCTATTACACTTATTTGCATTGATCTGATACTTGATGATGCTATCTAGATGCTATTTTGATAGAATTTTGGGCCATTTGGATATATTATCTTTTGCTTATTCAGATGTTTTTTTGCCCATTTTTCTATTGATTTGTTTATTAATGATTTTTTATAAGATTTTGCATTAAAAATGTTTTAGTATGTTCTGAGTCCTTCAGTAGATAGTATGCTGAGTCCATCTATCTATCTATCTATAGCAAGTATCTTCCAATTTGTGGCTAGCTTTTGCATTATCTTAATGGTGTTTTGACAACCAGAAGCTGTTATTTTTTTAACAAAAGAGATTAAAAGTTTCTTTAAAGTTTTAAAAAATATTTTAAACTCAAATACATAAATTTTTATATAGTAAAGACATAAATTTATGTTCTGTTGTAGTGTAACTTCTATTTGTTAAACGTAACATTATTTTTCAATTGCTTCGTTGTTGAAAAGAAAAATATAAATATAATTTTAAGGTCAAAATTTGGGAACCAATTAATTATTCAGTTATTTTAAAGATATTTAAAATATTTTTTTGTTATATTTGCATTATTTCATTTTAGATATTAAGGATGAAAATGAAACCACAGTGAATCCAGAAGAAGTGGCATCTTTGGAGGAATATATACCTACTCGACATACAAGTATTACTCTCCTCAAATGTACCTGCACCATTTTCATGGCTGAATTCAACTTGTTAGGTCATTTGTTGCCTGTCATTTTGGGAGAAAAGGTACATTTTACAGTTCACTACTTATGTTATTTGCAGGTGCTGTGCTATTGTAAGAGGAAGGTGATAGAGTGAAAAAAAGTGCTTATATAGTTATCCATGGTGATGTTAAAGCAATGTAACTATGGTTGTTAATTCTTAGAAAGTTGTGTGTGTGTATGTCTATATACGTATTTATGTATACTTTAAAATCTCAAGCTAAGGCTGTATAAAGAATTATTGAGCATGGGTCTAGAGGTTAGTCCATATACAAACAATGACATCTTGCTTTTGTTTCTAAACTTATTCTGAAAAACTACAACAAGAAAATATTTTTCAAGTGGGCTGACAGATTCAGCTAGCTGGTAAAGAAGCAACAAGCCCAGATAGATTCAGAGTTTTTTATTTACATGTAGACAGCAAAAGCAAATGATGAATGTTGTCAGCTTGCTGTGTCCCTTTCAGGACAACTTTGAAACCAAAGGGCCAAATGACATGCAGCACAATCGTAGGGTACCCTGTTGTCAAGAGTTCAATTTCACACTTCGTCTAAGAAATTACATAGTCACAGCTGTACACTGAGAAAAGTAAGTGGAAACCCTGTGTCTCACCTGACTGAGGGTTCTCCTAGCAGTCTCCCTCAAGAGAAGAGGGTGAGAAGTGGCCGTTTAGAAGTTCTTTACAAAACTGGAGCGCTTCGGTGGCTCAGTTGGTTGGGTGTCCAACTGTGGCTCAGGTCATGATCTCATAGTTCATGGGGTCGAGCCTTGCGTCGGCCTGTGCTGACAGCTCAGAGCCTGGAGCCTGCCTCAGATTCTATGTCTCCCTCTCTGTCCCTCCCCCATGCATGTTCTCTGTCTCTCTCTCAAAAGTGAATAAACCTTAGAAAAAAACTTTAAAAAAGTTCTTTTCAAGACCCCCTATCTTCTCATGTCCTGAGAGTCATGGGATATTCTACGAAGGCTTAGATCTGCTGTGGCTGCATCTTGCCTTTATGGTCTCCATGGGTTTGTGTAAGATTGTCAGGGTGGCACAGAGCTTGTTCCCTTACGGTACCGAGCTCTTAGAATTATTTGTAATAATAAGTGAGATGATCCACATGAACCGTTTTGTACATATTAGGAACCCAGTAATTATTATTTTTGTCAGTGAAGACTTCCTGGATGATTAATATTTGTTTTAGGCCATACATATTTTATTGGTTTTTGTGTTTTCCATATACCTAATAAGGTGTTATTTGTTATCTTTGTTTTTTTGGTTATATTTCTTTTGATACCTACATAATGATAATTATAGAAGTAAAAACTGTCCTAACTTTAAATAAGAAGAACTTGTAGAAATACACAGGGAGTTAGTTGACTATGATACAGTAGTTTCATTTTGTTATTTGTCCCGTCATTTACTTACAGTTGTATTGCTAGGTAAAGAGATCATCTGGGGAAAATTTCAATGGAGAAAATGTATATTAGCATTAGACATGAACTTCAGAGCAACTATGATTAATGAGTTCAAGAAAAGGACAAAAAGGTGGAAGCTTTCAGAAAAGACCTCCATCCATAAAAAGAGAACTAAAGCATTCCGAAACTGAAAACTATAGCACAAGTTATAACTAATGGGATGGAAAAAGATATATCATGTAAATGCAAATCAAGGGAAAAACAGTATGGCTAATCTAACCCCAGAAAATGTGGAGTTTAGGACCAAGGAATATTTTAGAAATAGTTATTTTGTAATGATAAGTGTTAACTTCAAGAATAGAAAAACACAGATAATTCTTATAGGTGTTAAGTTGAATGAAAGCAGGCAGTCATAAGTATGTACTGTATGATTCCATTAAGTTCAAGAATAGGCAAAACTAATCTGTGGTGATTGAAATGAGAGTGAGTATTGGCTAACTCTGGCCGTGATCCAGTATATTGCATGGGAGGGGATATAGGAGAGCCTTCTAGAGTGCTTGAAATGGGTGGTGGTTACAGATGTAAAATTTTGTTGAGCTTTTCACTAATGTTTGTGTGCTTTACCATTTGTTACACCTCAGTAATCAAAAATAAAATCACTTGAAAAAGTAAAGTAATTGCTTAATAAGTGGTTTAAAAATTATTAACCGTCAGAAACGCATGTTCAAGCATGTTCAACTTAGTCAATTTAGGCACAGTGTTTCTCAATAATGGTACTGTTGGCTTTTTAGACTGGGTAAGTATTGTGTAGTTTTTACTTTATCTTTAGCCAGTGCCTGCTAAATCCTAGTATTGCTCCCCAATTATTGTGACAATGAAAGACAAAATTGTGAAACCACCCTTCCCACGTATTTTCATGTATGTCTGGATGGAAGGTCATACTGTTCCTCTTTGAGAATGACAGTATGGCATTTTAAGGGAGTAAGTTATTTCTAAGACCTGAAGGGGTTGCTTGCTAATCAGGGTTGATACTCCGGACATCTTGCAACCTACCTGCATTTATTTGGAAGCTTGGAAAGATTCTGTAACACTGAAAGTACCAAGATTAATTTGAAATTGTTAGGATTTTGTGAGCCTATAGCATGTATTATTAGTAGATGTGATATGGATCAGAGATTTTTCCATCCTGCAAATTTTGCTTCTTGTGTAAGTAGTCTTCTTGGTTCCTTAGTCATCTAAATGGTGGCTGGCTCTGAGATATCTAGGACAATATTTGGGAATGATTGAGCTTAGGAAAATACCTTTAAATGTGCTGAGGCACATGTAACAAGCTATTCCAGTTGATTGAAAAAAAGTTGAGCTAAATGGATAGTAATAATTTTACAATAAATACACATTTTTTGAAATCTAGAACATACTTAAAAATGTATAGAAGGTGTTTGTGGTTATGGTAAGAGAGTCCCATAGGAAGTCATCATTTCTAGATTGATTTGATCACATTGCAAAATATGCCAATCAGACTTCTATAGATGGCATTGCGCACCAATCACTGTTTTCCTGAAATACAAATAGAACTCTCTTATTTTCTAGAACTCCAGTAACTTTATGAATGCTACAAACTTCCAGTCTCTTCGGCCTTTGCCATCCATTCAGATATTGGTGGATAAAATTAATCTGGAACATTCTGTGCCAATGTATGCTGAACAGTTGGTGAATGTGGTCAGCAGTCTTACTCAGCCATCTGATAATCTGCTTCATTATTGCTATGCACACTGTTACCTTAAGGTATGAAAAGTGAATTTTCTTGTTTATTAGTATTTGTTTTGCTTTCGGAGAATTAAATAGCTTTTTTTCTCTGGAGTTGTAACTTCATAGAATTAGTATTCCAAAGATAAATTTAAATGGTTCATAATAGATATATTCATTATTCAACATAATTAAATAAAAGTATAAGTATTTTAAAGTTACTTCTTCAGTTATTTGGGATTAATGGCTTGATGTTTATAAGATAATGTTAATTATGATTTTGGAAGATTTTGTATGTCATCGATGGTAATTATTAGGGTGAAGGATCACTTAGTTTATAAGGATATTTTAAAAAACTTATAATTTCTTTGAGGGGAGCATTTATGTGAGATAATGTTATATAAGGAATTCACACATTTGTTTTTTACTTTCCTCTTACTGAATTGATGTTAATTTCTTCATACAAAAGGAGAACTCTTAATGCTTTAAATCAAGTGACAGAAAGTTAATTATTGGGAGGCTTTGCTCAGCTCCATATATATATATTTTTTGTTAAATAATGCATTCCATTATACGTACATAAATAAACCAAAATATTGAGTAATAAGTAGTGTTGCTAAGCAAACACAGATGTGTAGTCTAAGTAGAGACAACATATGTCTAATCAAATTCTTTTATGACTGAAAAAATCTATACCAACTTCAATTTAAGCATAAGTACTAAAAATGCACTAAATTTCATGTAAAGGATTCCAAAATTAGAGGACTCCAAAAGCATATTCCTGATTTTATTGGTTCATTCTTCATTGTTTCATGTTTCAAAGTTCTTAAATATTTCCATATTTGTAGGGCCAAAGGAAACCAATATAAATGTTGTAGTTTTAGATCACCTCTACTTTAAGAAGTTGAAATTGTTTTCAAACCATGTAGAGTAGAACATTATTTCCTAGAAGTCTGTGCAAAGCCCATTTTTAAGAGTATGGTGCAGACTTCCTTGATGAAAGAGTGACCCTCTAAAGTGTGATTCATAGGAGCCATTATTGAAATTATTTATCACAGTGTTTTATGTCATGTGTAGAGTAGCAGAAAGTATTTTTGAAAGCTAGATATATAGGTAATATTCTATATTTATGCTTTTTATTCATTCTTACAATTTACTGAAGTGTATTTTTTAAAATAGTTGTATGACTAGACTATCTGATAAAAATGTTCAGAATATTTGCCTTGTTTTGTTGAAAAAGACCTAGTTTTAAGCAGTTCACTAACCTTTCTAAGGTATTCTGCTTATGTAGGATTCATCAGTTTGGTAAATACTAAGTTCTTTACATACTGCAGACATTCAGCATTAAAGATGAATAAGGCATGTCCCATCCTTAAGGAGAATGGTCACCAAAGCCATTCATCACCAATGTGGTTGTCCTCCATACTGACCTAAAAGTTACTGTGATAGTTGTTTACTACTACTATTGTTAATATGTTAAAAGCTCACTTAAATTTCCAGGGTAATGTAAAGGTTAGTTATAGTGTAATCTAGATAAAGTTATGTTTTGGGATACACATTAAAGTTCTCTTTTATATTTTGGTTACTTTGACTAGAGCTATCTATAATGGATAAGTTAACTGTTCCAGGAAGTTTAGTGTTGGGCAGAGCAGGAATATTATGTAGAAAAACTTGGCATTGACATTAAGAATATTGAATACTTTAAAAAATAAAGCCTTGAGTCTTGAATATGTTATTGTAGTTTGGATGCTTGTTCATTCGCCTGGTACATTTTTAAATGTTCAGGATTTGGTAGAGAGTTTTAGTTTATATTTGGACTGTTTGGATCTGACTCAAAATACTGATTTGTTAAGTTTATAGCAGTTCATGTTACTTGGCATAATTACTATAACCTTTGAGGAGATTTTCAAAGATTAATTTTACTGTTTTAGTGCTAAAATATTATAGTAGAGGATTTAAATCTTTAATGTGTGTGGCATTTTAGGCCTTAAGTAATTTTCAATTAAATACTTAAGTGCTCAAGTTTTACTTTTGTATACCTAAATTTGACTCTAGTGACTGTATGGTAAAATGATATGTAGCACCCATTTCATGTAATTAAATTTATTTTTATTTTTTTTATTAAAAATTTTTAAATGCATATTTAAAATACTTTTGAGAGAGAGAGACAGAGACAGACAGACAGACTGTGGGCAGGGGAGGGGCAGAGAGAGAGGGAGACACAGAATCCTAAGCAGGTTACAGGCCCTGAGCTGTCAGCAAAGAGCCTGATGTGGGGCTCAAACCCATGAACCATGAGATCATGAGTTGAGCTGAAGTCCGTCGCTTAACCGATGGAATCACTCAGGCACCCCTATAATTAAATTTTTTAATTGGGAGAGTTGGCATGGATATGTGAAGAAAACCTGCAGATGGAACTTACTTTAGTATGTCTTATCAGGTCCTCTTTATTTAACTGCTAAATGCATCCTTTGAATGTGTGTGTGTGTGTGTGTGTGTGTATATGTATATATATACAGCATCAAGTAGCAAGGACATTGCAAAGCATCCAATGTTTGAAACATGAAGAAAGTAAGTTCATAGAAGCACCCTATAAACTATAGAATTATGTATAAATTTAAGACCTTGTTATTCATAAGGATCAGCTATGGCAGATGCTTCAGAGAAGTCAAGGAAATTATAGTAGAATCAAAACCTTTTGGAGTTTTTAGATTTGGTAATTTTGAGCCTCAACAAAATTGTATTCTATGGGGATTTGGAGAAACGTTACTTTCATACATGGCTGGTGTGTATAAATTGGTATCATTTTGGAGGGCACTTCTGCAGGATCTAATAAATTTGAAAACAAATCTGTCTCATACCCATCTATTCCAATTTTCAATGTCTATCCTAAAGCAGAGGTCAAAAAATTTTTCTTTAAAAGGTCAGATGGTAACTATTTTAGACTTTGTATGCAAAATTTACTATATCATAGAAATAAATAATAGGGGAACAAATTTCCATAGATTTTGAGTTGATGAAATTAAAAATGTAATAGAATACACTTTTTTTGTAATACAGTTTTACTAATGAGAAGAATGGAATTCTTGGGGTAACATTTAACATCACTGGGGTTCCCCCTTAGTTTTCCCTGTCACCAAATGGATTTTGAATGTTCATATGTAAAAATTATTCATAGCTCATAGGCAGCACAAAAACAGGCATTGGGTGAAATTTGACCTGTGGCTTGCTGATCTCTGTCCTAGAGAAATTTTTGCACATGAAAATACATACAACTGGAGGTCTGGATATGCTCACAGGGGTAGCTCTCCACAATGTAAGTTTTGGTGGGAATCCAAGGAGCACAATGGTATACATAAGTATGGTGACATTTATTTAAATGAAGAAAACAGAATAATGCTAAATATTGCTCACAGGTAGATGAGATATAACACGTAGATGAAGGTATAACAAACAAGTGGACAGGAGACATCCCAGTTCTTGAAAGTAGATTTAAGTGGTTTGGGTGTGGTGTGGGGCCAGTGGGACTAGTATGAGTGTCATGGTTAAAGTAGATTTTAGGTATGTTTTAAGATTTTTAATTTTTTAAATAGTGACTTTATTGATATAATTTACATATAATTCATGTTTTTAAAAGAACAGAAATGAGTGATTTTTAGTATTTTCAGAATTCAGTCATTACCAGTATCTAATTTCAGAACATTTTCATCAACCGCAAAAGAAACCCTCTGCCTATTAGCAATCACTCCCAATTTAACTCTTTCCCTTCTACCCCTTGTAACCACCAACTTACTTCCTGTTTCTATGTCTTTGCCTATTCTGGNAGAGAGTGAGAGCATCTTAATCAGGTTCCACACCTAGCGCAGAGCCTGAACTGGGGCTGGATCTCACAGTTGTGAGACCATGACCTCCGCTCAAAATCAAGAGTCCAGTGCTTAACTAACTAAACCGCTTAGGTGCCCCTTGGACATTTCATATACATGAAATCATACAGCGTATGTTGTTTTGTGACTGGCTTCTTTCCCTTAGCATAGTGTTTTTAAGAGTCATTCATATTGTAGCATGTATCAGGATTTTATTCCTTTTTTATGGCTGAAGAATAATATGTGAATATACTGTATGTTGTGTATCCATTTATCTGTTGATGTGCATTTGAATTGTTTCTACTTTTTGGCTATTATGAATAATAGTTATGAACATCCGTGTATGGATTTTTGTATGAAAATAGGTTTTCATTTCTTTTGGGTATATACCTAGGTGTGGAGTTGTCTGGTTAAATGGTTAATTATTTTTAGCATTTTTAGGAACTACAGTACTTTTTTTCCCAAAGGGATTATTAAGTCATTTTCCTGTTCTACTACCACATTTTTTATTTTTTCACATCCTCACTAACACTTGTTATTGTTGGTCTTTTTGATTTTTATTCATCTTAGTGGTCTTAAAATGGTATCTCATTCTGATTTTGATACATACATCCATAATGTTTAGTGATGTTGGACTTTTTTTTTTTTTTCCACGTCCTTATTTGCCATTCGTATTATCTTCTTTGGAGAAATATCTATTCGGATCTTTTGCCCATTTTTGAATTGTCTTTCTGTTGTTGAGTTATAAGCATTCATTAGATATTCTGAAGGATTTTATTTCTTTAAAAGTGTAGGTGACAGAATGACAATATTCATATTTTTAAAGTCTGGGTAATGAAAAAATTTATTTTCTCAGTTAAATTGTCACTGGGAAAAGTCAAGAGAAAATACTTAATTTCTCTCCATAAGAAAATAATGAAATTATCATTTTTCAATCCAGAGTTTCCTTTTGTTTTAGTGGATATATGAGCAGAAACTAGATTTAGAGGATTTAAGGAATGAGTAGGCAATGAAAAAAATGCAATGTTTTCCAGGCGTCTCTTTCCAGATAACTTGCTGATTAAAGATGAGAAATGGAATTTTACTGAGGATTGGAGAAGAGACAGTGGTGAAAAAGTTTGTTTTTTCTTTAAGAATAAGTGGAGGGGCTCCCGGGTGGCTCAGTCGGTTAAGCATCAGACTTTGGCTCAGGTCATGATCTCTAGTCCTTGGGTTTGAGCCCTGCATCGGGTTCTGTTCTAACAGCTCAGAGCCTGGAGCCTGCTTTGGATTCTCTCTGGGTCTCCCCCCTCTCTCTGCCCCCACTTGTACTCTCTCTTTTTGTCTGTATGCCAAAGATAAATGAACATTAAAAAAAATTAAAAAAGAAATGGAGAATCTAGCATACTTTTTTGGAGAGGGGAAAGAGGAAATGGAGGGAGGAAGCAAGGTAGAGTAAATTGTGAGCTAATTTACTCTAATTATGAGCTAAATCAAATGAAGCATCATAGGACCCCCTCTGACACCAACAGGTTTAGTGAAGCCCGATACCCTGTTTCCAGGTTTCCAAATAACTCTCAAGGTCCTGGTTGCCCACCTTCCTAATAGCAGAGAGTGTTTACCGGAGAGGACCTGTTCTTAACTGACTACTGGCTTGCCAGGCTTTGTGAGACAACTCAAGGAAGGTACGCTTCTAATCACGCCATAGGATCTGTACCACTTACCTACCTTTGTGGAGAGATTCTCAGAGCAAGAGGCTCAGGGCGGCCACAGTTTGTTTAAAGGGTCAGTAGTGCCAGTCCAGCGACACAGACCCCAAGAAGGGAGTGTCCCCTCCAAGGATTCCTCCCCCAGTCCCCAGCGTGGATGGGGGAGCCCAGACCAGCCGCTGCCCACTGCTCCATCGATGGGGAACCAGTTGTATCTGCACACGTGTCTATGTTTTTTTAAGAACAGAAAATGAACAAATCCCAGAGAAGACCTGAAGCCATAGGACACTGAACTGCAGGAGTCAGGGAGGAAAAGAGTCCACTAAGAAGACAGTCTCATAGGTGCTTGAGTGTGAACTGGGAAAGATAAAAACAGCCAGGACCAGAGACACGGAGGGAGGGGAGGGAACCCCTTTCCCGGGGATCCG
This sequence comes from Crocuta crocuta, assembly GCF_008692635.1. NCBI lineage: Eukaryota > Metazoa > Chordata > Mammalia > Carnivora > Hyaenidae > Crocuta > Crocuta crocuta. Next base: position 7,199,991 of record NW_027533334.1, on the reverse strand, counting down.
CGGAGAGTCGAGGGGAAGAGAAACAGTGGCTGAAACTGCTCATCCAACTGTGCCTGGAGAAGAAAAAAACCTCGCTTGGAATAGAAGAGTGATCCTATTTATAGCTGTGGTGCTAACTTTGGGCTGGGTGCCCCATCCCAGGGGGTGCCAGGAGAAACTGCTCCGCTGCTCTCCTGGCTCCATCGCCAGTTGGGAAGCAGCCTGGTCTGCCGGATTATATTTTGAGCCGTATCAATAAAGGGCGTGGACCAAGACCTGGAAAGAGGCGTGGCTTGGGACATAGAGCACAACCCACCTTGGCTACTCCCCGGGCACGGGGAGATCTTACCCAAAAGAGTGAGTTGCAGTGCTTGGTTCGAGAAAGGACTGGGGCACCGCCACTTTTCTCCCCACAACCACCAAGGTAGGACCTCAGGGATCAGCCCGAGTGAGACTTCAGTGGAGCCTAAGACCTGCCTACACCAAACCACGCCCATCCCTGCTAGAGAACTGCCTTTTTTTGTTTTTTTTTCTTACCTAGAGCCTGGGGCAGACCAACATGGATGCACTGCTTGATTAATTCTAGATCAATTCTTATTATTCAGATATATTTTCCTTTCTTTCATTTGTATCCCTCCCCGCTGCTGGACTGGGCCCAGTGGTCATTGGTTTGCTTAAACAGTCACATTTAATCCTTTCTCTAGATGTATATTCTACATCTTCACTGCTACCTTTCTATCTTTCTCTCTCTGGAGTAATCAGACTATATAGTTTCTCTGAGTAACATCATCTTCGTTTCTTTCTCCTCACCTCTTACCATACTCTCTTTCTCTCTCTCTGAATTAAGCCTCTTAGTCTCTCTGCCTGGTCGTTGTCCAATTTCACTTCCTCCCCGCCCTGTCATTTCTCTCTTTGTATATGCTCTTCCATCAGCACTGCATACCCCCTGCTCTTTATTGGTAGCTGGGAATTCTGGTTTTATGCTTTTAGACTGTCCTTTGTCTATTTTTTTTCTTTTTTTCATCTCTTTTTCTTTTTCCCTTTCGGTTTGCTTGCTGTTGAATTTGTGCATTTGTGTGCCTTTGTACTCTCTGTGTTTGTCTGTTTTCTTTTCCAAGGCTACCTCAAGAAACAAGCCAAAGTACACATGGTATTTGGAGAGTCCCAAATACCACTACAAGTAGGGAAATAAAATAACCGAAGTCTCAACAAGAGAGATCAAGAGACACCATTCAAAGAACACTTCCTGAATGGACAGGCCCTGGACAGTGAAAGAGCCTTCTTTAATACAGTGGTACTCTTAGGTGCAGAGCACATAATAAGCTTTTAAGACTAACAAGAGACAGAAAGCTAGCCAAAATGATGAGATGGAAGGACTCTCCTCTAAAGAAATTCCAGGAAGAAATGACAGCTAAAGCACTGCTCAAAACAGATAGAAGCAACATAACTGAACAAGAATTTAGAACAATAATCATAAAATTAATCGCTGGGCTTGAAAAAGGCATGGAAGACATCAGAGAAGCCATTGCTACAAAGATTGTGGAGCTTAAAAATAGTGATGAACTAAAATATGCTATAAATGAGGTGCATAATAAAATGGAGGCGTCCAATGCATGGATCGAAGAAGCAGAGAGGAGAATAGGTGAATTAGAAGATACAATTATAGAAAAAGAGAGAAAAAGAGAGATAAACTGATCCAGGAACATGAAAGAAGAGTTCGAGAGCTGAGTGATGCAATCAAACAGAACAATATCCGTATCATAGGAATTCCAGAAGAGGAAGAGAGAGGGAAAGGTGCTGAAGGAGTGCTTGAACAAATTATAGCAGAGAAATCCCCAATCTGGGGAAGGAAACAGACATTGAAATTGCAGAGGCACGGAGAACTCCCCTCAGACGTAACTTGAATTGATCTTCTGCACAACGTATCCTAGTGAAACTGGCAAAATATAAGGACAAAGAGAGAATTCTGAAAGCAGCTAGGGATAAAAAGGCCCTAAAATACAAAGGGAGACCTATCAGAGTAGTTANATCAAAAGAAACAGGGTAGTAGAACCGATAAAAAAAAAAACAAGATCCATCTATTTGCTGTCTACAAGAGACTCATTTTAGACCCAAGGACACCTTCAGATTGAAAGTAAGGGGATGGAGAAATATATGTCATGCTATTGGAAGTCAAAAGAAAGCTGGAGTAGTTATACTTACATCATACAGACTGGACTTTAAAGGCAGTAACAAGGGATGAAGAAGACGTTATATAATAATTACAGGGTCTATCCATCAGGAAGAGCTAACAATTATAAATGTCTACGCATCTAATATGGGAGCACCCAAATACATAAAACAAACACAAACAGAAACAAACAAGAATGTGCTAATAGCANCTACAAGAGACTCATTTTAGACCCAAGGACACCTTCAGATTGAAAGTAAGGGGATGGAGAAATATATGTCATGCTATTGGAAGTCAAAAGAAAGCTGGAGTAGTTATACTTACATCATACAGACTGGACTTTAAAGGCAGTAACAAGGGATGAAGAAGACGTTATATAATAATTACAGGGTCTATCCATCAGGAAGAGCTAACAATTATAAATGTCTACGCATCTAATATGGGAGCACCCAAATACATAAAACAAACACAAACAGAAACAAACAAGAATGTGCTAATAGCAGGGGACTTGAATATTCCACTTATAACAATGGATAGATCAACTAGAAAGAAAATCACTAAAGAAACAATGGAGTTGAATGACACATTGGATGAGATCGATTTGACAGATATAATTAGAATTCTACATCCTGAGGCTGTGGAATTCACTTTCTTCTCAAATGCGCATGGCACATTCTCCAAGATTGCATACTGGATCATAAAGAGCCCTCAATAAATATATAAGAATTGAGATCATACGATGCACACTTTCAGATCACAATGCTATAAAACTTGAAATCAGTCACAGGAAAGAGTCTGGAAAACCTCCGAAAACATGGAGGGCAGAGAACATCCTACTAAAAAAAAATGGGCCAATCAGGCAATTAGAGAAGAAATTAAAAAATCTATGAAAACAAATGAAAATGAAAATACAATTCAAACGCTATGGGATACGGGAAAGGCAGCCCTTAGAGCAAAGTACATTGCACTCCAGGCCTATTTCAAGAAATTAGAAAAAGTGCAAGTATAAAGTCTAAGGACACCTAAAGTAGCTAGGAGAGCAACAAGAGCACCCCAACCCAGTAGAAGAAGAGAAATAATAAAAATCAGGGCAGAAATAAACAATATAGAATCCAAAAAACCAGTTGAACAGATCAGTGAAACCAAGAGTTTTTTTTTGTTTGTTTTGTTTTGTTTTGTTTTTAATAAACAGAATTGACAAACCTCTAGCCAGGCTTCTCAAAGAGAAAAGAGAGCACCCAAATAGACAAAATCATGAATGAAAATGTATTTATTACAACCGTTCCTTCAGAAATACAAGCAATTATCAGGGAATACTATGTAAAATTATATGCCAACAAACTGGATGACTTAGAAGAAATGGACAAATTTCTAAACACATGCACTACCAAAATTCACATGAGAAGAGATAGAAAATCTGAACAGTCCCAAAAGTAGTGAAGAAATTGAATCAGTTATCAAAAATGTCCCAACAAATAAGAGCCCTGGGCCTGATGGCTTCCCTCAGGAATTCTACCAGACATTTAAAACAAAGTTAATACCCATTTTTCTCAAGCTTTTCCAAAAAATAGAAATAGAAGGAAAACTTCCAGACTCCTTCTATGAAGCCAGCATCACTTTGATTCCCAGGCCGGACAGACACCCAGCAAAAAAAGAACTACAGACCAATATCCTTGATGAATACAGATGCAGAAATCCTCAAAGAGGTACTTGCAAATCGAATGCAGCAGCACATAAAAAGAATTATCCACCATGATCAAGTGGGATTCATTCCTGGGTTACAGGGCTGGATCAATATTTGCAAATCAATCAGTGTGATACATCACATTAACAAAAGAAAAGATGAAAACCATATGATCCTGTCTATAGATGCAGAAAAAGCATTTGACAAAATACAGCATCCCTTCTTAATAAAGACCCTTAAGAAAATTGGGATAGAAGGAACTTACTTAAACATCTTAAAAGCCACTTATGAGAAGCCTTTAGCTAACATCATCCTCAATGGGAAAACTGAGAGCTTTCCCCCTGAGACCAGCAACACGATAGGGATGTCCACTCTCACCACTGTTGTTCAGTATAGTGCTGGAAGTCCTTCCATCAGCAATCAGACAACAAGAGGGGAAAAAAGGTATCAGATTTTGCAAAGAAGTCAAACTTTCACTTTGCAGACGACAGGATACTCTACATAGAAAACCCGACAGACTCCACCAGAAGCCACCTAGAACTGATCCATGAATTCAGCAAAGTTGCAGGGTACAAAATCAATGCACAGAAATCAGTTGCATTTTTATACACCAATAATGAAGCAACAGAAAATCAGGAAACTGATCCCATTCTCAATTGCACAAAACCCCATAAAATACCTAGGAATAAACCAAACCAAAGACATAAGAGATCTGTATGATGAAACTATAGAAAACTTATGAAGGAAATTGAAGAAGACACAAAGAAATGGAAAAACATTCCATGCTCATGGATCTGAAGAATAAATATAGTTAAAATGACATTACTACCCAAAGCAATCTACACATTGAATGAAATCCCAATCAAAATTGCACCAGCATTCTTCTAAAAGCAAGAACAAACTATCCTAAAATTTTTATGGAACCACAGAAGACTCTGAATAGCTGAAGTAATATTAAAGAAGAAAACCAAAATGGGAGGCATCACCATCTCAGACTTAAGCCTCGACTACAAAGCTGTAATCAATCAAGACGGTATGTTATTGGCACAAAAACAGACACATAGATCAGTGGAATAGAATAGAGAACTCAGAATTGGACCCACAAGAAGCGGGAAGGAGTATCCAATGGACAAAAGACAGCCTCTTTAACACATGGTGCTGGGAGAACTGGACAGCAACATGCAGAAGAATGAAACTATATCATTTTCTCACACCATACACCAAAATAAACTTAAAATGGATAAAGGACCTGAATGTGAGACCAGAAACCATCAAAACCCTAGAGGAGAAAGCAGGAAATAACTTCTTTGACCTCCACCACAGCAGTTTCTTACTTGACACATCCCCAAAGGCAAGGAAATCACGAGCAAACATGAATTATTGGGACTTCTGCACGACAAAGGAAACAATCAATAAAACTAATAGGAAACTGATGGAATGGGAAAAGATAGTTGCAAATGACGTATCAGATAAAGGGCTAGTATCCAAAATCTATAAGGAACTCTCCAAACTCCACACCCCAAAATCACATAATCTAGTGACAAAATGGGCAGAAGATATGAACAGACACTTCTCCAAAGAGGACATCCAGATGTCCAACAGACACATGAAACGATGCCCGGCATCCCTCATCATCAGGGAAATGCAGATCAAAACCACACTGAGATAACACCTCACGCCGGTCAGAGTGGCTAAAATGAACAAGTCAGGAGACTATAGATGCTGATGAGGATTTGGAGATATGGGCACCCTCCTACACTGTTAGTGGGAATGTAAACTGATGCAGCCCCTCTGGAAAACAGTGTGGAGGTTCCTTAAATAATTAACAATAGGACTCCCCTATGACCCAGCAAGGGCACTGCTAGGAATTTACCTAAGGGAATCAGGAGTGCTGGTGCATAGGGGCACATGTACCCCAATGTTCATAGCACTTTTAACAATAGCCAAATCATGGAAAGAGCCTAAGTGTCCATCAACTGACAAATGGATCAAGAAGATATGGTTCATCTATACAATGGAATACTTCATGGCAATGAGAAAGAATGAAATCTGACCTTTTGTAGCAACGCTGGTAGAACTGGAGAGTGTTATGCTGAGGGAAACAAGTCAGGCAGAGAAAGACAGACAGCATATGTTTTCATGTATAGGAGGATTTGTAGGAACTTAACGGAGGACCATGGGGGAAGATAAGGGGAAAAATAGTTGGAGAGAGGGAGGGAGGCAAACCATGAGAGATTCTTGAATGCTGAGAACAAACTGAGGGCTGAAGGGGTTGAGGAAGAGGGGAAGGGGGGTGATGGGCTTGGAGGAGGGCACTGGTTGGGATGAGCACTGGGTGTTATATATAAACCATGTTGACAATAAACTATGAAAGAGAAAAAGTGAAGGATCATATTGCTGTTCTAGCAATACGGAGTTTTGAAGAAGTCCTTTATCCTTTTTGGACATCATTTTTCCCATATGTGAACTGAAGTGATTTATTTAATCTCTATGCAGTTTTACCTCTCAGGTTTCTAATTTTCAGTCAACTAGATCTGGTACCACCTTCCAAAAGCTTTTCCTTCCCAAATGTTCATTATTCTGCAGAATTCTCAGTATAATCCTTCTTTCTTTCGTTTTTGTTTATTCCAGTATATTACTGTATATGGGTTAACTACATCTTTTTTTTTTTTTAACTGTTTTACTTATTTTTGTAAAATACACTTAACATAAACATTACCAGAGTGCCTGGCTGACTCATTTGGTAAAAGGTGCTTCATTTAATGACTCGGTTGTTAGTTTGATCCCCACATTGAGGGTATAGAGATTATTAAAAAAAAAAAACAACACAAAAGTTACCAGTGTTACACAGTTTTTAGGTGTATAGTTACAGGAGAGGAACTACATTCATAATTGTGCAACTTTCATTACTATGCATTTCCAGAATCTTCTCTTGAACCCAAACTGAAACTTTATTAAATAATTTCAGTTCTTTTCTTCTCTGTCCCTGGGTAACCACCATTCTTCCCACTGTCTCTGTGAATTTGACTACTTAGTACCTCATATTAGTGGAATCTTATGATGACTGTCCATTTAACTGTTGTATTTTATTAGGATACTGTATCTAAGATTCATCCATGTCATAGCATAGTTTCAAACTTGCTTACCATTTGAGTCTGAATATTACATTGTATTTTTGTACCACATTTTGTTAATACACTCTTTCATTGATGAATACTTGGGTTATTTCCACATTTTGGGTAATATGGATTATGGTGGTATAAACGTGATATGTGAATACCTGTTAACTTCACTCATTTTTATTTGTTATTTATATATAGCCTAAAATGGAATGCTAGATAATATTATAATTTTGTATTTAATTTTACTAATTTATTTTTATTTTTTATTTTAAAAATTTTAAGTTTGTTTATTTTGAGAGAGAATGAGAGAGACCACATGGGGCAGAGAGAGCGGGAGAGAGACAATCTCAAGCAGGCTCCACACTGTCAGTGCAGAGCCTGATGCGGGGCTCAAAGCCACAAATCACGAGATCATGTCCTGAGCCAAAGTCAGACCCACTTGACTGACTGAACCACCTAGGTGTCCATATGTTTAATTTTAAATAGACAGCATATGATTATTTATAGCAGCTGTACTATTTTATATATTCAAAAAATTTTAAAGTTTTTATTTAAATTCCAGTTAATATACATGTAATATTTCAGGTGTACAACATAGTGATTCGGTACTCTTGTACAACACCCAGTGCTCATCACGAGTGCACTTCTTAATCCCATGACTTATTTAACCCATTCTCCCACCCATCTCCTCTGTGGTAACCATCAGTTTGATTACTGTAGGTAAGAGTTTGTTTCTTGGTTTGCCTCTCTCTAATTTTTTTTCTTAAAATACACATAGAAGTGAAATTATATGGTATTTTTCTTTCTCTGACTTATTTTGCTTAGCATAATAACCTGTAGGGTCCATCTGAATTGTTGCAGATGACAAAATTTCTTTATTTTTTTTTTTATGGCTGTATGGTAATACTTCACTGTGTGTGTGTGTATGTATCTATCTCGTTTTCTTTATTCATTAGTTAGTGGACATCTGCGCCTTTTCAATAATTTAGCTGTTGTGGATGCTTTGGAATATAAACATTGGGATGCTTGTATCCCTTTGAAACTAGTATTTTTGTATTCCTTAGGTAAATATCTAGTAGTGCCATTGCTGAATTGTAAAGTTCTATTTTTAACTTTATGAGGAAACTCCATATTGTCTTCCAGAGTGCCTGCACCAGTTTGCATTCTCACCAACAGTGCAAGAGGGTTCCCCTTCTTCACACCTCGCCATCACCTGTTGTTTCTTCTGTTGTTGAGTTTAGCCATTTTAACAGGTGTAAGCTGGTATCTCATAGTTTTGATGGATATTTCTCTGATAATGAGCAACCTTGAGCATCTTTTCATCTTGGCCATCTGGATGTCTTTTTTGGAAAAAGGTCTATTCATGTCTTCTGCTCAATTTTTAATTGGTTTATTTGCTTTTTGGGTTTTGAGTTTGATAAGTACTTTACATATTTTCTATACTAAACCACTGTCGGATATGTCATGTGCAGATATCTTCGATTCTGTAGGTTGCCTTTAAGTTTTGTTGATTGTTTCCTTTGCTCTGCAGAAGCTTTTTATTTTGATGAAGTCCCAAAAGTTTATTTTTGTTTTTGTTTCTCTTATCTCTGGAGACAAATCTAAAAAGAAATTGTTATGGCTGTTGCCAAAGAGGTTACTGCTTGTGTTCTCTTCTAGAATTTTTATGTTTTCACATTTAGACCTTTAATCCATTTTCAATTTATTTTTGTATATGGTATAAGAAAGTGGTCCAGTTTTATTCTTCTGTATGTTGAAGTTCAGTTTTCCCAACACTGTTTGCTGAAGTGACTTTTCCCCATTGGATATTCTTTCCTTCTTTGTCAAAGATTAATTGACCACATAATTGTGGGTTCATTCTGGATTTTCTGTTTTGTTCCATTGATCTACGTGTCTGTTTTTGCTGCAGTGTCACACTGTCTTGAGCACTACAGCTTTGTAATATAACTTTAAGCTCAGAATTGTGATGCCTTCAGCTTTGCTTCCTCCCGCCCTCCCCCACAATTGCTTTGGCTATTTGGGGTCTTCTTTGGTTCCATACAAATCTTAGGGTTCTTTGTTCTAGCTCTGTGAAAGATGCTCCTGGTATTTTGTTAGAGATTGCATTAAATATGTAGAGTGCCTTGGGTGGTATAGACATTTTTAACAATATCAGCTCTCATCGATGAGCATGGGATGTTTTTCTATTTCTTTCTGTCTTCTTCAGTTTCTTTCATCATTGTTGTATAATTTTCAGAGTACAGGTCTTTTACTTCTTTGCTTATGTTTATTTCTAGAATTTTATTGTTTTTGGTGCACTTGTAAATGGGGTTCATTCCTTAATTTTCCTTCTGCTGGTTCATTATTGGTGATAGAAATGCAACAGATTTATGGGTAAAGTTTTTGATTTTTTTTCTGTCCCTTTAAGAAAGGGACATATCTTTAGGATGTTGGTTATATTATTGTACCAAGTGTCTTATAATGACAGAAGCTTAAGCATGATTTGTTTTACATCACAATTACTATATTTTCATTGTTATTTACAGTTAGTGTGTGTTTTTATATTTTTTGCCTTTTATCATTAGAAATTCTAATTTAGCATACTAATTTTATTAAAAACTTACAAGATTTTTTTTATATTTCTGAAACTACAGTTTCTTCTATTTATGTTAACTCAAGAACATTGTGAAGTGTTAAAATACAGATAAACTTTTAATATTCTAATTGAATTTTTTGAAAGGTGGAACTACATGTTGACTTGTTCATTTAATGTGAAGTATAAGTCATCATATTCAGGTTGACCTTTCCTTCAGCTAATATTTTCATTGGTATTTACACTTACCACTTCATAAGTTCTTACTGCTTCAGATGATTCGTTTGCAGTGCTCAGTACTTTTACTGTGTTTCTAAGTATATGAGCTATCCTTGGTGAAAGTAACCTCAATTCATACTGTGTTTGTTTTCATTTTTGTAGATAAAGTATTTATAATGTTGGTCAAGGGCTGTGGACAAGTTAGTTATGTAGGTATATTTCATGTAAATATGTTATTTCATGACTGTAATTTAAAAGAGTTGGAAGTTGGTTATTTTAAATAATTCTTTGGGGGGGAGGAGATAAAGGGACACAGAGTGTGAGTTGGGGATGCAGAGGGAGATGGAAGAGGGACTGTTAAGCAGGCTGCACTCACAGCCTAGAGGATCATGACCTGAGCCGAAATCAAGATTTCGGACACCCACTGACTGAGCCACCCAGGTACCCCTGAAATTATTACTTTTGATACCGTAGATAGGCCCTCTTTCTTTATATTTGCCTGAATGTTCCCTTAGAAGCATCTCTGGACAGCATGCAAATTTAATAATAGTTTATAAAATATTACAGGATAAGGTACAGTTTCCCCAGAGTGTTTTACAGTTCTGCAAACATCCAGAAAGGATCTCCTCCACACCCAGTTTCCATCTGAGTAGACTTACTGATAGTGTCTGTTATTATACTATTGGGGCATTTTATAGACTATTAGAAAGTGTCTTGAGAGAGTTCTTAGTTGGACACAGATAATCTAATATGATAACATATTACCCTTATTCATAGTATATAAAATTTGGAGGTTGGGCAATGTTTTAAAAATGTTTTTTATTAAGTGGTATAATAATTGTAAATGTTAGAATCCTTTAAATGAGCCTTTTAGAGGAAATATGAAATGCTGAAATTGCACAGTGCTTGGAAATTCTTTGCATACAGGATTGCTCTGAACAAGTCTTTAAAGAGAATGGATGTGGATAACTTAATTTTCAAGGTCGATCATTTATTAGAAACATTTTTTTCCCCTTCTCAATTCTGTATTTCTTGCCACTTGGTTGACAACAGGATTTATAGGAATTAATAGGTGCTCACTTTCATTTTGTTCAATAGTAATTAGGTAGGTCCTTTGAAATGGAGTTTTCTCTAAAAATATGTAATTTTAACTAATGTCTCATTTCCAAAAAATTATTTTGTTCACTTAAACCTGACTTTAAAGGAAGTGATTTGAGATTGTCAGTTTGATGAACGATAGGGACATAATAGCCTTTTAAAAACCATTTGGAAATAGTTTAATACTTTTTAAAGAAGTTGATCATTAGTTTGTAAGTTCATTAAATGAAAGTATTTTTTTTTGAAAATTCATTATTGAAAAATCTTAAACATTTTTCACTGTAAAACTTATCAGTTAATATAAATCCTAGAGATAGGAAAGTGAGTGCTTTATGACCCCATGGAATAAAAATTAATCAGGAAAGATAAATATTAGGGTTAACCTACTTTAGTATGTTGTTGAAAATCAGTAGCCTTGTTTTGTATCCCTGTGTGTTAGTGTTTTATTTTTGAGATGTTTATTTTTTACCTTATTGGAAAGAACTGGAGCTCATTTATAGTAAATTCTCTATAATGGTGCATGTAATATTGTTATATTGGTTCTTCCTCTTAAAGCAGATATACTGTTCAGGAATTGCAGGGAAGGCTTATAAAATTTTTGAGTGTGATCTGCTCATTTTAAGTATAAACATATGAAGAGTAATTTATGTCATGTACCAAATTTCCTGGGGTGAAAAACATCAGCGGTACAATTTTCATAAAAGAAAGGGGGTAATCTGTAACATTTTAGGATATATTTGGATATCCTTTTTGTGTGCATAATGTAAGTCGAAGGCAAAATACATTTTTGTGATTGTTTTTGTTGTAATTAATGTTCTTTTTAGGCATTAAATGATATTAACAGTAATTTACTAATTTTCACCAAGTGCACAATACAGGCAGTTTATATTACTAGAAAGTGTGTGCATTTTAGCAGACAGTAAAACACTAAATAATAATTATGTTTAGAAATAAAATGTGAAACTTAGAGTTGTAAGAGGCAGTGATCTTTCAGGGACATGAAAGAAATACTGTATGTTTAAATCTCTTAATTTGCATTTAGTCAATGTTAAATTGAATAAAAGAAAATGTTGATGTTTGGGAAGTGGAAAAAGACATTGGAACATATTTAGTGTGCAGCTGTTGTAGAGCAAATTGAAACTGACGTATTTCATCCTGTGGTTATTAAAACTTTGTCTCTGTGAACATTTGGATCTTTTCTTTTTGTTTCAGATATTTGGTTTCCAGGCAGGACTGACGTCTTTGGATTGTAGGGGATCTTACTGCTTACCTGTACCGATTATTCCCTCTTTCAGCACTGCTCTTTATGTTAAACTTCTGAAATTACCCACATGCTGGTAAGTATTATGTTAAAATGTGGCTTATGATAATTTTCATGTATTATGAAGGGGGAAAAACGCAGTCGTGTCTGTCTTATGCAAGTATGTTAGTTTTATACAAAACCTTAGAAAAATATCTGAAGTTCTACTGCCTTTTACTGAGACACTAAAAATCTTTCTTTAATGCCTGATGTATACTAGATCATAGTCTCTTTTGTGGTAATGTTAACTGTTGTTGGGGAATAACTGTTAATCCATGTTGGAATTAGAGTAAACTGTTGCTGCTTCATACTGTACTAGTAAGTGTAAAGGGAAGTACCTTATTTTTGCCTTTTTAGGGGATATAGACAAAGATTTTTAAAAGTTGCAAATTAATATCGAAGCCTAAGTATTTATCATTTAAATAACAATTTTATGTGTATTCATAGGCACTTAGAAAAGTACACCCATAACGTAGATTTACATATTTGATACATCTCTAGTTGATGCATTTTAGAAGAAACTGATTTTAGACTGTATTTTCATTTGTTTCGGGGCTACTTTATTTGGGAGGTCATATTTTCTTAAATTGGAAGAGGTTTATAGAAGTCCAATAGTTACTAGTTATGCCTTTTAAAATTTTAGTTGAAAGCAAACTTTAATATATTAAATAGAAGATTGTTTGAATGTATGAAATAAGGTTTAAATACAGGAAATATATTCTAGGGAAATATTTCTACATTTAAAAATTTAGATTATTCTTTGGATGGAATATGTCTTTGCTTTCCCATCCTAATTAGTAAGATTATTTTTACAAAATTATTTTTACAAGATGTAATTTCTATTATTTATGAAAAGCAACATACCTTCAGGAAAATATTTTTTATCTAAAGTACTTTATTTGTTTAAAGTATATTTTTTTGATAACTTTTAAAATGAAACTTATAAATTAAATGCTTACATCTTGAAAAATTTTGCCTATTGAGAAAATTAAAAAATATAGAAGTTGTAGTTAATTGAGTCTTGGAACCAATTTTTCTGCAAAATGAAACCATTATTAAGTGATCGATCATTCTTACTTTCTCTTGATAAGTTTAATTTTGTCCTTAGTCATCCATATTCTACACGTGTCATATCTTATGTAGTATTGAGATTCTTGTTAATATTTTATTTGTATGTACTTGTTGCATTTGAGCCAAGTTTTATATTTGCTATATTAAGAAATACCAGGGGATCTGTCCCAGTTGGTATGTTGATATCAACTTTAATAGATGTTTACTTATCATTCATAACACTGAGATTTTTAGAAACAGTGCAATTTACTACAGAAAATACTTAGGTTTTCTCAAAGCCAAAATTTTCAAAATGAATTATAGCCTTCACATGAAAAAAATTGAATATTTAAATAGGCAAGACTTAGTTTAAGGATGTGTAGGACTTAATACAAGTATTGTCAAATGTGGTTTAAAATATGTGTCCTGACATCTAAAAGAAAATATTCCATTTAAATACTAAAAGCATGAGATCACACAATGCTTGTATATGGAAGTGACTTGATTTTTTTGTAGTTGAGACCACTTCTGTATTATTTGAGTGGTATTTTTCTATGCTTTACATGAGTATATTGCTTTGAAATAGTTTCTTTACATTATTTTCCTTAGTTAATAGACCATAAACTATCATTTGTTCTTAGCAACTCTAACTTGAAAGTAATACATGTAAAACTCATTAAATTGATATGTATATTAGTTAAATGAAATGAATAAGATACATCATATAGTGCTTGAATTAAATCAAAATCATATGAGAACTGAGAATTTTACTGAACTCATGCAGTGAGTCAGGATTATTTTAGTTAGGCCATATTGGTTGTATCATTTAATGTCAACTCTGTTCCCAATATGGTATCTTCTTTCCTCAAATTATATAAGCTGTTTTACTTGGATTTTTAAAAATTATATTCTAGTTTCTTAAAGCACATGTATGAGGCTATTTATATTTTATCTATTCAGTATGAGAAGAGCATATTTACTATAGGCCATGGGTTTTGAAACCCTTATGCCACATTGAAAAAAAAAATTTAGTCGGAATGTTTGAGTTAGCAGTGAAAGTCTAGATTTTATGTAAAACAACAAAATAGTTTATACTTTTTGTTTAAAAATGTCTCAATTGAAACTAATTACATGTGAAATTTCAGACTAACATTTATTTTAATCAGATTTGCTAAAAAATTTTAAAATATGTATGGTTTAAGTAACATCAAAAATAGCTTATTTTTCTCCCATATGAATATTCCTATTAACATATTTTAACAAGCTAACACTAAACTCCAGTTTCTTGGAATTTATTTTTCTCAAAATATATTGGCCATATTTTATTTTTCACTCTGTATTACACAGTTTCCAAACATAAACATTCAAATTTTTTTTTTCTTTATTGCTGTATATCAGGTTAACTTTTAATTCTTTTAGTCCCTTAGAACAGGATTAAAATATGTAGGATATAGTGGGAAAGATACAGTGACAATAACTAATGATTGTCTTGAGCAACTGATTCAAATTTTAATTTTTCTCATTTTTTAGTAAGAAGATGTTTAAAAGGTAGTAGAGGATTGGTTAAAGGCAATAAAGTATTAGAATGTCATTATCATAAGTAGGATTAAGGCTTCGTCTCCTGTAGATAGTTATTTTTAAAATTTCTACAGTGGTAATACTTTTAGGTTTCTAGATACATTCTTAGAGTTAACCTTTTTTTTTTTTTTGTTTGAGAACAGAGAAACTAAAATACACACATCGTTTCCAAACTTTTAATTGAAATTAATATTTTATAGAAAAGTGCATAAATTCTGGTACTTTCATAAGTGAATTGGACCTTTGGTAACCAACAGAAATATCAAGAAGCAGAGTATTATCAGCATCTCAAAAACCTGTCTCCCTTACCTTCCTGCAAGGTTAACTATTATTCTGATTTCTAATAATGTAGTTTACTTTTGTCTGTTCTTGGACTTAAATAGAATCATCCAGCATATTCTCCTTTTTGACTGGCCTCTGTCACTCACAATAACATTTGTGAAATTCATATAACACAATGTAGTTTTTAGATTATTTGCTTTTGTCACTGTGCAGTATTCTGTTACATGAACATTTATACATTTTTGATCAGCAATTTTAATTGAAAAATATGTATCTAAAGTATGTGTTAATTTGTGTTTTTATTTCTTTGCCAGTTTCCCTTGTCCTTAAGAAGCTTCAATTGTATTAGGGGAGATTGGATGTCATTCATAAATATTTTTTGATTTTCTATGTTGTGATAGGCATTGTGCTACATATTGGAATTGGGGAAAGAATGCAATAGGATGAAGTGAGTATAAGGGATATCCCCTGAGCATGAAAACTTAGTCTAGTGTGAGAGAACACTAGACACCTAAGAAAACGTGTCTTTAAATGGTAAAATTGAGGCTTAAGCAAAATGTCCCATTAATTTAAAGAAAGAAAATTTCCCCGGGACATCATGGTTGGCTTCAGAGAAGAAGTGGCAGTAGAATTGGGTTTTATTGGTTGAATTGGGTAGATATCTAGATGTCAGGAGATTGGTTGGGGTGTGTAAGTTTCTATGCAGATACTATTATCTGAACAAAGCCAAGGTTGGTCCATTGGATCTGAGAATGCTACAGTTAGGAGAGGAATTTGGAAGGTTCCTTTTGGGCCTTAATTTGTACATGATTTAGGGTGTGTAAGCTTTTTAATATGAATACTTAAAAAACGTTAAAGTAGTTAATCAGGTTTTCATTAATCCTATTTCTTCCTCAGGCTTGTTAAATTGCCATTATACTATAGTTTCAAGTTCATTTTCTCCTGTAATTGAGGGTTCAAAAATGTGATCTCATTTATATAGAGATACATGCAACTTACTTTGGAAGTTCAGAGAAAAATTATTTTGGATTAGAAAGTCATGGAGAACATGAAGATGGTAACTTTTAAGCAGATTATTAAAGAATGGGTAGGATTTGAAAGAAAAAAAACTTTTTTTATATAGTGTTAGGTACTTTAACAAAGTTTTCATAACAACCCTGTGAGCTAAGGTGATATTCTGTTATAAATCAAAACTCAGGGAGGTTACGTAAATCGTCCCAAGTCACACAGTGCCTGGGCAAGAAATCTCATGGAAGGTTATCTGATTCTAAAGTCTTTGGTCCCTTTCTTACCTGAAGGAGTGAAGATGTACATTATCTTCTGTTAATCATCTCCAAAGGCTCCGTGTACTTCTTGCCTTGTAGTAAAACTGGATTTCCATGTATTGAGAGACCAGTTGAGATAGTACAGCTAATAAATCTGAACTCTCTTACTATCTCCTAGTATACAGTTAATAGCATACAGATATTGTGATGATCTTAGAGAATTGTAGATAATAGGGTTAGTTGGAACCTTAGACCTTATCTCAATTTCTGAGTCTATGACACAGCTTTGATTTTTAGTTGTCTATCCATGGGTTGAACATTTTATCCAGAGGGACTTAGCTACTTTATGAGGCAACCAGATTCATTTCTGGGCAACTCTAGAGTTCCTTCTTTTGTTGAGTCAAAATCTGCTTTCATGTTTCTTCTCTTTCCTAATTATTGCTTATATGTATCATGGTCATTTTCATAGAGATAGGGATGTGGGAAAACACATTTCTTTACAAGACTGAGGGATCCCTCTAAGTACCCATTTCTTATTTAGCACAGTGGTAGAGGTCTTGGTTTTTGATCATGAAATTATTGAACAGTGGCTTTGTTTGAGGAAGGTGTTTCTGTGGAATCTGTGTTTGAGTTCAGTGTTAATTAGAAATACAAGATTTGGTGCTTGTCGGCTTAGGGTAATTGATGTGGTGCCTAAAGGGTAAGTGAACAGATATTGATCCTTTTGGCTCCCTGAAAAGGAAACCAAAGCAGCCATTTTCCTGCTCTAGCTCAGAGTAACACTAGAGGGAATGCTTGCAGCTTTAATGCAGGCTAGGCCCTTCAAGTCTAAAAAAAAAAAGCTAAAAATAACTATTTATCAGCAAACGTAGAGGATAAGTAACTCAACCCACAGGGCTCAATGTCACATTTGCTCAACTGCCCTGTTCTTTGTAATATCACAGTTTGAACCTTAAGAACATAAGAGTTGGGGTTTTTAATGCCCCTGGAGATAGAGCTTTTTAATTCCCTTTTTTCCAGAGCTATGATAATTTTCATCTGCTTTTGTGACACATGTTCTCTTGAACATAATGTCTTAAAACTGGGAAGACTTAGCTGGGATGCTGCCTCTACTTGAGTGGCAGCAGCCTGATTGTTAGCTTCAGTTCTTGCATCTGGAATGTGCTTTCATGGAATATTTTGAACTGAAAAGAAATACTTTCATCACCTATTATGACCCTCTCATTTCAAAGATGAAATGACTGAGTCCCAGAGAGTTCAAATTACTTAACCTAGGACCACACAGTAAATATCAGTGCCTAACTGTGATCCTCACTTTCTTGATTCAGGGCCTCTTCAACTACTTTAAAGTTATTACTATTATTTTAATGTTTCATAATATATAAAACAGAAAATGTACCATTTTAACTATTTTTAAGAGTACGATTCAGTGGTATTATGTATATTCACATTGCTTTACTGCTGTCACCACTTTTTATCTCCATAAATTTTATCTTCTGTACCCATTAAAGCAGTAACTTCCCATTACTCCTTACTTTGAGCCCCTGATAACTTTTTACTTTCTCTCTGTATGAATTTGACTGTCCTGAGTACCTCCTGTAAAATGATTTAACTTAAATTTGTCCTTTGGTGTCTGGCTTGTGTCACTTAGCATGAAGTTTTCAAGATTCATCCATGCTGTAGCATATGTCAGAATTTTTTCTTCCCTCCCCCTCTCTCGTTTCCTCCTAACTTGCTCCTTCCTCCTCTCTCTCTTTTCCTCCTTCTCTCCCTTCCTTTCTTTCCTTCGAAATTCATTCCATTTTAAGGTTCAAAAATTCCAATGTATGTACATACTTTGTTCATCTCTCAGTGGACATTTGGGTTATTTGCACCTTTTAACTATTGCAAGTGGTGTTTTGACATGGATGTATGAATGTTTGAGTTCCTGTTTTCATTTCTTTTGAGTATATACCTAGAGGTGGAATTGCTGGATCATATGGTAATTCTTTGTTTAATTTTATAAGAAACTACCAGTCTGTTTTTCACAGTGTCCCATTTTACATTCCCACCAACAATGCACAAGCGTTCCAATTTCTTTACATCTTTACTAGCACTCGTTATTTTAGGTTTTTTGATAATAGTCATCCTAAATAATATGAAGTGGTGTTTCATAGTAGGTTTGATTTGCATTTCTCTAACAATTAGTGATGTTAAGCATCTTTTCAATTGTTTGTTGACCATTTGCATAGCTTCTTTGGGGGAATATATAGATCAACTTCTTTGCATTCAGATTATTTTTGTTTTTGAGTTGTAGGTACTCCTTAGGAATTCTCTACTAAATTTTTATTATATATATGATTTGCAAGATTTTTCCTCAAATTCTATGGGAAAACATTGCTTTTTAATGTTAAGACTCTTAACGTAACTCCCAAACCAGAAGCTTAGTTTACCTCTTCTATAAATCTTTTGCTTTTTGTCTTAAAAAGTTATCATTCACATTTGATACAGTTCTTTGTCAAAATTGGTATAGCTTGAGCAAGTTAAGTAATCAAATGCATATTTGGAATAGTTTTACTTACTTTGGGGAGGAAGAAAAAGATAAACTTGTTAGAATTCTTTGTGTTGTCTACAAGTTTATCTTCATAGTAGTTTTTCCTCTTAAGATTTACAGGAATAGCTAACTTAGATTGTTCTTCTGCAGAAAGATTTTATAACTTTTTACATTATAGGGAGATCTTTTCCTGCTTAATTGTCTTCTCTTAAAAAACATGTTTTTGGGGCGCCTGGGTGGCTCAGTTGGTTAAGCATCTGACTTTGGCTCAGGTCATGATCTCATAGTTTGTGAGTTTGAGTCCTACATCAGACTCTGCACTGACAGTGTGGAGCCTGCTTGTGATTCTCTCTCCTTCTCTCTTTGCCCCTCCCTTGCTNGATATTTATCCGTTCTTCAGAACTTAGATATAGTCCTTGACAGTCTATAGACTGATCTTAAAGACAAGTTTAATAATACTAAATAGAATGAAAATTTAAAACAACTGATTAAGTCAAAATGCTGTTCATCTGATTATTTTTTATTCAGGATAGGCTTCAGGAGGATGTAGGTCTCAGAACCAATAGGAAGATTGGGATCCTAGTACCTATTTTAAAATGAATTTGTAAATACCTCCTAGTTCTCATATATCTGGGCTGACACGTAAGTGTGTGTGTGTGTGTGTGTGTAGTGTGTGTATATATGTATGTGTAAATACATATATGTGTATATATGCATACTGGCTTCATCACCTTTTAAAATAAGGAGTAATGCTTATTAATGAAAACAGGAATTTTTAAAATACAGTATTATTAAGGGAATCCAAAATTAATTTTGTGAGCATTATTTATTAAGGAGATACTATCATAGGCCTAGTGCTCACTGTTGTTCAATTTGAAATGTTAGAGAATACTGAAATATAGTTCTTTCAGTAAGTTAATTCAGCCAGAGCACTTAGCATTCTGATTATGAGATTATTTATCTAATGATGCATAGTAACACTAATTTTAACAATCTGGTGAATATATTTTAACAAGTCCAATCAGATAAAATACTGTTCTGTGTATGGTCACAAGAGTTAGACATTTCAGTGTAGATGGAGGCCTATAAATTTAGCATTGTTTGGTTTTTAGCTCTGTCAGATCCTCTTGAAAGGGACATGGAAGTTTCTGCTTTAAATGCAGATGAATCCATATGATTCATTCATCAAAGTAAGATTCAAACTCATCAAAATGTGTTAATGACTGCTGAAACTGTGCCTCAACACAATGACTCTACTGTTCTTAAGAATATATAAATCTTTTAAAGAGGCTTAAGGCAGGTGAGAATAAAAATTACAGCAATCTTCATTTGTCTTCAGCTCAGTTCATGCCTCCATTTCACATCCATACTTGAATTTCTTTAAAAAATGCTCTTTTTTTTTTTGTTCTGAAGCTTTAGATTGGACACTTAAGAGTCTACTGTTTCTTGAGACTGGGCATTAAGTCCAAATTTTACTGCCTTAAAAGAAACAAAATAGCCATTTGAAATTTTATTAGTCTTCACATTTACAGATAGTCAGGCATGATCATAATGAAAATATCCTATCCTGATAAGTTTCTCCATTATTAACATATGGTAAATTTGATTTGGGAAGTACACAGGGCAAATTGCTCTTGTTTCAGCTTTCTCTTTTGATTTGGATAACTTGTTGATAGAGCTTCCCCGTCCCTCTAACCTGCTTTGGTTTTACAGTAAGCTCAGTTTCAATGAAAATTTTTAAAGCAAGTGGCTAGGTCTTATTACTATCTACTAAAGTGTAATAATTTTATTTGAGCTGTATTCTCAGGTCAGACATATAACAGTGTGGACCACATGCCAGATGGCTCTGTGCATGATATAACTTAAGTCTTTTATAGGATTCTGTAGTTTGTGACCTGCAATATACTTGCATGATCTTGTTAATGTAACCATCTTTCCATTATTAAGCATTTTCTTGCACATTTCTTAGAACTTTTCTTTGTTTTGCTCATATTTTCTGGTTTTGTCCTTTATTAACTTTTTCGTGATTAATTCTTTTTCTGTATCCTTATCTGGATGATTAAAACGGGGAAAGATGACGAGAATAGACAGGGTGCATATTTTCTTAAGTTTTGTGACAAATGTTCCCCATTCAGTTATCTTTTTTGTTTTCAAAACTCCAAGTTTTTCCACTGTTTGTCTACCTTTTTGCACCCGTGATATTCTATGTTTATTCATTCAGGTCTATTTCACAAATAAGTGATGAACGCCCACTGTGCCAGACACTCTCTGCAAGGCCCTAGCCAGAGCTACACCAGTAAACAAAATGGGTAAAACACCTGCCTTTCTGGCAGTAGAAAATACACATTCCATAAGTTAAGGGAATATTAAAATGAGAAAAACTGGTTTAAGAGGCAGGATATATTGTCTTTTATAATCTAATTTTATAAAATTGTCCTTTTCACTGTCTTAAGCCTTGGAAGGAGACACTACATAGTTGTTATGTTTTTCAAATTTTAATTCCAGTAAAGTTAACATATAGTGTTATATTAGTTTCAGGCATATACATAGTTTTTTATTACATAATATTTTTGAATTAGTGTATACTTTTCTATTTAATTTTGTTAATGATTCATATTTGAACTGAAAACCTTTAATTAGTGGTGGATTGGAGCACCTGAGTGGCTTAGTTGGTTAAGTATCTGACTTCTGCTCAGGTCATGATCTCATAGTTCATGGGTTCGAGCCCCATATCACGCTGTGCTGATAGCTCAGAGCCTGGATCCTATTTCAAATTCTGTATCTCCCTCTCTCTCTGCTCCTCCCCGACTTGTGCTCTGTCTTTCTCTGTCTCTAAAATAAATACACGTTTAAAAAATTTAATTAGTGGTGGATCAGTGATAGAAACTGAAGTACAAGTTCTTACAGATAAATGAAAATTCATTGAATAAATCAATGAAATATATCATTGTTTTATTTTCCAGCTTTTTGCAGACATTCTGCAGTTACTGTTTAATGATTTTGTAGACTATACTTGATAATTCTGGACTTAAGCTTTTCTAAAAATTTGATTTTTTTCAGTAGCTATTTTCACATGTATTATAATCTTCAGTGTTTACAGTTATTAATGTATACCGGAGCCTTTGAAATCTATAGGTACACATATTTTAAACTTCAATCCTTGTATTATACTCTTAATGTCCATTCTATACATTATATGTACTATGAATGAAACTCATAAATTTGTAAATTCTTTGTAATTAAAAAGTTTTTATTATAAAGTTTTAACATGTACAGTCATGCAGAGGTTGATTCTCTTTGATTATAAATTATAGAGATTAATTTTTGGGGGGAGTACTCTCAGAATGTATCAATACTTTGTAGTCACATCTCATTCTGATAATTACTTTTTATGTTGATTGAGAAATAGTTATAGCTGATTTGCATGTAATTTATATATTAAAAACTCCAGAACAGAATTATTTTTTAACCTATATAAGTAAGTTGTATGTGAGAAATTTATGGGGAAATTTTAATACCAAATTAATAGTAGTAGTATATATGTCTCAGGAGTAGTGCTAAGACAGTCTTAGATGTATTATCTCATTTAATTTTCTTAGCAGCCCTTTAAAAACTGTTTTGCTCCTATCTTTGTCTTATTAATGCTCATACGTACAGTAAATACTGCAGGTGGAATTTAGTTTTAGATCTATGTCAATCAAGACCCAAGAGTAGCAGTCCGACTGCCATTAATGAGGGAGTGTATTTGCAAGTTGGCATTGTTTGCATTGTAAGGCATCCTGCCATTGGAGTAAGTTTGCTGACTTTTATTTTTTTTTAATAAACAGCTTTGTTGAGCTGAACTTTATATAGCATAAAATTCACTCATTTTGGGTTTGTAATTCAGTGATTTCTAGCACCTTAATTGAGTTATGCAGCTGCTACCATAAATCAGTTTTAGAACATTTTCACCCTCCCACTAAGATCCCTCATGCCCGTTTACAGTTAATCCCCATCTCTAGCCACAGGTAACCACTCGCCTTATAAATTTATTTTTTATGGTATGTAATGGAATCATGCAATATGTTGTATCCTGTATCTGGCTTCTTTCACTTAGATAATGTTTTTGAGATCCATCTTTGACATAGTATATGCCAGTAGTTAATTTTGTTTTTTATTTTACATCTGTATGTGGCTTCTCTTAACTGAGTAAAATATATTGAGGCTTGGAAAGAACTATGCATACCCTTATTCAGAGATGTTTAAATTCCAGAGTTGTATGAGTGGCTTTCAAGCCTTGTTACAGTTGTTGCTATAACTGTTACTGGGAATGTTCTGACAGTGTCCTTTTGTGTCATTAACCCCTTCTTCAACATCAAATACATAAAAACTTTTACATAATTTTTGTGATAAGTGCTTTAAAACTCATTTAAATGTAGACTTTAACTCCTATCAAGGAGATGAATAGCTGGCACTGTTTTTGTTTTGTTTTTTTTTTAGTACAATTTAAATCTTTGGTAAGTTAATTCACTTTGAAATTGCATATGTCTGTCATTAAAGGACTTTATAATTTTTGCATCTTGATTAGTTTTAATCTTTATTGTTGCCTTAATGGTCCAGGACCTAGCATATCATTGATTTTTAATAAATGTTAACTAAAATGAACCAAACTAGAATTTAATAATTCCATAAACATTTTTAGATCAGCTAACTTAAACTTTGAAGACCTTAGAAAAAAGTACAGGTATACTACGTCATATTAATGTTTAAGGAAAAAAGTGGCTAAATTATCTTTGTTCATCTTCAGTACTTTAAAAAAAATTCTAGCTTCTGAAGAGAAATGTTTCTTGAATATCTTCAATTAATAAATGTAAATATTCAGATATGAGTGCTCTTGGAGTTTCTCTTTTTAGAATATTAGTTGTTTAGTCTCATGATGATCTTATTTTTTGGGAGAATATTTGAAGGTGAATACTGAATTTTTTATACTTGATTTATTTCCCAAAATTTTGTTTTATAGAATCCCTGTGAGTAATGAAAAAAATTATAAAAGTATTCAGAGGTCTGGTTACACCTGAAAATACTCGCTGTAACTCTACCAAGCTTTCACAGTACTTTAGAGTTGTGTAGGATGTGGTTTATAAAGTTCCCTGTAATGGATTATTACATGAATTATACCACTGTTTTCATTAACGTATTTCTCATATTAAAACTAGAGCATAATTTAAATATAGCAAAATTCAACAATTTTATGTGTACAATTCAATGATTTGTGACAGATATATACACTCATGTGGCTACCAGATTTCTTTCTTGTCCCGTTGTAGTCTGTCCCTTTCTCTTTTCCAAAAGCGTTAGCTTTTGGTGAAACCAATTGACTTATAATAAGGGTCAATGCCAGTATTGATTCAGGGGTTGACTGGTTAGCTTGTTAGCTGGCATTCTTGCTCTTCCTTGCTTTGTTGTTCCATCCTTTACCGAAACGCATCAGACAACTGATTGTTTTCACTAGGGTTTTTGGGATTTCTCTAGCCCACTGTGTGATCAGAGACTGAGGCTCATAGCATTTTCAGTTGCATAAAATATTTTGTAATAAAAGATTTTTTGTATACACATTCACATATTTTGATTGTCTTTGATTGTCATTGAATGTCTTTGCTTAGGTAGTGTTTTTTTTTTTTTAAACATAGTTTAAGAGAGTAATAAAAGTAGAAAAATAAGAAACCTAATTTTAACATTGAGGTATCATAGGGCTCTAATGTACTTTTAAGCCTCTGCTTGTGCTGTTTTGGGATTTATTTTGGTTAATTTCAACACTTTGCAACATTTTAGCTGCAATTTTCAATTAGGAAATTATAAATCTTGTCATTGTATTAATGATTTTATATTTTACTATAGAAAGTACATTTACTTAGAATATTAATGCATTGTTTGAAAAAATTCCCTTGAAAGAGCAATTTTTATAATTTCACAGGCCTCTCAGGTTTTATTTTTTGTCATGTTTTGATTCTGATCTTACAATGCGTTTAAATAAATGACCAGTTGAAAAATATCTATGTTTATAATTGTTTAGAGTATGTGTGTATGGGATTAAAAAGAGATGAAAAACACTACTATTGGTAAATAGCATCTGTCTTTATATCAGTTAGATTTTTCTCTTTGATTTTTTTTAAGTGCACGAAGAGCATGCAACACATGTTAACAACCAGAGAGTGTTGGTCCAATGAGGACAGAAGGTTTTCTTTGATTTTCCTGGTGGAAAACTTGATATTTTCCACATGGAATTTTATGATCAGTTGGGTGTGAAATTGTATGGGCAAATAGAATTCGTCTCTGTCTCTTGTTAAAAGTTTTAAACTTAGTAAAATAGTTTGTTTAGTGGTACCCAAATGTACATTTATAATTCATTTTTAGATTATCTACTTTAAATTTGATTTTTGGATATTGGGGAATATTATTAAAGACCTACATCTCTTTCAATGAGAAGAATTATGCTAGCTTTTCCCCAGTATTTGGTTTTTCTATGTACAACAGCAGGAGAATATTATCCTGTGACAGCATTTTATTCTAGTGACAGTATCTTTGAAATACGTCTGTGTTTCATTATTTTTTGGGAACTGAACTGTAAGAGTATATTCAAAAGAATTCTATGTTATTAATATATTAAAAGGAAAATGTCTTGGTTAGAAATAACTAAATTTAGCTTAAGTTTTTTATCATTGTCTCCAAATTTCTTAACTGTGTTTGATCTCTTTTTAATTTATATATTTGAAATTTAGGAACAAATAATCATTGGAGATCCCCAAATCCAAAAGATCATATGGTGCATACTTAGAGGCAGAAGGTAATCTCTAAGAGCAGCATCATAATACTCTTCTATAGCACTTGTACTTAATTGATCCCCCTATATACAGGATTTATTTGAATCTCACCATAAACAAGTCACGTGTTCTCTATTTTATAAGATGTGAAAATGAAGGATTAAAGAGGGTAGATCTAGAGGGATGAGTCACTGGTTCTAGACATCTTTTAATTAGTAGGTGATGGAACCCTCAATAACAAGTTGGTAACTATTAGCAAGTTCTCGATAATAACTTTGTATTCTTTATTATGATTTATAACTTTAAAATATATTGCCAGTTTCCTAGATGAATCTGTTATTACTTAGCTTTTTTCAAGTTTCAACTGATTAATGACTCATTTATTTGAAATAATATTTTGGCCCCTATCATGTGAAAACTTGTGTTATAGGCCCTAGAGTCCCATTATGAATAAGACACAGTCTTTCCTGCTTTTTTTTTTTATTTAATAGAGAGATGTTCTACTTTTTTTAATGTTTCAAGTTTTTATCTATCATCTGTCTAATCGATCGATCTATCGATCTGTCTTCTTAAATAGTTTATTGTCAAGTTGGTTTTCATATAACACCTAGTACTCATCCCAGGTGCCCTCCTCCATGCCCATCACCCCCCTTCCCCTCCCCCCCATCAGCCCTCAGTTCTCAGCATTCAAGCGTCTCTCATGGTTTTCCTCCTTCCCACCCCCCAACTATTTTTCCCCTTCTTCTCCCCCATGGTCCTCCATTAAGTTCCTCTTAATCCACCTATACATGCAATCAAGTTTTTATTTAAATTCTCGTTAACATATAGTGTAATTTGGTTTCAGGAGTAGACATCAGTGATTCATCACTTACATATAACACATGTGCACTGAGCACACAGTGCTCATTCTAACACAGTGCCCTCCTTAATGCCCATCACCCATTTAGCCCATCAACCCTACCAACCTCCTCTCCCGCAACCCTCAGTTTGTTCTCTGTACTTAAGAGTTTCTTATGGTTTGCCTCCCTCTCTGTTTTTTTTTCTTTCATCTGTATTGTTTCTTAAATTCCACTTATGAGTGAAATCGTAAGGGTTTGTCTTTATTTGACTGAGTTATTTAGCTTAGCATAATACACTCTAGTTTCATTCATGTTGTTGCAAATGGCAATATTTCATTCCTTTTGATGATTGAGTAATAGTCCATTCTGTATATATACCACATCTTTATCCATTCATCAGTTGATGGACATTTGGGCTCTTTCTATAATTGGCTATTGTTGATAATGCTGCTGTAAAAAGCATGTGCATGGGGGCGCCTGGGTGTCTTAGTCGGCTGAGCGTCCGACTTTCGCTTAGGTCATGATCTCGCCGTTCATGGGTTCGAGCCCCGCGTCGGGCTCTGTGCTGACTGCTGGCTCAGAGCCTGGAACCTATTTCAGAGTCTGTATCTCCCTCTCTCTCTGACCCTCCCCTGCTCACGCTGTCTCTCTCTCTCTCTCTCCTAGAAATAAATAAAAATATAAAAAAAAAAAAAAGCATGTGCGTGTGCCCCTTTGAACCTGTATTTTTGTATACTTTGGGTAAATACCTAGTAGTGCATTTGCTGACTTGTGATGTAGTTCTATTTTTAACTTTTTGAGGAACCTCCATACTGTTTTGCACTGTTTGTGGCTGTCCAAGTTGGCATTCCTACCAACTTTAAGAGGGTTTCCCTTTCGCCACATCCTTACAACACCTATTTCCTGTGTTGTTAATTTTGGCCTTTCTGACAGGTGTAAGGTGGTATCTCATTGTAGTTTTGATTTGTATTTCCCTGATGATGAATGATGTTGAGCATCTTTTTGAACTCTTACATCTGTAGTTGGGATTGTTTGATTGACTTGCTTTTGGAGGATACATCTAATTATGTCCTTCTCCTGCCTAAAATACTTATCCTAGCTTTTACAGTAAAGATTAAAATCATTAAAACATTCTGTAATACCCTTCATGATCTAGCTCCTTCTTGGCTGTCTGTGGTCATCTAAATATCTTCCTCCTTAGCCACTCAACACTTTTTGCCTTTTCCACTTGGTCTTCATTCACTCAGGTGTTTTACCATATTGTTTCACTAGTCAATCGCCTAAACAACTTTCACCCCATAGATATTGGAAATTGACACTTTCTCTGAGTAGGTCATATTCCCTTAATCTGTTCCTTCATGTGATATAGTTTCTGTTTTTCACTGCGCTTTTCAAAGAAGTGATCTTACACTGGTTTATGTGATTATGTAATAGTTCTCCTTTCTTTTTGCTTAACGTCCATAAGGACAATTTCTTTTTCTATGGAGGACATTTATCCTGAAAACCTTCAATCCATTGAAGGCACAAGTAAATATTTATTGACATGCAGCTGGTAATTTTTTAAGTGATTTCATTTTTTTTTTTTTTTTTTGGTTCTCTGATTGTTGAGGTTTTAGATTGTATGTGTTTTTGACAGCCAAGTCTGTCTCCTGTTTACTTAATACGTGTAAAATGTGCCCTTGGTCAAAGGAAAAAGCCAGTGACTTTAGTTACTAAACTTGAACTAAAATGTTAGTGATATTTTCTAATCAGAATTCTCAAGGTCATATTTGATTATTACATATATAAAATATATTCTATGTGTTTACATTTCCTTTCTCTTTTTTCCTGAGTAGTTGTATATTTTTACTTAAGTAGGTGAATTATTTATATTGATTAGCCTCTCTAGGAGATGATGAGAAAATGAAGGGGCATTTTGCTCCTTTTGTATTTTGTTCACTTGCTACCACCCATGGTTCACTGTACAATTTTGGACACTGCATATTATAGTAATCCAGAACTTGATTATATTTTTATTTTAGTGATAAGTTCTACTCCTTTTTCTCTGTTATCTAATATTTAAATTGAAATAGTATTTCAGAAATTTGAAAAATAGTGAATTATTTTCATAACAATGATATAGTTTGCATTTTATAGTTATGTGCAAATGCTACAATCATGGTGATTAAAAAATATACTGGTGGGGATGTGAAAGGGGTATTCTCATACATTGATGAATGTGAAACTATTCAAACTGTTAAGAAGCATGCATTAAAACGATCAGTGTAGATGTATGTGTACTAATGTAGAAATCTTGATATCTTGGGCGCCTGGGTGACTTAGTCAGTTAAGCATCCGACTTTTGCTTAGGTCATGATCTTGCGGTTCGTGGGTTCGAGCCCCATGTCGGGCTCTGTGCTGACTGTCAGCTCAGAGCCTGGAGCCTGTTTCAGAGTCTGTGACTCCCTCTCTCTCTGACCCTCCCCTGCTCATGCTGTGTCTCTCTCTCTCCCTCTTCTAGAAATAAATAAAACATTTAAAAAAAAAAAAGAAAGCTTGATATCTAAGAGTGTTGTTTATAAAAAGCAGGCTGTAGACCCCTCCACATGCATTAAATTTAAATGTATATGAATGCATAAAATCAGTAGAAGTCTGTAGTTGTGTATGCTGAACTTTAAGTAGTTATCAGGGATTTAGGTGGGATCAGGAATAGGAAAGAGGAGCTTTTATCTTTCATTTTACCTACCATTTAATTAAACACAAAGTTTTTTTTCGAGTATTGATGTATTGTGTAAGTTAAAGAGTCATTGTATACAGGGCTAAAATATACATCTCTTAGCTTTTTAAACTGGTTTATTTCTGAGTTAGTGAAGTTTTGTACTTAATATTTTGGAAAAAGTGATCTAATCTTATTTTACTTTACAGGATATGAGTAATAACAAAAATACATTTTTGGAACGAATTTGTAGGTTCAAGCTTTGCATTTGGGGACTCTATATAAATCTTTAGATCCAGCTGTTGCTGAGGATATTCTTTCAGTTGCTGTGAGGTGTGTTGATTTTAAGAGAATGGACGGCTGTTCCTCGAGTGTGTCTATGGCAAAAAAAATTTGCCTATGAACATGAATGGATTGTTAATTCCTTTGCAGTGAGTAGTAAAAACTACTTCCACGTTTTTAATTTGCAAGTTTGAAGGAAGAATTTTCCTTAAAGAAATGGCCAGTTGTTCCAGAATTTTCATCAGCTCTGTATTATAATTTGTCAGCAGATGGCACAAACAGAGTCTTTTAAAGTATTTGTTAATTAGGACATATTCATTGTCAATCTTAGCTACTACACAGTCAGGACCTACTTGTTTCTGTTTCCCTAAATTTACCCTGGAGTTTGTCCAAGTTGAGTTTTAATGAGTTGTTTATTCCACTAGTTACATTAGGATTTATTTTTCCCTAGAGAATAATGTTTGAATCGATAGTTTTTAAACCTATTCTGTAAAGTGAACATTTGTTTAGACTAGGACTTCTGGATATGTGAAATAAGCATTTGTTAAATAATTTTACCAACTTAGGTGTTAAAAAGTTTAATGATTTTTTTTCAAAAAAATTAGCTAAGTCCAGAAGTTGTTAGGTATTTTTAGTATGAACTTGATTGAACTGGTTTCTTTAAAAAGAAATTAAATAAAAATATAGTGGCCTAAATCAAAGGGAAAATTGTTTTATTGTGCATATTCATTAATTTTAATAAGTCTCCAAAATAGCTTAAATAAAGCTTTAAAAGATATTGATCTGTAATTTCTGAAGCAAATATGGTATGATGTTATTCTTAGATGAATTGGATCTGAGGAAATGGATACATGGTGATTTATAATTTTTTTAATATTTGTTATTAGACATAATTCAAACTTTACCAGAACAAAATGGAATGAAACCTCTTTTCATTGATACTGTTACACTAACAGGTACATTGTATAACCTACCATCTTTTCCCAAATTATTTCTAAATAGTTTATTTTAGTTCAAATGCTACCGAGTACTTAAAAGAAGCATAATAAAATGTACTTTTATTTGTGTTCCTCTATAGCTGGAAAATAAAACCACAAAGCCATGTACTACATGTATGATATAGCTTCTTTATTATTGAATTCTGGCTTTTGTACAAAGTGCATTCTTCCCTTTGATGTCAAATTAAATTGAGTCTGAAGGAGGGAATTGCCCCCTACCCTTGGGCATTATTAAATGTAGAATAAATTAATCAATTTGATTTTGTGTATGTTTGACTTTTTATTCAAGTCTATGTTACCCATTTGGGAACCGTTTTATGTAACATACGATGGCTTGAAAGTTAGAGTACCATATACAGTAGCTGAATTTGTTATGAAATAGTAAAGGCTCACTTGTAAAAAGAATCCCACTTTAATTTTCCCTTATTAATAATTACTGCTATAGTTATAAGAACATGGCTCTTGCTACACCATAGGGTTTTCCTTACAGTGTCTATCTAAAGATAGAGTGGTTAGATTAATAGTATATTTTTATATCATAGGTGTTACAAATATTTTTTTTTAGTTAGTATCACTACTAATAAACTATTTTTGGTCAGGAATTTTTGGATCATCATGTTTTTAAGTGCTTATTAAAGTAAAAATAATTTATAAAATGGCTGCAATGTTAGGAAAGCAGAAGTAACAATAATGACATTATAAATTTGTGAATTGGGTCCTTTTGTTTTTCCATCTGTCTCTTTTGATCTCTATTATTTTACCAGTTTGGTTTAAATAATGTTTTATTCAGTACATATTTGTTTCCTGGTCTGTTCATTTCAGTCCTTGGGTTTTCTGGTGGAATGGTACCAGAATTGTGGCTTGAAGGGTAAATCTAGGTAGAGCCACGTATAGCCATTACATACTTGAAAACTGTATGGGTAAGGTGATAGATGTGTTAATATGAAACTGTGTATTTAAATTTCCTGATGTGTTAATTAAAAGAGGTGGGTCATTTTCTTTTTGTTGTTTGATATTTTTGAGCGAGAGAAAGCAGTATTAGACCACTGTTCCTCGGAGAGTTCTGACTCCTTGAGGGAATTTTTTTTGTTTTAATGACATAAAATCCACATAATACAACAAACACCATTTTAATTATTTTTAACTGTACAATTCTTTTGTTTTTAGTATTTTCACACCGTTTTGTAGGCATTGTCCCTATCTAATTGCATAACATTTTCTGAATTCAAAAAAAAAAAAAAAAAAACCCAATCCTGTCTTTGTGATTTTGGACATTTCATATGAACACAAACATACAATATGTGGCCCTTTCTGCTTGGCTTCTCTCATTTAGCATGTTTTCCATGTTCATTCATGTTGTTGTAGCATTAATAGCACTCCATTCCATTTAGTGGCCAAATAATATTCTTTTGTGTGGACATACATATATATATTGTTTATCCATTTCTCATTTGGATTGTTGGGTTATGTTGTTCACACTTTTGGGCTATTGAGAGTAATGCCTCTGTGAACAAGGCATGTATGAGTTTCTATATGAATATGGTTTCAGTTCCCATGGTGTATATGTAGCAATATAATTTCTGGGTCATATAGTAACTCTATATTTACTTTTTTGATAAACTGACAGATTGTTTTGCACAGTCGCTTAACGGTTTTCCACTGCTACCTTGATGGTTACAATTCCTCTCTATCCTTGCCAACAACTGTTATTTTCCATTTTTATTTTCCTTTTATTATAGCCATCCTAGTGGGTTTGAAGAGGCAGCTCACTATAGTTTTGATTTTCATTTCCCTAATGATGTTGAGTATCTTTTAATGTGCATATGGCTACTTGTGTATCTTTGGAGAAATGTCTGTTCTAGTTCTTTTTAAATTGGGCTGTATATCTTTGTTGTTGAGTAGTGGGAGTTCCTCTATATGGACAGTAGTCTCTTATTACCTATGTAGTTTTCAAATATTTCATCTATCCTATTATCNCTCTATCCTTGCCAACAACTGTTATTTTCCATTTTTATTTTCCTTTTATTATAGCCATCCTAGTGGGTTTGAAGAGGCAGCTCACTATAGTTTTGATTTTCATTTCCCTAATGATGTTGAGTATCTTTTAATGTGCATATGGCTACTTGTGTATCTTTGGAGAAATGTCTGTTCTAGTTCTTTTTAAATTGGGCTGTATATCTTTGTTGTTGAGTAGTGGGAGTTCCTCTATATGGACAGTAATCTCTTATTACCTATGTAGTTTTCAAATATTTCATCTATCCTATTTTCATTTTCTGGATAGTAGCCTTTGATATACAACATTTGAAATTTTTGATGAAGTCCAATTTATCTCTTTTTTCTTTTGTTGCTTTTACTTTTGGTATGATATTTGTGAAAGTTTTATTAATCTAAGATCGTGAAGATTTACAGTTATATTTCTTTCTAAGAGTTTTATAGTTTTATCTCAGTGTCTCAACTGTATATAGCTGTTATGTGAAGTCTTCTATTCCTCTAGTGGTGAGTTGTGCACACACATTATTTTTACTAGACTGCAGTGGTCAGATTTGGGAGGATAACAAGAAGTGGGAGAGATTCTAGAAAAGTCCTGGTACCACGACATTACTTTGCCTGAGTAAATGCCCATAGAATTTTTTTAAAAACTCCTTTTAGTATAGTTTTACTAGGGTAATGGTCATTCCTAATCAGTATTTTCTGTGACTCACTGTATGCTTGGTAGGTAGATTTGAGTCTTTATTTTAGGCAAGATTTCTTTTGTTAGATATTTCTGTATACTACTTCTTTTGTTTTGTCTTTTTTCTCCAGGAACACTTGATTAGGAGTGTGTGTGTGTGTGTGTGTGTGTAGTAGATGGACCTTTTCTGTAATTTATCTTCATGTCTTTTCTGAAATCATTTTATTACTAAAAAAACTACATTTTGTTTGATCTTGTGAATGTTTTCTATCCTGTTTCTGACTGGATTTTGAGTTATGTTTTCTTTGTTTAACTTCCAACTATTTGAGCATTTTACAAACACCTTTCTTTTATTAAAGGTTTATAGTTTAAGTCCATAGTGATCAGTATATATAATCTGTATGATTTCATTCCTTTTAATAATAGGCTTGTTTTTGTGGGCTAAGTGTAGTCTGCCTTGATGAATGTATATTTTGCTGTTGTTAGGAGGGTGTGTTCTGGTAAGTGTTGGTTTAGCCAAGTTGATCAGTTGCATTATTTGTCTTTCTTTCTTTACTGACTTGTTCTTTCTCCTTGTTCTAGTACTTACTAAAGAGACAAATGTTGAATCTCCAGTTTTTGGATTTGTGTATTTCTATTTTCAGGGTTTTAAAAAATTGAAATGTAGTTAACCTACAATATTACATTTGTTTCAGGTGTGCAACATGGTGATTTGACATTTATATACAGTTGACACTTGACCATGACAGGTTTGAACTGCTCAGGTCCACTAATACCAGATTATTTTTGATAAATACAGTATAATCCTGTAAATGTATTTTGAGTATAGTATATAATATACAACAGTTAATCTAATGGTAAGGCTTAAGGCCAATAGTAGGCTATTAGTAAAGTTTTTGGAGAGTCAAAAGTTACATGTGAATTTTTGACTACATAGGGGTCAGGGGCCCAGCCCCTGTTTGTCCAAGGGTCAGCTGTCCATTATGAAATTATTCACATAAGTCTAGCTAGCATCTGGCATCATACAAAGTTTTTACAGTCTTATTGACTGTATTACTTATGCTCTATTTTACATCACTGTGATTTTTTAAATTTTAAACGGAAGTTTGTACCTCTTAATCCCCTTCATCTGTTTTGCCCTTCTTCCTACCTCCCCACCCTCCCTCCTCTGGCAACCAACAGTTTGTTTTCTTGTATTTATGAGTCTGCTTCTGTTTTGTTTGTTCAGTTGTTTTTAAGCTCCACGTTTTTTGTGAAATCACACTGAATTTATCTATCTCTGACTTACTCACTTGGTATAACACCCTGAAGGACCATCCATGTTGCTGCAAATGGCAAGATAACATTCTTTTTTATGTCCGAGTAGTAATCTGTTGTGTGTGTGCATGCGTGCGTGCATGGGCACGTTTATGTGTGTATACCAGATCATCTTTATCCATTCATTTATTGGTAGTCACTTAGGTTGCATAACCTTGCTATTGTAAATAATGGTGGAATGAACATGAGCGTGCATATGTCTTTTATAATTAGAGTTTTTGTTTTCTTTGGGTAGATACCCAGGAATGGAATTGCTGGATCTTACTGTAGTTTTGTTTTTAATTTTTGAAAAATCTCCATACTGTTTTCCATGGTAGCTGTACCACTTTACATTCCCATCAGTAGTACAGGAGAGTTATTTTTTCCACATCCATGTTAACACTTGTTCACTTATTATTATTTTTTAATAATAGTCATTCTGACAGGTATGAGGTGGTATCTCATTGTGGTTTTGATTTGCATTTCCCTGATGATTAATGATGTTGACCATCTTTTCATGTTTCTTTTGGCCATCTGTAGGTTTTCTTTGGAAAAATGTTTATTCATGTCCTCTGCCCATGTTTTAATTGCATTGTTTGTTATTTTGGTGTTGAGTTGTATGAGTTCTTTATATATTTTGGATTCTAACCCTTTATTGGGTCTGACATTTGCAAATATCTTCTCCAGTTCAGTTGGTTGACTTTTTATTTGGTTGATGGTTTCCTTCTCTGTACAAAAGCTTTTTCTTGGAGGAACAAGGGGGAGAAGAAGGGCGGAAATGGTGGGGGAAAGGGAGAGAAGCAAACCATGAGAGACTCTTGAATGCTGACAAAAACTGAGGACTGATGGATGTGGGGGGAGGGGGGGATGGGCATGGAGGAGGACACTTGTGGGGATGAGCACTGAGTGTTATGTGGAAACTAATTTGACAATAAACTATTAAAAAAAAAAACTTTTTATGTTAATGCAGTCCCAATAGTTTATTTTTGCTTTTGTTTCCCTTGCCAGAGGAGATCTATCTAGAAAAATGTTTTATGGCCAGTGTCAAAGAAATTACTCCTTATGTTCTTTTGTAGGGTTTTTATAGTTTCAGGTCTGACATGGATATCTTTAATCTATTCTGAGTTTATTTTTGTGTATGGTATAAACAGGTGGCCCAGTCTTTTGAATGTAGCCATCCAGTTTTCTCAACACCATTTATTGAAGAGACTGTCTCTTCCCTATAGTATGTTTTTGCTTTTTTTGTTGTAGATTAATTGGCCATGTAATTGTGGGTTTGCTTCTGGGCTGTCTATTCTAATCCATTGATATATATGTTTCTATTTTTGTGCCACTAACACACGGTACCATACTGTTTGATTATTATAGCTTTGTGGTATAGTTCGAAATAAGGGAATGTGATTACCTTTGCTTGAAAAATGCTTTGACTTTGTTTTTGTTTTTTTTTTTGTTTTTGTTTTTTTTTGGTGTGTATGTGTGGTTCCATACAAATTTTAGGATTATTTCTCTTCTATGAAAAATACCATTGGTATTTTGATAGGGATTGCATTGAATATATAGATTGCTTTGGTTAGTATGAACATTTTAGCAATATTAATCCCTTAAAGATTCAACAATATATAATTTATATGTATTAACAGCATATGTCAATAGAATTAATTCTTCCATCAGAATGGTATATCTTTCCATTTATTTCTGTCATTTTTATTTTCTTTCATCAGTGTCTTAGGGTTGTTAGAGTACAGTTTTTTTTTTTTCTTGGTTAAATTTATTCTTAGGAATTTTATTTTTTTTTTTTAAAGTTTTTAAAATGATTTATTTTTGAGAGAAGGAGAGAGAGACAGACAGACAGCATGAGCAGGGGAGAGTCAGAGAAAGAGGAGACACAGAATCCGAAGACAGGCTCCAGGCTCTGAGCTGTCAGCACAGAGCTGGACATGGGGCTCAAACCCATGAACCGTGAGATCATGACCTGAGCCGAAGTCGGTCGCTCAACCAACTGAGCCACCCAGGTTCCCCCAGGAATTTTATTATTGTTGATGCAGTTGTAAATGGTATTTTCTTAATTTCTTTCTCTGCTATTTCATTATTAGTGTATAGAAATGCAACAGATTTCTGTGTATTAACTTTGTATCCTGCAATTTTACTGAATTCATTTATTAAATTTCTTTTTCTGATAGAGTCCTTTGGATTTTCTGTACATAATATCATATCATCTATAAAGAGTGAGTTTTACTTCTTCCATACCCAGTTGGATACTTAAAAATTTTTTTGTGTGTGGTTGCTGTGGCTAGGATTTTCAATACTATGTTGAATAAAAGTAATAAGAGTGGGTTTCCTTGTCTTGTTCTGATCTTAGGAAAAAAACTTCCAGCTTTTCACCATTGTGTATGATGTTAGCTGTGGGATTTTCCATATATGGCCTTGTTATGTAGAGGTATATTCCCTCTATACCCACTTTATTCAGTTTTTATCGTAAGTGTATGTTGAATTTTGTCACCTTCTTTCTCTGCATCTATTGAAATGTTTGTATGGTTTTTATCTTTAATTTTATTAACATGGTGTATCATGTCAGTTAATTTCTCGATTTTCAACCATCTTTGCATTCCTGAAAGGAATCCTACTTGATCATGGTGTATGATCCTTTTAATGTATTGTTGAATTTGGTTTGCTTCTATTTTGTTGAGGACTTTTCATCTATGGCTTATCAGTCTGCAATTTTCTTTTTTGTAGTGTCTTTGGTTTTGGAATCAGAAAAATACTGCATTGTAAAAGGCATCTGTTTGTTTCCTTGTACCAACTAATCTGTGTTTTTGTACCCTCTGCCTGTCTTTAAGATTTTCTTTTTAACTCTGGTTTTCAGCAGTGATTGTAATGTATCTTCGGTATGATTTTAAGTCTCTGCTTGGGGTTTATTGAACTTCTAAGATTCTGGAGCTTATTGTTTTCTTAAAATTGTGGCCATTATTGCCTTAAATATTTTTCTGTTCCACTTCTCTCAATTCTCTCCTCTATTTTGGGACTCCCAATTACACCTGTTTGAGGTTGCCTGATACTGTCCCAAAGCTCATGAAGACTTTTCCCAATTACTTGAGGCCTTTTTCTTTGATCCTTGATCTCCTAGAACCTTCCTAAGAATTATGAATTGCATCTCAAAATTGTCAGGGAAGCAAGAGGGAGGAACGCATTTATCCCTACATTTCCAGGCTGTCCGTGCATGAACACAGAGTAATTCCCATGGGAGCCTCTCACTGTCAGTTGCTTTAGGCAATGACTGTAAAAATCTGCATTAATTGGTCTTTATAGCAGTGGCTGGAATAAGAGGTAGGATTGACAGGCCTTTGAGGTTTTATTACAAGAGATGCAAAGTACTCTCTGGGTGAATACTGCTGGGAAGATGATAAAGGGTAGAGGTTTATGGGGTTGAGGAAGAGTAGGGTGACTGAGTCTACTACAGTAGCATCCTAATATTTTCTCTTGGTTTTTCTTTCTCCACTTTCTCTTGCATATTTCATTTATTTTATCATCTTGTTCATAGACATACTAAGTATTTTCTAACTTTGAAGCTTTGTTATTTGGAAAATTTAATTATATAAGGTACCTCATTCAAAGAAAGAACCAGACAAAGAAGACAGTAGTGAATTAGATATTCCTGGACAGATTCTAAAAACAATTTTCTGTTACTGCCAGACAAGAACCTGGTTATAATATAAATTTTTCATAAATATTTATGAGAGGAAGTAAAGAATAGAGTCTTCTGGATTAGAATCTGGATTTTTACTTAATTTATTAATTTTTGGATTTTTACTTAAGAGTTTTATAATATTTGATTCAATGAGTTAATAGATATAAGACATTTAGAACAATGCAGAACTGGTAGTAAATTTTCTTAAGTGTTAACTAGTATTATTTTTCTTGTTTCTTTTGAAGATTATTTTGGCTGAAAACTTGTAGTTGTTTGAACAGAGTGTGTGTGTGTGTGTGTGTGTGTGTGTGTGTGTGTATGGACATTAGTTTATATTTTTGTTTTTTATTGGAAGAGATTCTGAAATAGTGACATTTAATGTATGAAATAGTAGGGGTGCCTGGGTGGCTCAGTCAGTGAAGCATCCGGTTTTGGCTCAGGTTATGATCTCACGGTTCGTGAGTTTGAGCCTGACATTGGGCTCTGTGCTGACAGCTCAGAGCCTGGAGCCTGCTTTGGATTCTGTGTCTCCTTTTCTCTCCACCCCTCTCCTGCTTGCACTCTGTTTCTCCCTCTCTCAAAAATAAATAAACATTAAAAAATTTTTAAGTATGAAATTGTATATCTCTTTGATTTAATTATATTTAAAATATTTTTTATATATATATTTTCTTTTTCTTTCTTCTTTTTTTTTTTTTTGCTTAAAATCTTGGTCATTTTATATGTTGTTATTCTTTGTCTTTTCTTCTGCAGGACCAAAAGATCTCAGATTGCTATAACTGAAGGTATATTTGAACTTCCAAATCTCACAATTCAAGCTACAAGAGCACAGACACTTCTGCTGCAAGCGATATATCAAAGTTGGTCTCATACTGGAAATGTCCACTCTTTATCAGTGAATGAAGCTTTGATGAATGAAGTTTTCCAAACTATTGGTAAGAACACAATTTTCATGGCACATATATGGAAAATTCTTACTAGTGGTGACTAATACTGTATTATTCAAATGCATAAGTATAGCCTGCTGAACTTAAATTGTGTAGTGTATTTCTGTGATACTTACAACTCCAAAAAAAAATTCAAGATATGAGGTAAGCTGTTCAGTTTTATTCCCTGCAACCAATTTCTGGTTATATTTTATAGTTTAAAGAGGTTATTTTTTACCAATGTCTTGTACGGTTAATCCTTTGAGCTTACATGGGTAACTTCTGAGGGAATCAATGTAATGTGTATATTTGAAATGATAGCCAAATCAAGTATAATTGCAGTATGTTTAATTAGTAAATTGGAATAAAGTTCTTGATCATGATACTTTAAACCATGGTAAGCAAATTATCCTTTTTGCATACTCTTACACCTTGAATGAATGAGTTAACTACTAAAAATAAAAAATCTGCTTTGATGCCAGGATAGGAGATACTATCTTTATCTTGTCACTTAACGTTTCAGGTAAACAAAAAAACTTACAGAATATTTGCTTTGTTTTTAGTTGTCTCAGTTTAAAGTAATCTTGTTAGTTTTGTCAGGAACACTAAAGTAGTTTTGAAAGGAGGATATTATTTTTATTAAATTTAATTATCATAATAATTAAATTTCTTATTTGCCTATGAGAATAAGACATTGGCTTTTTTGCTGTTCTTATATGATGCTTTTGAACATTATAATTTGAGATCTTACTATGGGGGAATATATTATAAACTCTAAAAAAAAAAAGCTTTATAGTTAAAG